>NC_139946.1:20287315-20749815 GCF_963454915.1 Gymnoscopelus microlampas
AGAAAAAATATTTCTAAAATAATTTCAAAAATAGCAGATCTACCAAACTCAATGAGTTTATGGATTGGCATTTTTTTATGAAATTTTTTAAAGTATAAAATCAGGCTTAAGTGACTAAAACCAGAAGAAGACAACACTTATGCCATATGAAAATATTACAATATCTAAAATCCCATACCATATTTAGTCTCATACGAACATAATCCCAGATATAACTGAGCAGCGTATGAAGGAGTGCCCCATAGTATAGGTACAATGCAGGCCGATGGAGTGACATTACTTTCTTTCCACTAAACCCAATCTGATCTTTTCCATTAAGTCACAACGCAATGTACCAGATCACCATGTTCCCCTACATACGCTGTTCATAGCATGTGACCTCGTGAAAATGTCGAGTCTCGAGACCCACTTTGCTGTGTGAGTCAGTGCAAATGTCTCAAAGGTCTCCCTCTTCTTGTCTGTACCATCTAATAAAAGCAGAGGGGCCGTAAAAAGCTAAAATTCCAACAGTTTCCAGCCTCTCAAAAAGTGATCACTGAACTTTCTTGTTGAGAAAGGCCTTACTTTGTGCTCTGTGAGGCGTATCGCAAGTCTGTCAGTCTGGCCTGGTCATTTATGGTGATGGACTAACACGCACACACTCACACAGACACAAGCGTAAGGCTAACCTACATCTCGGAGAGAAAATCCCAGCACTGAATGTCAGACACCTAACGACCCACATCCTCCACTCTCTCACTAACTCAAGCTGATGGACAGAGAGAGGAAGAACTGCGCAATACTATGTATGAACTACTCTGGAAAAGCTCTGCTCACCCCTAAAACTGTGTGAAAATGAGGGAACATATATTTTTTTTAAATTGCAAAATGTGCGCACACACACACACACACACACACACACACACACACACACACACACACACACACACACACACACACACACACACACACACACACACACACACACACACACACACACAATGTGGTATTAAGTGTGAGTTCCTGTGTGTGTGTGTGTGTGTGTGTGTGTGTGTACAAGACAACAGGAACAGGAAACGTTCCTGTTCACATACTGGTCACAAAATGAACCAGCATTTTGCTGGTATTACAATTCAGGCATTTAGCTAAAGGCTGGTGTTCATTTTCCATCAATGGTGTCAGCGACAAGCCAAAAGATCTCTTTACAGATTCTCATACATTCCCACATCCTCTTCCAAGTTAAGTGTCTGCTGGTGGGAAGTGAGTGTCTGAGATGGTCTGGGAAAGAAGACTTGACGTGTACAAGGCTAGGCAGGCCTGGGCATTCCTGAATGTGTGTGCAGAGGAGAGAGGAGACGATCCACGTATGAGTGGGTGTATGTGTGTGTGTGTGTGTGTGTGTGTGTGTGTGTGTGTGTGTGTGTGTGTGTGTGTGTGTGTGTGTGTGTGTGTGTGTGTGTGTGTGTGTGTGTGTGTGTGTGTAAACTCACATGCAACAGCATACCTATGCCCTGGTCAGCCTGTGAATATATATACCTATCTGATAGTGTGTGTTTATCCTGGCAGAGGAGGAGGCGGAAAGTCAATGAAGGGTGTGTGTGTGTGTGTGTGTGTGTGTGTGTGTGTGTGTGTGTCTGTGTGTGTGCGTTTGTGTTCTAAGGGCGACAACCTAAGTATCAGTCTACCTAGCCAAACACACAGACAGGCAGATGCACACGCACACGTAGCAGCACACACACACGCACGTGCACACAGAGATAGCAAACCAGACAAAGCATTGTTGAGTTCACCTGTGGACTATTACACACTGGTCCCCTATCTGAACTACAGGAAGCCACTATCAAGGACAACAATAGGGAGTGTGTGAGAGCACGCGCGTGTGTGCATGTAAGATACTAGGCATGTGCGTATGTTTGTTTGGAGTAAGTGAATATGTGTGTATCTGTGCATGACGGTGTGTTTTTCTGTATGTGGGCATGACGTGTGCACATGAGTGTGTGTGTGTGTGTGTTTGTGTATTAATGTGTGTATGTTTAGGTAATGTAAGGTTGCTATTTGATTATGTGAAGCCATAGCAACACTCATCAATTGTGCGTGTGTGTGTGTGTAGGCTGAGAGTATCTTTGGAACAGGAAGTACACAGCACAAGGAGGTCTGTTTGGACCAGAGGGTACATCTTTAACACTATGCTTTCACAACATCAGAACTGTTTGTAAATGTGGCTAGACTACACTGCCCTACAAAGACAAAGTGCAGCAACCACATTTGTGGAGATACTGATTTATTTATTTGTCTCAAAGCACACACACACACACACACACACACACACACACACACACACACACACACACACACACACACACACACACACACACACACACACACACACACACACACACACACACACACACACACACACACACACACACACACACACACACACGATATAGGGGGACAAACAATTACCTCATGAATAGATATACTGTACAATTAGTGCAATATCACTTGTGTGCTGATAAACTATTTGGCTGGCGAGTTGAAACACAAGCATTTTTATCAGTTTGATTCTTTGTCTAGTTACTGCACTTTGGCTTTTGTAGGGCAGTACACACACACACACATATACACACACACTTGGGTCCAAGTGTGTGAGATCATGTGTGCGAGTATAATGCATGAAAACGTTTGTGACTGAGAATGTCTGTCAGTTTGTATATGCATGAAAGCAAGTCATCATAAGAACAATTGTGAGTGTGTGAGTGTGTGAGTGTGTGTGTGTGTGTGTGTGTGTGTGTGTGTGTGTGTGTGTGTGTGTGTGTGTGTGTGTGTGTGTGTGTGTGTGTGTGTGTGTGTGTCTCCATTCAAGTGCCTCAAAGTAACCTGACAGTCTGTCTTGAGGAAGCATGCCTGCCTCGTGCTGCTTCAATAATGCACACTTCCAGCACTTAGCCTGCCTTCTGTAAATAAGGTCACCACAGAGGAACGTCTCCGTCAGACTGCTCCAGTCTGTTATTAGGAGCCATCAGTGGGTGGACAGCTAACAATTAGCAGATATTTGCAGGGTGCTAGTCCTGGGGGGGAAAGGCATTCACCACTATTTCAAGTAAGCATTTAGTGGACTGCACACACAGTAAAATCCTGTGTGTTAATCCAACTCTGAAAGGGTGCAAATGTAACCAAATAGTCCCAGAAGGATCCATTTGGTTACATCTGATCTCAGAGTTACAAATGCCCTATTTTGGTGTGTCTTTATAGGCAAAAAAAAAATCAAAAAATAACATTAACAATTTTACAAAGAAGCAATAGCAGATGTCCACGTTTTAGATCAGCTATTTTCAAAGTATATAGGGTTAAAGTGGTTTACACTCAGGATTTTACTGTGTAGTTAAATAAATATATACAGTATGAATGGTTTTGTGCCGATGTCATCCATGATAAACTGTAAGTAAGTAACACTGTGATGTGCAAAGATGTGTAGAGTTGAAGAACCCAAGGCCATTCACCACAGCCGGTTCACTTCACAAACTCAAAACATCTTTACAACACACCGGTTGTGAAAAACGCAAGTGATTAAAAGTGCAAAAAAATAAACCAGAAATGGATCCTTAAGGCAGCGACATCTGTAGTTTAACTTGAAGAGTTTAAAGATTTACCCATATACGGGTCCATTTTTACACACTAACATTGACTATTTTGCTCAGTCAAACTCATGAATGAACGTGTTTAAAAATAAACAGTGAAAGTATGCCGTTTGAAGCGAGGCAGTTTAAGTCTGACCCCAAACAGACAAACAGTGGAGAAGCCAACAGGTCCAGGCTCGCCTCTGGTTGGTAAGGTTCCAGACAGGAGTAACGGTCAGCCTCTGTGATGTGTGTGTGTGTCACGGCTAAAAGCACAGGAATGCTCTCCCAGGGTTTCTAGTTACCAGCAGCAGGCTCACACTGAGACCAGAGACCACAGCCGTGCAGATCGTCTGATTCACAGTAGCCTCAACCCATACACACACACACACACACACACACACACACACACACACACACACACACACACACACGCACCGCATCCTGTGTGTATGTATGTGCTTCACAACTCCAGGGTTTCGGTTCTGGCCGTGACTGTTATCACATAACTGGCTTTCTTTTTAGAGAGAGTGCACGTGCTTGCATGCCATGCACACACGCATGCATGCACACACACACACGCTCCTCCCTCGCCTCTGACCTCCCTGCCACTCTCAACGGCCTATTAATTATCCAATAAAACAGGAATGCATAACACACAAGCACCAGCTCTCTCTCTAACACACACACACACACACACACACACACACACACACACACACACACACACACACACACACACACACACACACACACACACACACACACACACACACACACACACACACACCTACCTTAAGGCTACAGCAGCAATTAACAAAGTGTATTTAATGTCAAAACAGCGTGAATGGAGGGAGATGTGATGTCTTCTTTAAGACAATCTGTCAACTAGTGTCGCGACTACAAGGCTGATGATGGACATCCGTGTGATAACAATATATCTGATGGATATGGAGTCATAACGCCATGTCTGATGGACATCTCGTCATAACAAGATATCTTAGTGGACATTGTGTAATAATATGATGGACATTGTGTCATAACAAGATATCGTTATTTATTTTTTATCCTGAAATCAAAACACATTCATATCAGCCCTGCTAATAGACATCATATCTACGCTCTGATCAACCTTGCTTAGATGGCTAAAGGATGTTAAAATGTTTGACGGAAAAGGGAAACACTGCCACCAAGACAGAGAGAGACAGAGAGAGAAGATGGACAAAACAGAGGGCAGGCTGGCGGCATACAGCTGAAGAGATAGGCAGGAAGAGAGTGTGTATCTACAATCTAGTGTGTGCTTGTATCTCAGGTGTGTGTACTGTGTGAGTGTTCTGTATTTAATCAACAGGGTTGATTAAATAGCGAAAAGAAACTCAAGTCAATTCAAAGGAGATGTAGTCATAACATTATACACATACTGGGACATCTCACTGGTATAACATACTGGTGCAGTGGTATAACACACTGGTCAACACTAATCATTCTGTCTTTTTCTTAAACACTGATGCCATCTACTGGCAGTTTCTTTTCACTTCCTATGGCTATGAGTACACTCAGAGAATCAGAGAATGTGTGTGTGTGAGAGTAGCCTCGTTCCCAGCCTTTTCTCATTTCTGAGGAGAAAAGCTTGGTCACGACCTAATGCGGAGAGTGTCTGTCTAATAGGGCAGGACTTCCGTCGTATGTACTTCCCCCAGAATTTTTTTTTTTTTTTTGAGTGAGTGAGTGAGTGAGTGAGTGAGTGAGTGAGTGAGTGAGTGAGTGAGTGAGTGAGTGAGTGAGTGAGTGAGTGAGTGAGAGAGAGAGAGAGAGGTGTGTGTGTGTGTGTGTGTGTGTGTGTGTGTGTGTGTGTGTGTGTGTGTGTGTGTGTGTGTGTGTGTGTGTGTGTGTGTGTGTGTGTGTGTGTGTGTGTGTGTGTGTGTGTGTGTGTGTGTGTGTGTGTGTGTAGGCGTTCATAGTAGTTCAAGAATGCTTTTACCTGGAAGGCTAGATGGTCAATCCCCACAGAAGCCAATATACAGTACTAGTATACGTGTGTGCGCAACTCACTGAGGTCCTCGGCCAGTTGGACCCTGCGGCCGGTGATGAGTTGCGTCTTCTTCTCTAGGTCTTCTCCAAAGTCCTCCAACACCTCCTTCACGTTCTTCTCTAGACGACGGACTGCAAGAACACAGACACACACACACACACACACACTCAGTACAACCTCAATATCCAATTCAACATCAATTCATTGGATTCTCTCCGTTCTCTCATACAGTAGTTCGATATGATGCCATCAACAAATCATACCATCCTTGCTTTGAATAAGACTAAATTGTGGTTAATATTTCAAGGCAGAGGTGTTATTGGCTGACTTCCTCCCACAATTTTATAATGGTTCCACCTAACAGTCTGCACTTCAGAAGCTCTGAAAATGAGTAGAACATTTAGTGGATGTCAATGCCTCCCATCACTTCAGTTTCGCCTTTGCAGTCGAGTAAATAAGTCTTACTGGACAACACATTAGTTGAAGCTTATCTAGCTAGCAGCTCTGCAGAAAGAGGGGGAGTTGAACAGTGAGGAGTAGGATGGAGGCGATATGTCCTCTCAGTGCGGGCTTCCCACTGGCAGGTGAGCCAGTAGGGGCAGCAGTGACACGACTACACAGAAATGTGTGGGGAATTTAGGAATTGGCAACGACTACATTGGTTAAAAATGGGGGGGGGGGGGGGGGGAGATGTGACACTGCTGGTCCTGTATCGGTCTTTGAGACCCAGTCCAACAGTCTCTTCTACATCCATACCTTCCGTGTTGGTGAGCTGCTGTCGAAGTGTGTTGGCTGTTATTAGCAGCATCCTCTGAATCCTCCAGAACAGGACCACATCGTTACACTCCAACTGAAACACACACATACCCCCACACACACACACCGTTTAAACACCAGCTGCAATGGCTTTTCGTTATCATTTTGTGACGTATTTCAGCCGGTCTTTAAACATTTAGTTCAATCTCTTCTCTCTCTAAGTTATGGAGAGAGATGGCACACACTTTGTCCACTGTGTCTGTCGACCAGAAATGGCTAAATCTCCAAGGCAAATTATGTAAAACAATGTCGGTAAGGTAAGCGGGGGTCTAACGTTCATCACTCATAGCAGAGCTGCAATGAGTATAAAACAATTGCAGAGAACTTGTTTGGCTTCGGCAAGCCTAAAACAATTTGACTTATTTTGAAGCATGCCAGGATCAGACGATTGAAGTCTGATCCAGCCAGTCGGTCCCTCCTCACCTCTGAGTCCACAAAGTGTCTCTGGTAGTAGTAGAAACCTCTCTTACAGAGGTTACAGTGGGCAAGGGCCTTCTGAAGGAAGTGACGACGGTACAGCTGGTGCCACGTGTCCTTTATCTGAACACACAGGAAGTCAAAAAGACAATTATTGACAGATAAAAGATCATCAAATATGAATTGACTTTGGACACATGATGGATATATTGCAGGCTGCAGATAACCTCATCCCCAGAGGGAAGTTCAGGTGTCACAGCAGCAACAGCAGCAAGGTTGAAACACAGGTAAAGAACAATAAATATCCTAAATAAGCTTGATATAATATGCAGTCACTGATTTTGTATCTAACTTCTAATAAAAATATTAATGAAAAAAAAGAAAAGAACAATACATATATTGGTACAGGTGTTCCTTTTTACAAGTATTTATGAAAGTATTTAAAATAAGTGTCGTCCATATTACGTAAGTATTTAAAATGTGTAAGTGTAATATAACATGAGATGCCATTGTCAACATTCCCTGAATGGATGGATGCATAGACAGTACAGCAAAAATGTAGCCTAATTTTGGTTGTGTTTCCAAATCAACATGTAGGTGCCATGAGATATATGGCACTTTTTTATTATGAAAATATATGGGGGGAAAAAAAAAATATTATAATTATTATTATTTATTTTTTTTAACGCCAAAACGATACATATCGCGGGACGATATCGGCACACCCCTAATTTGGCATTTTGTAGAATCGGCCTCTGGTCCTAATGGAATAAGCATGCGAGTGTTCCAGTGAGTCTCACCAGGACAGGGTCCACGTCCACCCCGCGTCCCTCCAGGTTCTTCCGGACAGTGGTGACCTCATCGTTGGCCAGGTAGGCGGTGTGGTCCTCGTTGAGCTTCAGCAGACGCTCCAGCTCATTTTTGGTTTCGTTGCGGACATGCTGTAAAAAGGTTCAAGGAGAGGCCAGTGAGAAGGGACTTCAGGGTGGAAAACCGTAACTTTAGTTCTTAACGTCATTTATCCTGGTGTCGTTATTTTGGCATGTTAATATAGACCTAGACCTTTATTATGCTTATCTATAACTGATCTGCAAGCTCAGAACGTATCGCATGTGATATTATAGAAGAGTTATTTTTTCAAAATCCAGCAAAAGTAACCAAGTACAAGCTGAGAACGCATCGTGTTTCCATGCATTTCTTTCATTCTGCACAGAATCAATGCAGGGTACAGTATATATACTCTACACAGCCTTGAGCTCTGACCTGTTCAGATGTTCGGTTTGTCCAGCCCATCCACCTCTGCTTCCAGTCTGGACCCACCATGTCACTGATCACTGACTCAGCTAGGAGGAGCGAGGGAGAGAGAGAGAGAGGGACAACAAGAGAAAAAGGAGGGAGAGGGGGAGATGAGAAAAGCACAGCCACATTTTGACTCGTGAGTTCTAAGTATGTCCATGTACATTACTTTGGTGCCAGTACTGTGTTAAGCCTAATATATTCTGTAGTACAACAGAGTTTCTTGCCAAAAAGAGCAGATCTACAAGCTGACAACTGGTCACAGTGCATCAACTGGATAAACAGGAGGGGGGGGGTAGTCAGTCATTCAACCTAATTAAGGGTTTTCCATTGCAGAAGACCTCCTCGCACGTTTGTGTGTTCATGCTTTTTTTTTTAAACTATATTTATTGGCATTTTAATCTATTGTGCAATAGTACCACAGATCCTGGAAGTGGAGCAAATTTCCACCAAAAAACAACTTATATTGAGACTACGGCAGCAAAAAGTGTGACTTCTACAAATAGCTCCACCTGTAGTTTATGAGACAATTAAAATATCGTCAAGATGAGTGTGAATGTATGAATCCATCATGGCTGACATACTGTCTTTAAGGCGTGACTGCAGTGTTTCGTCCATGAACTGGATGGCTGCGTCCCACTGGGGTTTGTCCGTGATGGAGCGATCCTCCAGGGCATTGTGCTGGATCACCCTCTGACACACACACACAATATAATGTACAGTATATAAACACACATAAGCGCGCGCGCACACACACGCACACACGCACACACGCACACACACACGCACACACACACACACACACACACACTTCAGCTGTTGTTGACACACTGGTATTATGAACTGAGTGACGTTTACAATATAAAAAACACATTAAAATTGTACAATGTAAAGTCTGTCTGCCAACATAATTGCCATCTCTAACTGTTAATAAAGAACCATGTCAGTGTTTACCTCGTCTAGCCTAACGGAAATGAGAAACATCTCTAGTGCTCTGAATGGTCCCGTCCAAATTTAGCCAGAAATATCCTGCCCTTTCCACACTGTGCCACAATTGTATCATGCTCCTAGCTACGTTAGTTAGCATACTTAACCACTTTCAACACGTTTAAAAAATAGCAGATCTACAAGCTCACAATGTGTCGCATTGTGACACGTTGTGAGCTTGTATATCGGCTATCTTGTTTGTTCCTCATCAGACAAATTATATAGGGCTGAAGTGGTCAACTACTACCCACATGATAAATTCAAACAACCCTGCCTGTTTCTTTCTCTATAAAGGGTACGGTAATGGCTTCCACCAGACCGTGCTTCAGTGTGGAGTAGGGATGTGGGTAGTGAGACTAGTGTGTTTACCAGGCTGTCCATGGCCCTCTCGTTCCACTTATGTCTCTTGATGCTGTCGTCTTTCACGGCTTCCTTCAGCTTGTCAAAGATGTCGTCCTGGTCTTTGCCTTTGTACTCCGCCATAAAGCGTGCAAACTCCTCCTGCAGCGTCTCCCAGGCAACCTGGTGGAGAATGAGCCATAAAGAATATTATCACCCCACTAAAATTCAGTTTGAGTTATGATTTGATCAGTTTAATACTTAAACAGACGGTCGAGTTACTGTACTACCTCCAGGGCTTTGTGAGGCAGCTGCTTATCTGTCCACTGTTTGAGCTTGATGTCCACAGTGGTGTTAAAGGTACCAGAGTTCATGGTTTGTGCGGCGGGAAGGTAGATGTTCTCGATCACGTGAGTGGACACGCGCTCCCACAGCTTCTTCTGCAAGATGGCTTCCCTGGGGAGAGATGGTGAGGTCAAAGGTTGTGTGACATTGAATGAGGATGGTAGACAGAGCTAGTTCTTCCAAAGGTTTAGGAAAAAGAAAATGTGACATTCAAAGTAAGTCAATGGGACTATATCCACTATATTCTTATAAGTGCACTATAACTAGTGATTATACACTCCAATCGCACCAGTTTGAACAGCAGGAAATTAGGAAGTGTGGTTTTGGGTACAATCTCTTGGAGGTATTTTGTTGTTGGTATTTTTTTTGTTTGTTTTTTTGACCTGCTCTCTAACAAGCAAACAGGTGAAAGTGCGTCCAGAGAGACGCTTCCAGCTGTCTGCTTTCTTTCTTTCCCACTAAGTGATCCTGAGGGGGCAGGAGAACAATGAGGAGAACAGGCGAGCGTGGGCCACTGGATCGCTCTCTACTATCGAGTTGCCTTCAGTCCCATACAGTGAGATTGCACTTGACTGTAGTTTCCAATACACTCCCCGGCATGAGGCCGTTATCCTGGAGCTAACAGCATCCCCCCGCCCGCCGTCTTGACCGCAGAGAGGCCCATGTGACAATGGGACAAAACCATCACCAGCCCCCTTCGGGACAGGAGAGCTGTTAAGCGTCCTTTGCTCATTTATCATAAACGCACGCTCATATTTCATCCGGCTCGTCCTCTCCTTTTGTTCGGGGCTGGCGCTCCTTTGCCATCGATGGCTGCTAACTATGATAGCACTGGCCGGGCCGGCTAACAGGGCCACCCCCTGTCCCATCTCTGTGAGCCATTCATCAGAGCATTGATCCAGCAGACCTGATGGCACACACACTGGGGACGGCCACAACACAGCGCATTCATCTCATTTAGACCCCCCCCCACAGGGGGTTGGGGCTCATACCTATACACTCATGCACATGTGTGAGTATAGTTGTGTGTGTGTATGTAGGACAGACAGAGTCTTATAATATTTCAACCTCAACCAATTAATAGTACGTAGGGCTCCAGAGCTGTTATGTGACGTTAAGCAGTTCTGTCTTAATTATTGACTTTTAATACAAACACTGTTTTATGTATTTGTTGTCAACTGTATTGTACCATCTAATGCCAAACTTGCCATGCCATTCTTTGCAGTGATCTTGTTAGCTGCGTGTACCACGTCTCTGACGCATATTATTCCAAAAGGACGCATTAAACTCACTATAGATGCATCTGGGGGACGCATGATATTTCACCCCAAAACAAACTATCTATTGGAGAATCCCCATTTTGTTTTGCCTTCAGAGCAGGTCTGAGTGTGAATTGATTAGAAAGTTGTAAATCGCCATGTGTGTACATTTACAACCACTAACCTCTCCACTTCAAAACAATGTATCAGTCCCGCCCGACATGCACTGTAATCTGTGCATGTGCGTGTGTGCTCAGCTGAGAGCAAGGTTGAGCTGAGAGAGCGGAGTTGTGTTATGCCATCATACGAGAGGAGCAGAAATTAGGCATAAGAATAGCAAGACAGGAGACATTGTCAATAAATGGGGTTATGGTGTGAGAGAGAGGCTTGATGCGAGTGTCAGAGAGAGATAATATCTGCATTACTAAACACCATGTCCAATACAATAAGAGCGCTCATCATAACCACCTGAACAGCCATCAGCTGGGTGAAGCTGAAATTGAATTTCCCCAGCTGGTTTAACTCTCTCAGTGCCAATGAAATAAAAATTAAAAAAATATTTTTTTCAAAGTAAAAAAAAAGTGCTTAGGAAGTAAGATACAGCCTTTTTCAGTTATAAGTTAAACAAGGAGTGGATGGGGCTGCAAATCTTCAGATAATGATAATGATACCCTAACCCTCTATATCTCGGGATATCTCGTTGTGTGGCACTGAGAGAGTTAACAACCCCCCCCACCCCACAGCGAGGCAATGAATCAAACATTGTAATGAGCCTTAAATCCAAGATCAGCGTCAGTATTTTCCAGCAACATGCAGTAAGGAGTAAGGGTCAATAACCACAGTGTCCAGATAATAAATGTAACAAGACGAGACACGTAAAAAGAACAAAAGATTGAAGACAGAACTTACCAGTGTTTTGGAGTCACTTGACTTAAACTAATGACCTCATCCAAGATTTCATTTTTGGCTTTTTCAAAGAGTTCATTCTGCAAAACAAAGGCACTTTTAGCCTCATATTCATTACAGCCATACAATGGACATCAACGTGTGTTATGCGTGAGACACATACGTGTATTAACCCCTAGGCTAATGTTGACATTTGCCATGTGCTGCACCAGATTGTGGGCTATATTATGTTTAGTTCATATTTGAGGTTTGTGTTCAGTGATGGTTGTTGCGTGTGGATTTGCAGGTGTTTCTCACCCTGTCCAACTCTCGCAGACGGGGATAGTTATTCTTCCATTCTGTCTCCAGGTTGAAGCGGGACGCTGAGGGGAGGGTGAGACAGTCAGTCGCCATGAACGCACACAAATCAACCGTTTACACCAATGATAATGTGAATAAATGTGAATATAGAAACTCGAGTGGCTCCATCAAATCTACAGACAGACATGTTTGTAGCATGTTTATTGAATGATGACAGTGTTGTTATTAGGTAATTATTACTCATAGTAACAAAACATTAATAATATTTTAAAACAAATAAGCGTCTACTCTGGGCCTGGCTGCACCAGTTGATCATAATTCCACTTCTAAGTTTGTGTGTAAAGTTCTCACTACATTAGTAAGAACTAGGTGGTATTAGTACTTTGAGGGGCTGATGAATGCCAACATTTAACCACTTGAATCCTTAGCATTCCTATTCTGGAGCAAACATTTTGTACAAATAGCATATCTACTGCCATCTGGACAGAAGAGAAGGAAGATGAGGGAGGAACGCTTTGAAAACCAGAGAAATGGAGTGATGCATTTACAAAAAGTTTAACCACATGAACCCTAGAGTCCCTTTTCTGGGCATGTCATAATAGGTTGAGCACTCTGCAAAAATATAAGTTCTACAAGCTCACATGATGTCGCATTGCAACGTGTACGTGTTGTGAGCTCGTAGATCAGCTATTTTCGACGAGATTCAGTGCAAAAAAGGAGCGGAGGAGTATAGATCCCTGGGGGACTCCGGTCAACTAAGTATGGGTTTAAGTGGTTAATCACCAGACAGGAACACTTTCCCACATCTGGTTGTGGCCAGGTGGTGATTTCAGCCTTATTATTATATCCTGATGAAACGCATCATCTGAGTGTTTCTATTGCTTTTTACCTTTGATGCTACGCTTCACCAAACTAATACACCATAATGATCAGGCACCGAGTGCATCGAGACAGAGCCTGCTTTGTCTTAAGCTGGTTTGATATAAAGGAAGCTTTCAAACTGCTAATGATGCCCATCTTTTAATAAAAGTGGTCGAGGACATCATACATACACACACAGACACAAACACACATACACATACACACACACACACACACACAGGCATACATGCTCTTAACTGGTCCCAGAGAAGGAGGGGATGGCGCCGATCATACAATCTTAATCAATAGCCAGCATTTTGCAGTCACACATGTAGTACAGAACACACAGATACGCACACATGCACATAATCCAAATTACATGATTCATGCACACACACACACACACACTCATCATAGACTCAAGTGTGTGCGACACACTCGCACACAAATGAAATGCCACACACACACACACACACACACACACACACACACACACACACACACACACACACACACACACACACACACACACACACACACACACACACACACACACACACACACACACACACACACACACACACACACACACACAGCTAGTGGGTCTACTCTCCCCATCCACATTGGAGTTTAGGCTAATTGCTGGGTTACAGGGCCACATTGGCGCCAAACTGAGACTGGGGGCCGATGGCGGTGCAGTTTTATTTTTTGACAGGCAGTGGATCGATGCTCTGCACAATTGAGCACAGGGACCAGTAAGTCACTCTGGCCATAAATCTCCTCTAGCGTTTGCCAGAGGCTGGTGGCTGTCAAGGCTAATTGTCGTTTGGGAGGCAGGGTGGAAACGAGAGGGGAGAAGTGTGGCAGGGCGGACTGACTTTAGGTCTGGGAGAAACAGACACGGTTCAGTGGGTAGGATCGGATGTACTGTACCACCAATACTGCCACCATTAGAGGTTCCACTCTAGTCTCTTTGTAGTTCATGCTTAGAGCACAGCACTACAACTTCCAGCATTAGAGATTCTATTCCATCTACACAGAGTTGGGGAGAAAACAGCTGCAGCGGGCAGATTTTTACAAACTGACAAGTCATTAACCACTTTCAACCAGGCATCCCCTAGAAATGAGGGCCAATATAGGTTCATATTTTTCAAAACAAATCAAAAACTCCCTACAACTATTTTATCACGTATTTTTGCTGCGTGACACCATGGTATGATTAAATACAGTACACAACATGTGTACACCGAACAACCCTACTTCCAACACATGCCCAGACGGCCACTCCACTGTACCTCCTGAATCACTGAAGCCAGGTCTTATATTATATTATATTATATTCCTTTCCAGGCCCATCTGAGTAAAGATGTCATAGACTGAATGCACATACTGGAGGTGCGGGGTGAGGGGTCGTACCTTTGAAGGCATCGGCCTGCTGTTCCACAGACTCTCTGACCATCTTCCAGAAGCAGTCAGACACAGCCAGACTCAGATTCTTAGTGGTCACCTGATGGGGCTTTAACATGCCTTCCCTAGCAATAGAGTAATACATAGTAAATAAGTAATAATACTAAATTATACTAATATTACTAAATTAATCTAATAATAAAAAAACATTTGTACTTAATTAAGTATGTATTATTATTATTACTACTATTATTATTATTATTATCGTGAAAAGGGGTTGTGTTTACAAATGAAAATTGCAATAAATTAGTAGAAAAAGAATGAAAGATTCATTCTTTTTCATTTTTCGTGAATTTTGTTTTCTTGCAAATGTAGTACTTTACAATCCAAACATGAAAAGGACAGGCCTGCTAGCTTGAAATGAAATGGACCTCAAATGTACCTCAATAGCCTTGAGTTCTGAAAGAAGTCCTCTTCATAGTCTTTAATGGAGTCTATGCTTTCCCCACTGCTACCTGGACAAGAGAAGACCACAACACTAGTATGTCACACCTGAGTTATGCATCTACAAGGTCACAATGCGTTGTGAGCTTGTAGATTGGCTATTTTCGGTGTGCAGCACTGGCGTACAACTAGGTATAAATCAAGCTTGAGAAACAGGAAGTGAAAGATATGCAATTGAACTAATTCAGGTCAGCAGTGTTTTCATTTTCTTACCTTTCCCTGTAACCACTGCAAAGTAACCCAGGGCCTTCATGGGGAACAGCTTGCCTTCCACTATCTGCTGGATCTGGAAGAGAAGAGAATGATCTCAATTTTAAATGTATTGTTGTTGTACTTGGAACACTCTTCATCTGCTCATTTCATCTGAAGTCATTGGCTTAATTGCTCTCAAAAAGTTAAAAAAAAATATCTTGGGATCGTTCATGTTTAATTTGTACAACTTATGATCATTTTTTCCATTCTTGTTTTCATTAGTAGGCTGAAACTAATGGAAATCAAGCTCTCTAGTTTAGCTCAGTGTGGTTTGGCCAGAATTAAGAAAGAGCTGAGCTCCCTCCTATGGTGGAAAGACATATTGCAGCCTGAGCAACCACGAGCTACAAACAGGAATCGCTTATCCTTATACAAACAAAAAATAAAATAAACATCTTTTTCCCAGTGGAAACAGGTACTAAAAGAGTATATTAATTACATCTTAGCTAGTGCTTGAAAATCAATGCATCTCCCCCAAGTATCAGTTTATTTGACATTTTATCTTTACACTATGGCCTTTAAACTGACATGCTTGTGAGTGACTTATAATGCATGACACAGAAGCAGGGGGGTTCAGCGTGTTGCTCAAGGACACAATGAAAATACCCTTGGCAAAATGCGAACTGTGCAACCTTTTCATTACAATACAGGACAGTCTTCCTCATTACTGTCCATCCTATCAAATGGTTTGTCCAACCATAAATTGAAGGAATCTCTGTATGTAGTATGTCTGTCTATCTGTCTGTCGGCGAACCATTCATCCAATTGACTTGAGAATTGGCGGGTGTATTGCTGAAGTCCCAAGGGAGTGCACTGCAGTGTCAAATTGTAACGCTGATTAGATGAATGATTCATTACAACGCTGCAAGCAGCACTTCCGGAGGCCAAGCAGTCTGCCCACTTCGAATGGCATGCGCTCTGAACGGGCACTAAACTAGTTACTACTAAAACTAAAAACGGTGTTCTTACTCTGTTGGGGCTGGCCATGTTCTTCTCAGCCAGGTCCACTTTGGTCAGGACAAAGATGGTCCTCTTTCCCTGAGGGTCCATCTGGCTGACCAGGTCTGTCACAATACTGCGCTCCGCATCCACACTGCCATCTGCACGGAGCAAGAAGAGGGAGGAAGGGTTTGAAAACCAGAGAAACTGAGTTATGGTCATCATGGACCATAAAGCACTTGGCTGTGAGAATGTTGTATTTACAGATGGTTTAAACACATGCGCCCTAGCATGCCTTTTCCGAGAAGGTCATAATAAGTCAACATTTGACAAAAATAGAAGATCTAAAAGCTCAGTGTGTCACAACAATGTGCATTGTGAGCTTGTAGATCAGCTGTTTTTGGAAAAGAGACTTGGTGTCAAGGGAAAAAGGAGTGGACCAAGTATAGAGCCCATGTCAACGTGGTTAATAATGTCTCACCCTGTATGCAGAGTATGATGGCGTTGGGGTTCGCCATGTAGGCCTTGCTGATGCTGAAGATGGTTTCCTTGGTGTCTGCTGCCATGCCCGCAGTCACCGTCTGCACAACGCACATTTAGTCATTCAACACATTGCTAATTAGACTGTGTGTGTTGTGTGTGTCTGTACATACTGTACTTGTGTTACTACTCTGTGAAGACAGTCACATTAAAAAGGTTTGACTTTAGACTTTTGGTTTGGTGCTAAAAATTTGGATTAGGGAACATTCGGCACTATACGGGTAGGCAAGTGTTAAGAGTTTAGGGCTTAAATTAGGATTAGGTTAAACATAAGGGTGGGACAATACAAGTTAAATGAAGCAACTCACGACACCGTGACAATACTTGGCCCTCGATAATGATAATATCACAATACGTGATATTTGAGAAAATCTATATGTTGCAAGAATTTACAGATCAGGTATAATTCATATTTTTTATTTTATTTTATTTGCTTAGGAAATATGCTTGGCAATGCGATAAACGATCTGATGTATCTGAATATACGGTAAAAAAATCACACCCTGTGTGAAGGTAGCGGCGCCTTTGATACATTTTGTCATTTATATGTGTTTATAATGTGTTTATAGCCATGTGTCACGTGAAGCTTGACCAATCACTTTGTTGACGCACCTGACCAATCAGAGCGTTGACGGGTCTGACCAATCAGAGTGTTGACGGGTCTGACCAATCAGAGCGTTGACGGGTCTGACCAATCAGAGCGTTGACGGGTCTGACCAATCAGAGCGTTGACGGGTCTGACCAATCAGAGCGTTGACAGTGAACACGGACAAAGTCAGGTATAGAGCACGCTCTATACCTAAAGGTATAGAGCGGCTAGCGCCGCTAAAAATCACACCCAGTGTGAAGTGAGCGGTGTTATTTAAAAACAACAGTGGTCATCACAGTGATGGAAGCTCACTTAAAAAAAAAAGTCATTTTTTTTAAGTGGTGGTGCTATTTATAGGTTATTAATTTCATCATGCGTCTTGCTAGCCAATCACAGTACTGAGCAAAGGGTGTGAATAGAGTCAGCCAATCACAGTACAGCAAAAGACAAATTTTCACGACGGTCTTTTCACGACGGTCCCAAACCCACTTATAGGAGCGGCTACACCGCTCAAAAATGTACCATGCATGATTGTTGGAGGATTTAAGGTAATGAGGAGAGTGGAGGTCATTGCATGTACTTGAGACTGAAAGTTCGACCTGTTAATTGCAGAGACAGATTTATTTGAGACGAGGTGACCTGTTATTGAAAGACTTTTTTAAAAGATCATTATTGGACTTCATGAGCCTCAGTCCATCATCTTTTACAAGGGGAGTTACGTCACATCACGTAGTGAAATCAATGCCAGCGGGGACGATCTCCAAGTGCCAAAGAAAAATGTAACCTCTTGTTTGGTTATATTATGGGTTTTACCTAAATGCATTAAAATGATTTATTTAATAACAATGTCTCTTCTAATCAAACAACGGCTCCCTATTAAAAGTCTGTCTGTGCAACAATATGCAGTATCATGTTCTGTTTACCATTATTATCGTATCTTTAATATCACAATCCAAATCATTTCCCTAACGTTAACTACTATTTTTGGAGCACAGAGCAACGTTTTTGGTGAGCAAGCATATGGAGATGCAAGGTGTCAGATCCATGGAAAGGAGACGGAAAGGTTTGTAATTAATCTCCGGGGGAATTGGTAATACAGAGCACCTGCGCGTTATAATAAAATATTGATACTTGGCGCCAGCGTATGGATAACGTGTCACAAGAGGAAGTACAATGATATATCGCAGTATTGATTTTTTGTGCCACCCCTAGTTAAACAGGTATTGATGATGAGAGTCAAGGAAAAAGGAAAGAGTAGTTACTAGGGAATTAATGCAGTCAATGAATACCCTCAGACTTATAATGCCCTATTTTGGGCGTGTTATTATAGGTGATTTTTTCAAACATTTTCAAAAACCTTTAATAATAGTGAAAATATCGACAAGGTCATGATGCAATAGCTTGTGAGCTTGTACACCGGCTATTTTCACTATTCGTTGCACATTTAAGAGGTTAATAATACCATACATACAGTACATGTGTACATCTCTACTCACACTGATGACTCCTGGAAGGTCGACCAGTACCATCCTCTGTATTCCCGGACCTTTGACACTCAAGGATATTGTCTGAAAAACATAACAAATAAGTCAGTCATAACCCTACAACACACCACAGTATGAGGTTGCATGTCCACCAGGAATATTTTGTGTTCTTGTACCTTCCGCACAGCCATGTTTTAATCGTATATAGACCAATAAAAAGGTTCTAATTGCATTAACCCATTAAGAACGTGAAAGCCTTTACATCGTTATACCTTTAAAACCGGGAAAGCATCTGTGTCATTTTAGATGTTGCCATGTATATATAGCAACAGGATTCTTTAAAAAAAAAGGTAATAAAAAATAGAAGATATTCTGAAAACTTGGCCAAAATTAATCTACCTACTGTAGGAAGACAAAAAACTATGTCTATAAACAGCTGATGACAGATCGGTGAGCTTAGCTGTTATAATAAGGTTGTTATCTCACCTCGGGGCTGACCGTCTGACCGTTCTTCACACTCTTCCTCATCCTCAGCTCTATCTCGTGCCTCAGGGCGGCCAGCTGCAGCAGGAAGGAGAGATGGGAGCAGACAGGTTAAGACGTGGTGAGGCTCTAACCTTCCCAGAGGATGGACGGAGGGATGGATAGGTGGATGGATGGATATCGTTGCTGCCGGGCAGAAACCTCGTATCTCCAAGTTTTTCTCGTAAATGAATGCCTTACTTCATCATACAAGAGTGTCGCATGAAAGTAGTGACAATAGCAGATCAGAAGCACACAACTTGTAGCTTGTGAGCTCGTAGATCTGCTATTTTCACTACTTTAAAATGTTTTTAAAATCATCATGAAAAGGGAACGGCTTTGGACATACAATGTTTCCACCCGACAGCAACGATATGGAAGGATGGGTTGATGAATGGAAGAAGTGATACTTCTGTGACTCACATCCTCCTCCTTGCTCAGGTCGAACTCACGGCCGCTGTCCTTGAACATGGCCACGTGGTGGGGGCCTTCGCTTAGTGTTACCTGTGGGGAAAGAACATGGGGGGGGGGGGGGTCAAAATGGAATAGAATGAAATCAGCTTTGAAAATGGTTCAGTATGATGAATGAATTTGACGATGGCTGGGTAAAAGGGAAACATAATATCAGTGTAAATCAATCAAATGGATCAAGGGTCACTCACTCATACAAGTATGAGCAGCAAAATGTTGGCGCGGCATGTCCCCTCCCCCCCCCCCAAATGCGTCGATGCACGAGCATATTAACCCATTAAGACCGAGGGCGATTCTACAAATGTCTTCTAAATCCCAACAGTTTTCTGAAAAACTTATGTTGCTACATCATTGGTTCTCAAAACTTTTTCATGTCAAGGACCCCAAAATAATATGTATTTGGCTCTCTAAAATGTTTGTTCCAGGGACCCATTGCAGTTAAAGAAATGTGCTTTAAAATATATATATATATTCAATGGTTTGCACAAATTTTCACGATTTAAGCAATCTACAAGTTCATAGCAATCACAAAGTGACACACTATGTAAATCTTGTAAATCTGCTATTTTTTCATCGCCAAAGTATAAAATAATGGTTAAAGTGTTAAAAATCTAAAATTATTGCTTTCCCGGTTTTAATGGGTCTCAAGATTACTTTGACAGGAGAGCGGGTCATCATCTCTCCAGAGCCCCGAGGGAAGATCCTGGCCTGGGCGATCATCTCCAGAACGCTGGTCTTCCCTGCACTCTGGTCACCAACCACCACCACCTGACAACATAACAGATGAACAATCATACACACAAGATATCACACTCTCAGTGTTAAGCAGTGTAGTTAAACACATGATCTTTGATAGATACATTTCTCAGATAAATGACTACAGTGTTTGTTTCCTTACCCTAGGTAAGTGATCCTGGGTGTTGTAGTTTGTGTCGTAGTCTGACAGGATGTCCAGGACTTCAGAGTACAAGTCAATGAGGGACTTCTGCATGGGGTCACACAGGAGACAAAAAAATGATGCTTATACATTTACATTATAGGCGCTCAGTCAGGTAACACTGTCGACTAATTCTGCAGAGCTTCTGAAACAGATGTAACAGATATTCCATGCACAAAATGCATTTAATGCGTGATAAATAACATAATTCAGTCGCACAAGAAATGTCGCAAGAATCTCTGTATGTCTGCCTGAGTGTCCCGGGGCTGGGGATAACTTGGGCATCAAAGTTGGCGTGTGTTACATATGACCAAGGGGTGGGCAGTATCGAGTGGCAAATCAATCAGACAAACTGTTTCCAAGAAGCGAAACACCACAAATGTCTGTATCCGTCTACGGATGAATCTCCATGTGTTTGGGAGGGGTGTGGGTACCGACTGACTTCTCTGAATGGCCACCCCGACCCATCAGCTTCACAGACCGTCACATTTGTGCCACTGCATCTATGTGTTTGTAATATGGGCACTGGCTTCCCTGAGTGGCTAACCCCACCAGTCGGCTTCACTGATTGGCTGACTTTGAGTCACGTTTGTACCGCTTCACCAATATAAGTGGTGGCGTGTGAGTAAATGTGAGATAAGTCTGAGACTCCAACATGTACAACTACTACATCATTGGGTAGGCTGATGCCCTCTAGTATGAATCATGTGGATCTCAGGATGAGAACGGCATAGCTCCAATGAGGATCTCAGACTTCATATGGCCAGCCAGTGACAGTAGTCATCGATGACGTATCTGTGACATATGACTCCAGATTTGGCAAGGTTTCAGCCTGATCTCAACTCCATTAACTTCCATTATAGAATTAAAGTTCAATATTTCAAAAAGTATAAAACATTGAAAGAAATTAGTGGAAGTTGGCCTACTGGCAGTTTGCACAAGAAACGCGCCACTGATTTGTCCAGCGGTTTGCAAGATTAGCTCTGGACAAACACAGACAGACAGACAGATCGACCCTCTTATAGATGGCTAGCCTCCTGCAGAGCCATGGCGTAAAAAACGCAACAAAGACATTGATTGATACTGTATAATTCACAGTTTGCATGAGCGTCTCACCTTGGCTTTCCTCTGGTGGATTCCCTTGTCATCTTTCTGCAGAACCACTTTCCTCAGCTCTTTGTTCTCCTTCTCCAATCTTTCCAGCATTCGCTGGTACTTCATCTACAGAAAACACACCGGCAAACACATTAACAAGCCTTTTATACTTCATCACACCGATAGCAATAAGCATCACTGACTAAAGCTAGAATACAGGAAAACTGGAAACTTTACCAAAAACTAAAGTTTTAGTAATTATAATTTACTTACAAAATCTAGTACAAATGTTTTTTGTTTGTTTTTCTTTATATTTGATGCTCTGCTGGGTAACCAATTTCAATCTGGCGTCCCTATTTTGGGCATGTCATAATAATAGGGGTGTGCCGATACACTAATTTCACGAAACGATACAATACGATATTTGGCTCACAACTTCGATACGATTTCGATACGATATGATACGCACTTTTTTTATAATGAAAATATATGGAGGAGAAAAAAAGAAAATGCAAACAAATAATTCTGTTTTTGCATTATTCAGACATGCAAACTTGTAGCTTTTCAGCTACAATAGCCGTTTTGAATCCAAATAGTATGACACCTGACCCGAAAAAAAAAAAACATGTTGTCACTCTTTTCACTTCGGGGCCGTTTGCATGCCTGATTATTATGATTGTATTACATTATGAATGTTTTTTTTTTTTTTTCAAAAACGATATTTTTTTTTCCAAAACGATACATATCGTCGCGAAAACGTATCGCGATATATCGCGGGACGATATATCGGCACACCCCTACATAATAACTGAAGTGAGTTAATAATGAATGAAAAATATATACAAGCTCCCAAGGGAAACGTTTGTAGGCAGTCAGGGTTTAGAATGCATAGTGACTATGAAGTTATATGGTAACATACAGACAAGAAATCTAAACTCACTAAATGTCCTCTGTTCATCCTACCATGACACATACAGTAGTAATCAACATCACACGCATGCATATCCACTCCCTATAACAAAAGTACATCTGGAAGGGAGTTTATTGTACCTGTGTTCGGACCAGATCTTCCTGAAGCTGGTCGATCTTTTCTTTATCTGAAGACTGGGTGACGGGAGGGAAACAAGAAAATTAGACCTTCCCCATCGCCCAGCTCGACACACACCGAGCCCCGCTAGTTTCTATGGTTTATCGCGTGCACTTTACATTACAGTGGTGAGCACCAGAGTGGAGAGAAGACAAAGTTAATGCAAAAGAGACAGGAAAGAATTTTAAATCACATTTCAGGCAGTTTTCAGGCGTTTCATTCAGGTCTGTTTCAGCTTCAAATCAGCAGGCTAAGAATCACACACAGGGATCGCAAATCTGACCCTGGAAAAGACGGTTGAGCATTGATCTAGAATCGCACCACTGTACAAAATCATTACAGTGTAGTATTTTTGTTTTCCCTGATTTGGCAACACCTCATTTTCCTCCATGAATACCCTGTTTGCAATCCATTCTTCAGGTTTGAGGGATGAGACAGAACAGATAGAGGGAAATAGCGATAGTGAAGCAGGGGATTTGCAGCAGAATACAGGGAATTAAACACACACATACCTGTACACGAAAACACAAACACAAACAACACTGTGCTAACACTGAGACTAATATCTTTACCATGATGCTGCAAAATCCTGAGACAGCGCGGGTGCAGTAGCTGAGGTTCTAGCGGTATTCATTCCTTACAGTGTTTCGTAATGTTTTGTCTTTCCTTTGTTGTAGAGAATGATTTAGTCTATTATGACAACTGTGACAATGCTTGACCTATTCCTTCCTGCTTGTCAAAGCCTTTGAGATTGTCATACAAGGACGGGTCAAAGCTGTAGTTATAAGTGCAGTTCACACGGCATGCAGCAGAGTGCCACTCCAAACCATGCAGTGTTTTTCTGCACGTTAGAGCAGTGCTGTTGATGACTGAATATGAGTCGCGCACCAAAAATATCTACAAGTTCACAATGCATTGAGACGCGTGGTGATCTTGTAGATATGCTATTTTCGGGGCGCGACTATGTTGTACGACGATGTATAGATCACGCTTAGTTGTTTGTATGAGGGGAGGGAGGCTGGCATAATTATGATACCAAGCAAATGACTGTATACCATTCCAACAGCAAAGCGATATTTAACATATTTAACTGATAGGCATTATGGGCAATGTCATATTCTCAAAATGGCAGCTTGGTGTCTCTTTTATGTAAATGAGTTCCGCGACTAGGGTTGAGACTTTTCCAGATCAAATTATGTCAAACTAATAAGCCATGATAATTGCTTGATAATACATTGGCCATAAGAAAAGAGGTGCTATGTTGGGGTTAATCTTTCTCATATCAAATATAAGAATTAAGTTTCAGTTCAATCTAAACTGCATTCTTTCATTTGGTTCATTGGGTTGATCTTGTCCAGTAAAGGGTTTCTACATCAAAGAGGGGGGGGGGGGGGTTCTGGCCTTCTGGGTGCTACTGCATTACTCGTCTAACTACATGTCCAGAAGGTCTTCTACTCTCTGCTGTCATCTGCAGGGGGTTGGTGTTTGGGTAGGAGTTGGGGGGGGAGTCCAAGTTGAGCTGGGGACCTTCACCTTTCGCTTGTGCTGAGGGGGGCTGGGGCTGGGGTTCGGGACGGTGGCTGGGCTCGGAGGGTTCGGAGGTGGAGGTGGAGGCGGAGGCGGACTGGGGGCGGGCTCTGGCGGTGGGGGTCGCGCGCTATTGGCCGCCGCCGCAGCGGCCCGCCGGACCTCCTCCTCGTGCTGCTGAATCTGCTGCTGAATGAGAATGAGCTCGCCAAGCAGACCCTGCTGAGGGACGGCACAGTGAGACACAGGAAGTAGCAAGAACCACAACAACCAGGCCAGTGTGCCACACCAGGCATGGGCTTCACCTAATACACAGATCCAAAACAGAACAACACAAGTCTGCATCCACCTATTTACACAAGGCCTATGCAATGTAACACACACCATGCCCACTGCTACTGGCAAAGGGTGTAAACGGTTTCTAATGTCACCATTCAGTCAAGATCAACGGAATCAGGGTGTTGGGCTTTCGAGAATCTTGCCACTATCATCAGTGTTACTCAACAAAGTCAAGTCTCTCTCAACCACATGTGGGGAGATGCAAAACTTTGCCAGACTGAGAGCAGCAGAGTAGGCTACTGATACGGTTTGAGCAACCAGCGCCTCTTAGCCAGTGGCACACAATGGCGATTCCGTTCTCTTTCCTTGGAGTAATCCAGAGAACAGGCAATCAGTCATTATGGCCTTGATGATTTTAAACTAAGTCAAACAAACAGGCTATACCATCCAACCCATCATCACTATGTTCTCTATAAATACAGTATACTGTATGAACCAAGTGGACTGATTCTGAGCACAGGTTATTAAATAAGCTACTGAGGACCATTTAAGTATGTCTTCAGTTTCCTGTATTGAATTTGAGACAGTTACTGACTGTTCACTTAGGGTATGGTGTGTTTTTTTCTTCTTTTTACCAACATAAAGAAAAACATATTTTAGTGTGGTTCAGCACATAGGCGTTTGGCAATTGTGATCATAATCACTAGACTGATGATAATTGTGATGATGATGAAATAAGCAAAGCAAGCGCTGGGATGCCGCTCTAAGGGATGGAGCAGGTCAGGCTGCAGGGGAGGAGGCGAGCTTGGCTTTAGTCCAGTGGTCCCCAACTCAATGCAAGTTATTTTATGATATTTGAGGAGAATGCACAATTAACACGGAGCAAGGAGTCACTTTCAACGAGGAGGACCGTCAATTTTACCTAACTTTTTTTTATACATTTTAATTGATTTGAAATTGAATTTCCTTGCTCTGTACAGTGCATACGGTAAAGGCACCTTTAGATCGTACTTGGCATTTAATATGTATTCATGTTGGGACCACGACATTAGACTATAAGCATGGTAGAGGAGAGGAAAAACTCTGTCCATCTTCTTCTGGTTCGAGTCACTGCTATGTGGTCACACATCCTGTTGAACTGTAAGTATATAAAGTGTCCAAACAGCATTAAAACACACGCAGCACCTCGTCCCTTTGCAGAAGAGGGACCGGACAAACATGACAGACATGACAAGAGTGGAGAGAGGTCAGCAGGGTTGAAACATAAAAGGTGCATACAAAGTGGGTTTGCCATAGGCTGCTGTACAGCATGAAGCAAAAACAAGGCACGGTCTCCTGTGACGCTTCTGGAAAAAAAAAAAACACATTGAGAAGCATATGAGAGGGAAAGAAAAAAGCAATGGTCAATATCAACGTAAACATGAGCTACCATGTTGTACTCTGTCAGGATGAGTTCCATGTATACATGTTGGTGACCCAGTACCATATACTAGTGCACTGGTTCTCAACGTCGGGTCCGGGGACCACTAGGGGTCCAAATGGACCCTTACGGGTGGAACCAAATGGACCCGTGTTTCATTTGTACGCTCAGTTAAATTAACACTTTTTACAGTGCATATTGGGGTCCTAGAGATAGCAAATTGTTATCAAATGGGGGTCTGTGGCCAAATGCATAAAAAACTTGAGGTCCTTTAAATAAAATTCAAAGAATGTTGAGAATCACCGTTCTAGTGGTACTGACTGACAGCTTCTGCTTCAGGGCAGGTCTATACTCTCACAAAGTGAAACAAACCGTTTTCTTGTGGTGCCATTTCACAATCACTATCACATAAGATAGCCTTTTTATGACAAAGCTAGCAGCCAGATAGCTTTTATAAGCCAAAGCTAGCAGCCAGATAGCTTTTTTAAGACAACGCTAGGAGCCAGATAGCTTTTGAATGACAAAGCTAGCAGCCAAAATATAAGGGACACTCACTTCCACATTCAGTGCAGCTAAATGAATCACAGATGACCCAAAATAATCATAAATATAAAATATTGTCTGCTGAATTTCATAACTAAATATCTGCTTCTGTAAACCATTATGTAGCTTTAATGAATACTGATTAATTCCTTCATTATTCTTGACACTAAGTGGAAGTGAGGTAAGCCAGAGCACAATTCACCATATTCACACGGCAACTCTACCCCGAGTGTGATGTAAGAGCTAAGCAGCCGCAGTGTGAATATGGTCACACGGTGACAAGAAAACTCCTGTAAAGAGTCTAATGGTGGCCGTGTGAATGGTCAGTGACAGCAGACTGCACAGCAGAATCCTCAGTGTTCATTTAACTGTGAGAGTATGAACAGAGAGCATTGGGAAGGTGGAGGTGGAATAGAGACAGCATGGCAGTTACAGGCTCACCTTCTTGTACTGCTTGTCACTGCTCTCTGGTGTGGCTGCTGCAGCAGCAGGGGCCGCCTCTGTGGCTTTTAAGGGAGGATCTCCTGGTGTTTCTATCAAAGCAGACACAAGGATACACATCACAGTTACCATGTGACAAAAACGCTGTTTATTATCGAGCAGAATGCTCCAAGCTGAATCTTAAAATAACTACTCCCATGACCAGCAACTGACAGAGAAGCGTGGTTTTCAAACTTTTTGTCAAAATCTCACGGTACACTTCTGTCCAAAGCGGAACATAGCCGATCTACAAGCTCACCACGTCGTGATGCGACGCGTTGCGACACGTTGTGAGCTTGTAGATCAGCTATTTTAGCTTGTGTGTGTGTGTGTGTGTGTGTGTGTGTGTGTGTGTAACTTGTATCTGTACTGGGAAATGAGAGGGCACAAAGTACTGATATAGTACATTTTAAAATAATTCATTAAAGTTTGTATAGTTGTATTGAAATCATAATGTGTGGTTGTCACAAAATCCACAGGCACACTTGGACTTACTCACGGCACACAGTTTGGGAACCACTGCCTTCATGTACAGCAACAGAACACCCTTGATTAGTAGAAGCAGCAATTCTCAGGTGTTTGGAAAACTCTTGCCAACATTATGCTTACCGCCGTTTTGTCTGGTTGAACTTACAAACCAAATTGCCGTACAGCTTTGACAGCAACTGCCATTGACTCATTCAGACAAAGTCTACTGACTTATATAATATCACATGGCAGGTGTTACGGAGTCATGGTACTGGTATGCGCTCTAACATGTACACAACCTGTATAAATACACCGCCCTTCAAAGTGTCATAGTGGAACAGCTAGCTTTCATCAGACCACTTTAGGAGGTTGAAGTTGACGGTAGTGCGCCTAAAACAACAAGGTAGTTCGGTACACAGAAGAGGTGTGGACTGGGCTGGAATGAAAAGCTACTGTGTGTGGAAATGACTCGGGGAGTATCCTTGTAGACTTACTATTAAGATTAAATATGGCCCGGCTCTATTTTCCAAACACCTGAGTGGTTTTCACCAGCGGCACACACAAAAGAAAATGTCACCAAAGTCAATGGCTAGTGATCCAAACAGAGCACGAGTTATAATGTTGAGAGCAGCCAGTGGTTTTACAGCAGACATGTCACCACGTTGGAGTGACAATAAGGAAATGACAATGACAAGATTGTAATATTCACATATTTCCCCCTTTAGTCTCTGTCCTTTTGTAATATAATCTCAACACACTAGTATTGTGCAAGAAAACAAACATGCTAAAATTTTTCATTTGTCATTCCGACATGGTGGCGCGTCCATTGTACTCTTTTGTTAGCCGCTCTCTAAGTATTCAGAGACAGACCTCTATTAAAGAATGAACACCTCAGAGGTACAGGGAAGGCAAAGTAAACAGGCAGAGCATAATCCTGTTAAATTAGCTAAAATGTAGGTCAGAATTAGGTCATAATGGAAGAGGAGGAGATTAAAAGGACCATAGAGGTTATCCAGCATGTTTAGCTACATTTACGGCTTAGCCCAGGGGGTATACTTGATATTACTGCTGGCCATTTTCCATATAAACTTGCAGACTTGAAACTTAGTTTATTTAACACACTAAATATTTTTCAATCAAAGTTACATTATTGTTGCATTTTAAAGCCTTTTTTTGTTTTGTTTGTTTTTTCGTATAAAGTTAAAGCTCTATATTTGGTTAAAATACTTTTTCAGGTCACAAAACAAATGTATCCAATCAGGAAAGAGTTAAGAGTTATATCAGCTTCAATTTTATATTGTTCCACTTTCAATTTAGATTTGTTTTAATCATTTATGAGTGTTCGAGTGATTGAACAAAATTGGTATCCCAATCTAAAAAAAATCATTATCTGTTTACTAAAGGGCTGGGGGAGACGGGGAGATGCCTATTACTGAACAAACACGCTATTGCATATTGCATCGGAATATAGAGCTACTTAACGCTTCTATCACAAACACCATCTTTAAATGGAAAATGGCCTATGTTTACATACTGTATGTTATACAGACAAAGCTGTAAATAGACAATGACATACATTGCTACTGGCATGGTCCTTTAACGGTAACACACTGGATCTGTTGTTAAGTGCACTGGATCACAGCATAGGATCTAAAACAATTGACTGAGGTATTTTGCGTTTCTGAATTGATATTAATATACGAAATATAACTTATTAATTTGGGTTAAATGAATTCAGTGAAAAAAAAAAGAGTCAATTTTGTAATCTCAACTGAACAAACCAAAAGCTAATGCCTTATCAAACACGTTAGTTTCAGTTCTGGGAAAAAAACACTCATCCTAGTTAGACCTTTACCGCCAGGTGATGGGACATACATATAATACTGATGTTGATCAAATTAATGTCTTTGGCATCACCAGTTCCAGAAGCACAGGTCTGAATAAAAGCCTGCTGAATGGGTTCGCGGTGAACATTCCCGGGGAAAGATCCGCATCATCGGCTTTAGCTCCAACCCACGGCCAACAGCTGACCGGATCCACAAGCAGCAGGAAAACCATAAAGATGTTGGGGTCAGGGTCAAAGGGTGGGGGGGGGGGGGGATTGGCTGTCATGATCCTGAAATTTTAGTGATTGTGATTGTTACGAATTGTTTGCCCTTTTGGCTTTGTAAGCTAAACGTGCACAGGGCAGATATGACTATATAATAATAACTTCAATGAACAAAGACATTTCTGTCAATGACCGGTACCAATAATCAAAACAAATAATGTACAATGGCAAAATAGGCCCTATTTAATGTATACTTTCACAGCCAATCTACAAGCTCACAACGCTTCGCATTGCAACCCGTGAGCTTGTATTTTTATATTTGAAAACTATTTCAACAGATGAATTTAAACAGATAGATCTGGGAAAAAATCTGATTATCTAAAATGATTGCGACCAGGCGATTATGTAATAATTGTGACAGGCCCAGAGTTCAACCAGGGAGAGAAGGGAGCAGGGAAGTGCTACTGAACGTGGTTGGGGTGGGGGTTACACACCTAACAACAGATGCAGACCAGCTCCTTTGACTTCACTACCCAAAATCACACCTGTGGAGAACGTGGAAGGGGGAAGGGGGGTGGAAAGGAAGGACAAACATAAAATAAAAAGATGATAAAAGGCCAAAGCAGAGGCTGGTCAGAGCAGGATCACTGCTGGATGACACAGGGCAGCCGTGCAAACCCAGAGGAAAGTTGTCTGGGGTTCAAAGATGTATGCAGAGTTTCATTATATGATGAAGGGCTAACTATACACGCATCGACACACTAAACTATGGTTTAGACTTCTTTATTTCAGATTAGGCAATGTTCTTGAGCCACCATGGATGAAAACGTCGAATTCATAGCTTTATATGCCAATATATTCCAATTATATTCAATGTTTATCTTAATTTTATTATTATTAATATAGCACGAACCGAGAATAAGCTTACTGTAGATTAAGTAAGATTTAATAGGTTAATAGAGATACCTAATTGTCAGTAAACTGTATGACATACTTATTGTATTTACTCTTGACTAAGCTACAACGCAGACACTGCATCACTAAAATATCAGGTCTAATAACTCATCTCCTCTGGACTTGCAGCAGGCAGCGATATGGTCCAATACACAGACACCATACTCAGCTTAAGGCAGGGCACCACAACCATGTTAGATGCACTATACGTCTACAGTATAAGAAGCTTGGTGAAGCTCAATGCCAAAATTAATGCCATGACCGTTAATTGGATGGGAGCCTAGAGAAGCATTTACTGTAGCTACATGTACAGTACAATTAGGACTATTCTCAATCGGGTGAAATCAAATTTAGATTTGAGCTTTGCATAAAATGCTTAATTTCATTTCATTCTGTTCCCAAAATCACAACATCTAGAAGATGGAAAATATCCATTCATGATATTGATACTAGATTATCAACTGAGCAATAATTAGGCAACTCTACGATTTTCTATGTTAGGAGATCCTTATGAAGGTGCGGTGCTAGATTTGTCAGGGCTGTATACTCACCGGTAGACAGGAGACTTTTGAGGAAAGTGAAGTGCTCTCCCATTTTGTCCATATCAGGTAGTAGTTTAGCTATTTCCTCTATCTCTGGAAGGGCTTTGGTCAGTTTCTCTGCGTTCAAAAGACAAGAAAGGAATCAGTGGTGTGGATGGTATCAGTACAAACACAAATAACTAAACAAGGTTTTGATGACTTCAAATACAGATTAGTGAGTTTAAATGAACCATAAGAGAGCATTTGGAAAGCAGCCCCACACATGGAAAGCCTAAACAGACAGATCTGGCTCCTATCCAAGTACTGTACAATTCATTTCATACATGACTGATTAACTACAGTACAGTGTTGTTTGCCCAAAACTGGCTGGGAAAAGCCACACAAGCAGTAACGTAAGCAATCTTAATTACACCTTTTTAAGTATAATGTATATTGACCTTTATCCACACACAAAAAAGTACCCAGCTCAGTATCATTGTAGTTAGTATCCGCCCCTGGACTGGGAGGTTGGGGTTCAATCCCGACCTAGTCATACCAAAGACTATAAATGGTACCAATAGCTCCCTGCTTGGCCGGCTAGGGCTCGATTGAGGGTAAATTCATGCAAAATACAAGCGTCATGTCCAGGGGGTGTACTTGAATATCAAGCTGCCTCACCTACAGAAACAGGAGATAGGCTTCTGACCTATGGGTCACATGGCTTGGGAACCGTTAGTTCCCAAGGATACTTAATTACTTTATCAACAATATTCTTACAGATATCAATCTTTTTTATATATGACTCATTGGTGATAATAGTTTCCTACAAAAATATTTCCAAGACTTTAACTGGGTTCACAGTACTTCATGACACAAAACAAACATAACATATACTGTACCTAGATCAATCTGTTCACTCAGTTCCCAGATGAAATCAGGTATCACCCAGTTATATTCACTAAAGTCAGGTAGGAACTCCTTCCATTCTTCGTATGACTGGGGGGGAAAGGACATATACGAAAATGTTGATCAACGTAAAAGCCTTTAAAAGGTTATGGAAGCTCATGCAAGTACTAGGGATGCATGATTAATCCGTCATCATATCGTGATGGCAGAGGTATCGGCCTTAAATATGCAAAATTGGTCAAATCGTTATCTGAAAAGAATCCACATAATTAGATGCCATTTTATTTCATGATAAAATGTTTTGGAATAAAAATAAAGCATACCTATACGCAAGTCTAGTAATATGACCATCATCTGATATCGCAGAAAACATACAGTGATTACAGAGAGTAAATGATGATGCAGTTCTGCAGTATGGGAAATCTTTTTTTTAGGTCAACTGCCCATTTTGTTCTGCCCATATTCCTATACTGTACATTCATTGTGCTGTTTGTGCCACAGACAAGGGCAAGGTGTTGAAACCCTAGATAATATACACCTAAGTTGTGCCTTTATCATCTAGTAAAGTTAAAAATAGATGTGTAGGGTGGACACACCTACCAGTCCAGTTTAAACAGAGACTGGAATGCCAGGGACCATTTTGTGTAATTCAGACCATGTTTCTTGACAAGTACAACCTTGACTTGAATAAATAAACATTGGGGTCAGTTCGAGGAGGACTACAACTGTTGTAACAATGTGTACAAAAAATAATAGAATAGGATAAGCAATATTGGCTGCTACATACAGTAACATGAGTCAGTATCAGAAACTGTTCAAAATAAAGAAAATGGCAACTTAGACTAAAGTCCTGGCATAAATATCAGCACCACATTCAGTACTATCCTGTGAGGATCAGCAGGCATGTGTCAATAATTTATGCAACAACTACAAATTCCTGTCCACCACTATACTAAATTGATTCTGATCCATTGACCAGTCCACACACTGTTCATTCACAATTTCAAGTGTACCTTTTTAGCTGTGTAGCCTCCACCCACAGCAGAGCCCAGCAGAATATACCGGAGCTTCAGCAGCCTGGCGGCGAGGCGAAGCCCCCAGAAGTTGCGCTGCTGCTGGTGGCCCCGGCCCCCTGACCCGGGCGGGGGTTTGGGGGGCCGCATGGGCAGCCGGGACATGGAGGTGAAGTGGCGGGCTGCTGTGCGATGCGGGGGGCGCTGGGGGTTGGCATTCGCTGAGTAGCGGTGGTGGATGGCACGGGACAACGGGTGCAGCTTCTGCAGGGGCACTCGGAACCTGATCCCCATGTTGTTGTTGGAGACTAGGTTCCTGCATGCCAGGCTGTGAGAAACATAAACAGTGGGCAGTGGCATAGATCGTCTCCCAAACAAGCAAGGTTAACAATTGTCCCACTACTTTATTTCTGAAAACAACAAACCATTGATACAAGTGCCCTGATTATTGTACACCAAAATAATTGGCTCCAATTGTGCAGGGGAAAAAGAAGCCCAAGAATCATGACTGAACCATTAGACGCAGGCTTATTGCAACATTGTAACAAAAGTGACAGTAGACAAGTAAATCCTGCATGCCAGGCTGTGAGAAACATAAACAATGGGCAGTGTGGCATAGATCATCTCCCAAACAAGCAAGGTTACCTAGCTGGAACATGTCCCAATATATATAGGATATGACATGGCACAATTAAATGACCATTTATTTAGCAGTAGATGTTGACTACTACTGTGTACACATCTGTTTTCATGCAACGTTTGATACTTTCATTGCTGCGACTGGAGCTGAAACCACATTAACCACAGAGGTTAGCACTACGTGGTTTCCATTTACAGTCCAGATTGATTGATTGATTGAATGCTTTATTAACAGTTTGCAAAAAGAAGCACAGAGGTACAGTTCCCTACAAAAGGATGCTAAAAGGATAAACCCAATAAAGCACTATGGCTTGTTTCCATTGGGGTCCTGTGTATTCAATTCATCAAATTGAATAATCGATTTGTTGAGCATGTGGAGACAGGGGTGGCATAGCTATGAATAATATATATATACAATATGGTGCTTACAATCGCAGCAGCCAGCTAACAGTGTTACCCTATAAACACACATTGATAAGGCTAGTAAGTAGCAGCTCAACTGTATGGCAGCTCCACTGTCTGTCCTCCACTGTGTGTCAGTGACCAGCAGCTAATGTTATCTCAATAAAAACAAACTTACCAGGCAACGTTGCTGCCGACGCGCAGCATAGTGCCGTTACCAACAGCGGGTAAAAGGCAAGGGTCGTGTAAGTTCACTCTAGGTACAGTTCAGACCATGTTTCCAAGAGGTGGACATTTGTTTTGCCTGACAGAACAGAACGGCTAACTATTAGCTCGTTAGCGAACAAGGGCACAGAATGACAGCTCCACTTCCGGCCGGCCCGTTCAACCTCCAAATCTACACCAGCGAAACATCGACCGATGAATAGGTTCCTACATCCAACCAGTGGTGGAAAAAGTATTACATGTTTTTACTTAAGTAAAAGTATCAATACTGCATTGTAGAAATACTCTGTAAGTACAACAGTATTGGTATCAAAATGTACTTGAAGTAGCCTAGGCTACCAAAAGTAGAAAGTACTCATTATGCAGAATGTCTCATTGCATACGTTTTCAAATGTATAAATTATATAAAAATCTTTTGAAAATAGCAGATCTACAAGATCACAATGTGTAAAAAATGGCCGAAATGTATATAGCGTTGAAGTGGTTAATGTGTGTTTTGTAATGATAATCAAAATCTACTAATAGTAATAGTAACTAAAGTACAGTACTTGAGTAAATGCACTTAGTTACTTTACACCACTGCATCCAACTATCAACCATATAGAGTATTTTCTCTCATGATTGGATCAAATTGTAAGACACCTGTCACTGAACAAAATCAATGATTTCTGTTGGAATATAGAACTACTTAGGCCTATATCACTTACATTCCCTTTAACCAAAGGAAATGTGCCTGTTCATACCGTTATAATAACTATAGTTCATACAGCATAGGCTGAATTAAGGTTTCATTACATTGGGTGTTACACAGTAATACATTAATATTACAGCTGCTTATTTTAGTGATTCAAATGTTTGTCTATGCAGTCAATTTATTACACGTTTTAACTGGTGGTGCATATTTTTTGTATTTTAGTTTTTATGATAAATTCTTATGTTTTAGTACTAACTTGCTCTTGCAACATTTCAAAATGTTGGATTATTTATTTTTCTGTTGCCTTGCCATCAAGTGTTATTACACTATGGGAGCAAAATATGGGAAATACGTATTTCATTATAATGTATTTGTTTTCCTTGGTATGATTTACAGTATATTGTTTATTTTACTAGAGATTCAGGCCGCCACACGGCCCTCACATTTGGGTTCGGGCCGCTACGCAGCCCTCGCACCTACGTCGCACTGCCAATCCGACTGATATGCCGATATGGAAATCTCTGTGTCTGTCGGTCCTAGTCCCTTTCATCCCCATATCCTATATGGAGATCCCTGATGTCATATAGAGCGTGCCAAAATTCCTGAAGGGGGCGTCAACAAGAGTCTTTTGGTAGCGGCGGACATCTTTGAGGGGTAAAAAGGTTGACTTAACATTGCCCAATGCCACGCCCCCCCCCCCCCCCCCGTGGTGACGACACGTTGGCACGCTCTATAGCGATGTCTAGGGGTGTGCCGACACACCTACACACCGACACACCGACACACTAATTTCACGAAACGATACGATACGATATTGGGCTCACGTCATCGATACGATACGATATATAGCACTTTTATTATGAAAATATATTGGGGGGGGGAGCAAATGCAAACAAATACTTTTGTTTTTGCATTAATATTATTGAAAAAACTTGAGGTGATAAAAAATATTTTTATTTTTAAACTTTATATGTTCTTCCCAAAACGATACATATCGTCACGAAAACGTATCGCGATACATCGCGGGACGATATATCGGCACACCCTACCGATGTTGTATACCGGAATGCCCATATACGGGCATACCCCCTTTTGTGCCCATATATGGAGTGGACTGATTTGTTTGCACCTGATGCCATGACGACACATTGAGGTTAGACAACACACTCCATATTTGGGCATAGATGCATTGGGAACTCCTTATATAGTTATGGCTGAGTCATGGTGACATGAGTGTGATGACGTGGTCCTTCCTTAAGCCAATTTTAATTATACTTTATAACTAGTACATTGGCAGTGGTTGGAGGTGAGTGTTGGGTAGGACACCTACTGGTTGACAAGTAGTTCTGTCTGGAACTCATAAGCACAATATCTCCCATGGCCAAATGCAAACTGCCTGTTGGCTGAGTTTAAATTTGGTCTCTCAGGCAGGAGACCAGGGTTTGAATGCCAGGTAGGACATAATTATGTTGCACATTGCAGCTTTGATTTGACCCATAATGTTCTCAGTGATCTACCGCATTAGTCCAAAGCATCTTCAGATAGCTTGAACATCTGCCTCATATCAGTTCAATGAGTCAACTGTTTTAAGATCAACACTGGTCAAGTCCAAAACATTGTCAAGTAGTTTCACTTTAAATCACTTTCACTACTCCTAGCCTTACTCCCTTGGTAATTTCAGCCCTTTTCCATTGTTCACTTAATGTCCTTTTTTATTTTACAGTTTTCTTTTAGTGATGTTTTGCAAAAAAACAAAATGTGACATTTTAACTACGGTACTTGAGTTTTAAAGAAATGTAAAACAAAGGACTTTTTCAGCACATTTATTGAAAAGAAAGAAATCAAGTGAAATCAAAAATACAATTCTCAGAAAAAATGTAAAACAAAAATAAATAAAAAATAAATTACAAAGTACAAAAATTTGTAGGTAATTTTAAACGGAAAAAAATCCTGACAAAGAAAAAACATTACCGGTACATACTCCAGAACAGCCTCTTGCTGAGGTTGTGGGACACGCAAATCTGAAGCACAACAAAATTATTTCGACAGGAAAAGCCAACATACAGGAGAACTGTAATAAAATGTTTTAACAACAGTAATATTTTAATTCGGTTTTAGGTATCAACTTTTATTAGATTTCTCTAGTCATTACAAATACACATATTTCCCTGAGGAAACGTCAACTTGAGGGGTCCAAAGACTCAGTGGTTGACCCATTCTAAATGCCTCATAATGGTTTTGCTTCAACCACGTGAATAATATGCAGACAATGCCGAGTAGAGATGTCAACAGTCAGTATTGTGGTACCGGTTATAACCGCATAGTTTTGTTTTTAGCACGTTATTACAGTATAAACTGTTACTATGACATACTGTAGTTATGCCGGAGTAACATGTACAATTATAGCATTGAAAAACTGCACGCATTGAAGCTTGAGTTATACTTTGTCGTATGATGGTGTAGTGCGCTGAAAATAGCAGATCTCCAGCCGTTATGCAACATAGTACTGTTACCAACAGTGGGAAAGGCCATTGTCGTACAAATTCACTCTAGGTACAATTCCAAAAATAATTTCCAATAGGTGGACATTTGTTTGGCTGCCAGAGAAACTAAATAGTGTATTAGGGAACAAGGACACAGCAAGACATGAGAATGACAGCTCAGATCTGATTTTCTCTTGTAATCTACAAGCATGTAAATCAGCAGTTTTTTGGTGCGTAATACCGTTGTACGACGGAGTATAAATTAAGAATTACAGTTTAGACTTTGGAGCAAACGGATTAAGTGAAATTCTTAAGGTCCACCAGTACGACAGACAGATGAAACTGAATTATTGTTTAATTCCCCAGCTCCTTCGAGGAGACCGGACAAAGCCACATTCTTAAGCTAATAGCAACATTTTGATTCAACATGAAAAAAGGAAGTATAAAAATTGGTTGGATGACTGATGGATGGTGAGCCAAGAAACACAAATACACAAAAATCAAAAGATTGTCAGACATATACAGTAGCTGCTTATACTCTGAATTCTAAGAGGATTCTACAAACACTACATTAAAGTAGAATTCCCTTCTTTCCCTTGTAAGACCCCTCGGTGAACACCCAGATACTGAGACAGACTAACCTAAACATGGATTAACTTATAGCAGAACTTCAATCATTTTAATCCTTATCTTCATATAATCGGTCCTCACTAACGCTCATTATAAAATGGCACTATTTCTATCTACTCACTCTGTGTTTCAGAGGTGGACTGTTCAAAAACATTACTCCAATGACCTCAACAACAGGGATTCCAAGCTATCGGAAACTACAGCCTTTGTCTTCCTGGAAAGTTAGCACAGAGTGAGTATAATGAAATGGTACCATCTTATAATGCATTAAGGGAGGCCCAATTATATGAAGAGAACATTGAAAATGGGTGAAATGTCTCTTTAAAGGTCCGATTATACTCGTTTGTGCATCGGTGTCGCGCACCGAAAATGGCAGATCTACAAGCTCACATAGTGTCACGCACTTGTAGATCTGGCGTACAACACCAGCGCATACACAAGTATAAATCACCCTGTACTTGCAGGGACACCAGTCTCAACACTCAACATCAAGTTCAACACCTTCTATATTTTTGACAGAACTAGAATAGTGACAAAACAATTGTCCCACTACTTATTTATTTCTGAAAACAACTAACAATTGATCCAAGTGCCCTGATCATTGTACACCAAAATAATTGGCTCCAATTGTGGGAAAAATAAGAAAAAAAAGAAGCCCAGGAATCATGACTGAACCAGAAGACGCAAACTTATTGCAACTTTGTAACAAAAGTGACAGTACACGAGTAAATCTAGACAGTACAAATAAAATGTTTGACAGACAACTGATTATGACAAACAGTACCAAAAAAGTAGAAGAAAAACCATCAACACTTCAGCCCTTTGATATAAAAATGCATGACTTTTTCATATATCATAAACAATCTTTTTTTCTTTACACACATGGATACTGTAAATGTACATCTCAAACAAATATACAAATAGATTATTATCAACAAATTCAATCCTATTCAGTTTCGTCTTACATTAGGGTATTCTAAAAAGCTGAGAATCATTTTTTTAACAACCACTGTGCCAGTGTTTAATAAAAGTTATTACTCTTTGGGAAATGCAACTAATCAGTACTTCTGTAGAAGGAGACACCAAACCACTGCATTTCTTTGGAAAATCTAATTGCCATTGTTTGTTTGTTCTTTGTGCAACATTCAAGACCCTTAAGCCCGATTTATACTTTGTCCTATGACACTGTACAAATTAACCACTTAAACCCTATATACTTAGTTGACTGGGATCCCCCAGGGCTCTATACTAGCCCCCCCCCTCCTCTTTTCCCCTCTACACCAAATCACAATTATTTTAATCAAAAATAGCCAATCTACAAGCTCACAACACGTTGTGAACTTGTAGATCTGCTATTTTCACAGAATAGGGACACTAGGGTTCAAGTGGTTAAGTAATAGTTTGAACAGATTTACCTGTTGAAATAAATAAAGCTCTGAAAGAAAATAATCCAAATAAATAAGAGATTCAGAACACCTCAAGTCTGTCTAGGCCTCACCAGATTTGTCACAATGCAACTGCCTAATTTAGTCCAATGTTGTAGACACGGCAAATTGGCACAAGGATGTCAGTTCCAGCCACACATACAATCCTAGCCAAGTTGATCCACAATCCTTCTTTAGTCCTTCTCATAAGTCCGGACAATTCTATGCTCAAAATAGCAATATATTTCACCTACTTAATGTCCAGGGCAAATATAGTTCAATATCCAATATTTTTGCGCATATTTGAAACATGCCTCTCACCAGATTAATAAAATGGTCTTTTATCTTCTTTAATTACTTTTATATTTATATATTCAAAATGAGATAAATAGCCGGCAAACAAAACCAGTACGATATGTGCTTGGTTGCGTAGACAGGCATACATACGTGTATTCACCTGACTTGCAAACAATACTTTGATGGAAATGGCCTGACAATGCAGAGTAGACCATTGAGATTGTGACCCGACTGTATCTGTGTATCGGTGCACTTCACTGAAACATCACAGAGCCTAGGGGACATGAAATATAGCCCTTTGATATCTCTGGGCTCTGCAGGCATGTCCAAGAACACATGTATACCATAATATGGTATATATGCTTTAAATGTTTTCTTGGACTCACAGCACGGTGTGAAATGGGAGTGTGTGATGTGTGCCGCTGCATGGTCATTTTGAATGTGCCTTATGTCAGTGAGGCGAGGAGAGTCACAACGCCTAGCCTTATCTGTTTTAATAGGTCTTCCATAGGAAGAAATGTAATACGGAGAGGATTACAGATAGCACAAAAAAAAAAGAAGGCAAGACAATTGAGCTTCCTTCCAAAACACTTTTGTGGGGAGAAAAAGACAGTTCAGTATTTCTAAAATTTCAGGTTTGTGAAAGTTGGCGCATTTAAATCAACAATCTAATTTCAAAGTTACATATCATCCTTTTAAAAAGTACCGTAATTTATTGTCAGTCATTTTCAGACAGGAGTAACCTATTTTTTACAAATGGCGGATGTGTAATTTTGGAAGGAAACTCTAAAACTGTAAGTGGAGCAGTGCTGGCCCTGTCAGGGACCGTTGTCTACTGTACATGCACATGGGGACAACTGTCCATGATCCCGGACCAAATGCATGCTGCCTCTTGTGCGTAGTTATTTAGTTTATTGTCCTTTTTAAATACAGACAGAAAGGTTTGGTTTAACAATACAGTAATGTTGGCTGTGTGGTACATATGACCGTGGCATGGTCATATGGAGCTGGCTTCATGCAAAGTCCATGCATTCAGCTTCCTGTATGAAGGCCTTATGAGCTGGCTGTAGATGAAGGCTTGTGAGGTGCACAAACACAAAAGCTATCGGACGATCCTGGAGAATCAGCACGACAGCGATTTAAATTGACGATTTTCACACAGGGGCGATTTCGCTCATCCAGCATACTTGGGTAGTGTTTGCCACCCTCTGATTATGATGTAAGAGCAAAATGGGAACTATGTGAATATGGGCAATTGACAAATGCATTCCTGTGTAGAAACGTGACTGGGTTTCTCAGTTCTCTGCATATGTTTTACACGGCATTAAAAAGCCTTGAGGCACAGATTCACCTCATAATAAAAATGTGCCTCGGCTGAGACAAGACACACACAATGAATGGAGTGCTGGCCACAGGTCCCAGCCTGTGGTTGAGCCTACAGTAAATGAGGGTAGGTGTTTGTGTTATTTCATCAATCGTGAAGCTTGATGGCTTGTTGGACCCCCATAAACACAAGAGGCTGAAGCTTTAGGAGGGGCGGCCTGTTGAGAAAGAATGTGAGCAGCCAACATGCCTGGCCTATCGCCCACCAATAAATGCGCTTATAAAGCCATCAATTCTTCTTTTATAGTTGCAACTTCTATCAACTTGTTCCAAAATCCAAAAATGGAACTACTCCACTGGTTATTTCAGTCCAGAGCATGGCATCATACTTATTGTATGTTGTTGGGTTTGTAAAGGAATTGTGGTTTGAGGTCATGGCGGGGGCTAGGAGTTGATCATGATCTGGTAAGAGGAACCGTTCTCCGGGCGGGGCTTGGCCTCAGTGGTGGTGGTGGGTTTGGGCGGCCAGTCGGGGTCCACGCTGAGCTCCTGGGCCAGGTGCATGTAGCGAGCCTTGGGGGCCGTCGGCTGACGACAGCACAGGTGCGCCAGACACTTGCGCCCCCACACGTCCACGCCCCCCTACAAATACAGCGGTCCCACAGAAAACACATTGGCCAGAGAGAGGGAGAGAGAAGGTGGTGAGGGGAAGAAACGTACTGTGAACTGGTGTAGCCCTGCATCCTAAAGTGACAGTCTGCACATGCTTCATTCTTAAAACAGTTAAAATGCAAATCATTCCATGCCCATATCATTTCAACATGCAAAATGTGAACTAGACAACTGAAATGCTATTCGTAATACAGTACATCATGCACATTGGTACAGTATGTCTACTAGATCTAATGTCTGGGTTTGTAATAGTCTGCATGCATTCAGGCCTTTCAAAATAAAATTAAGCATGATAATACATTTAAAAGGTTGGTGCGAAAAACAAACATATTCGTCCAAAACAACCTAATATGTTGATAACAAATTGACATAAATTGAAAACGACATAACTGACAAGTTCCACATGGTAGCTTTCATTTGTTTTGAAAAGTCTTGGTCTACAAATCGTCGCTGTTGGGTGGAAACCTTGTATGTCCAAAAACGATTCTTATACGGATATTGAAAAATAGTCACAATCTCTTGTTAATGTGTTTCATTGGTTAAATATTTATAAAACCCAGACAGATTTGCGCATGTCATTATAGGCAAACACTTTCAAAATCTTTCAAAAAAAAAGAAGTAAATCTACGAGCTCACAACGCAATGCAACGCGTCATATGCTTGTAGATCAGCTTTTGCATGACAATGTCATATGATATGACAAATTTTAAAACAGGTCATTAATTTATGGAAACACAAGGTTTCTGCCCGACAGCACCGATTTGTTTTGAAGAGGCAGAGCCTCTAGAGCTGGTCTGCTTGGTCTACAAATACATACCTCGGCCACGCTGATTCCATGGATACAGAGAGCTAAGGGGGCTAGTGGAAGAGCTAAACAGACAGGCATGCTAGGCTGAGGCTAGCAGGATATTAGCCGGCCTTAAGAGGAAGGGAGAGAGCCGATCAAATAGGGAGCGATCAGACTCCCCGAGTTATGCCATTACCAAGGCCTTGGAAAACATATGTAGAGCGAAAAAACAAAAAGGAGATAAAGAACAATAATAATTGTATAACTTGTTGATAATGCTTTACAGGCCCAGTTCCCATAAACATGTCTCCAATGATTATGTGAATTATGTCTTACACACCCACCCATACTAACACAGTGCACCAGAGCAACACATTCTCACTCCTAACTTGTCACATACTGATGCTTGTTCAGGACCCCTTGGTGTCACACTGGACAACACACTGCATCGCTTAACACTGTTCAGGGTAGTCTGTGTCATGTGACGTAACGCAGACAATGTCAACTGACTAAACATTGAAAACATCATTAAATGCACTGAAAACTAATAGAAATCAGAACTTAAAACAAGGCAGGCACAGTGTCAGAAGCGGACTTGTGTCCCATGAGGCGTGCCCAAACGTATGCGCCCGTAGAGCGGTGCAATGTCCGCTTCTGCTGACTCAGCAACGTTTGCGTTGCATACCGATAGGCAGACACTCGTAAATAATCTGTCCGTGTCAATATGGTGTCCGTACGTTGACCAAGCGGCAATATGACGACTTGGGAGGGAGAATGCATTGCCCAGAGAGATCTTTCCTCTTTCCTACTATGACCCTTTGGGGTAAAGGTGTTATTAACCAATATATCTCTAGTATATATTTGGTTTGGTTTTGGGATAGGCTTTTATTTCAATAACAGATTGTAAAAGCACACATGATTTGAAAAACAATTTGGTTTTGAAGTCCTGCGTAGATAAGAAAGCTCCACTGTCTGCAGTGGAGGCAGGCACAGGTAGGAAGAGGAGGCACAGGAGAGGAAGAGGACATAGATCAGATGGTAAATTGAAGACGGCCACATGCTCTTGGTTAGGAGGTTATAACAAGGTGCTGTGTGAGGTTAAGGAAAGGAGGATAGGGTGAGAGCGAGATAAAGAAGGGGAACAGGAAGAGGACGGTGTGAAAAAAGGAGAAAAAGAGGAAGGAGGAGGAGAAGAAGAAGAACAGGAGGAAGAGGTGTCAGATTTTTCCCAACCTGTGATGGCGGCAGGGCGGCGGAGGCGGGTGTGACCCCATAGCTGCCCTGTTTGTCTCGGCTGAACACAAGCTTCCATAAGACGACGTCAAGGACGAAGGTCTATGGAATAACGCAGTGGGCAGGGAGAAGGAGGAATGGGAGCATGAGGAGGAGGGAGAGAATTACAGAAACAGACTACTTGATTTCACACTGCGTCTGGCTTTGTCCTTTTATATCCATTTCTTTTTTCGTTTGTGATGCCACAAACTGGGAGAAGATTGAGAGTAAGTTGAGTTATTCTGTGCATGAGGTTTTGGGGTGTGCATCATCTTCTCCCCTATTTCAAGCTGTGCGTTAGTCGTGAAAGAGTCAAACAGTGAGCAGTTAAAGCTGAACACACAAAACAGAATGTGAGTGAGAAAAAAGAGGGATGTTTTTCTTCCACGAAAGAATGTCACGAGTGATTTCTGTTATGCAAAATGGATTTCTGTCACTGTTTTGACTTTCTTTCCCTTTCAATTTATGAGACTGTATGCAGAGGGGGTTGACGGCGCCATCTAGAGTATCTGCTAAGCAAGGCTTGGGAGCTTTCAAAGGCAGCGGCACAGCAAATTTTGCACTATTTGCGGATGGGTAGCGAGCCAGCTGACTAAATCATACGGGTGATTTAGCAGTTGTCAATGGATTGATCATTATTCTTTTTAAATAGTATTATATTTTTTTCGGTATTCATGGTTTATTTCTGATAGTAACAGTAAGACAAAGACAAGAAGGGCGGGAGAGAAAAAGGGGGTGTCAGCAAGGAGCCTCGGGTGGGATTTGAACCCGGGCCAGCTGCAGGAAGGGCTATAGCCTTACTTATGTGGCAAGCACGCTTACCCAGGTGAGCTACCTGGATTGATCATTCTTTTCAGGAAAGAAGCTTGCAATTTGCCAGGCCACAAATTAGGCCAGAAACATAATGGCAAGGGTTCCTGCTTCCAAACCTTAAACAAAATCATTATTAATGGTTTAGGCATGTTTCAGAGAATCACATGCTAGCTTAACCCTTTAAGTTTATACACTCCTTAATTCAATAGCCTGTGTAGCCTGTCTCTCTGAGAATGAGGACTTGATCATTTTCATGATACACTATCAATTCTCTCCACAACGACTGATCCTTCGATCCAGCAAAAGATGAGCACACTGCATTGGAGAACAAAATAATTGGACGTGGGAAAAACAACTAGATGTGTGTGTGTGTGTGTGTGTGTGTGTGTGTGTGTGTGTGTGTGTGAGTGTGTGTGCCTTACCTCCGCCACGACAGACACAGCAGCGTTGACGATTATGACGATTAAGAGTTTGACTCTCCATTCAAAGGGGACACAGACAATCTGGATGGAGATGACAGAGAGGTCAATAAATACTTTCATCATAACATGATGACGAACACGCTTGGCTGAGTTGGTGGGCGTGAAGCTGGCAGGGTATTGTGTCTTTACTGGTGCATTAGGGACTCTTACTGATAGGTTGGGGTGCTTGTTCAGCGGGGAGGGGAAACGGGGAAGAAAGCGAAAACCTTTGTCTAGTGAAAAGAAGTGTATGGGAGGGGGTATGTGAATATTTACACATCCTCTACAGGCCTACAGTGGGGGTTGGCAGTGAGCAGGGGATTGGCAGTGAGCAGCGCATTACACAGGGGGGGCATGACTAAATTGGGAGAAACAGTTGCTTTTTTTTGCAAATGATTATAAACATGTGTGTGTGTGTGTCTCCACGTACCTCAAGGAATTCGTCAATGGCGGCAACTGGGTAAAACATGATGAACAGCAGGAATACATACAGGCTCAGGGCACAAATCACGAAGGGCCCTGGGAAGCACACGTACACACACACACACACACACACACACACACACACACACACACACACACACACGTATTATCAAACTTTTAAGGATGGTACATTGTTTTGTATTGACAGTATATCCATTCCCCCAACCCTCACCTAAATGAAACTCAACATGTAACTCTAAACCCCTTGAAAGTCAGGACCAAGAAACGGTTAAACTTGAGGTTACGGGTTGGCCAATCAATCTCCCGAACACACAGAGAATGTGTGCGTTCTCCTCAGGCCCTTGGGCTGACAGATGCAAATATTCGTGGTTCTCTGAAACTGTTAGTCTGTCTGAATGGCTGTTCGACAATGCATACCCCAGGGTCATATGAGACACACACGCCAAGTTTGAGACTGTTTGGTCGGATGCTTTCCGAGTTGCGCCGGCCACAGAGTGACACACAGGCAGAGATTTGGTCAATTATAGTATGTGTACAGAGATGAGTAGATATCATCAAAATCTGTTTTACAACTTTAACCCTATTTACATCGGCTATCTGAAAATACAGATCTGCAATCTCACTAATACATATTACATACAAAATCGCTAAATGCATATTCATTTGGGGGTTTTAGAACCTCTGTCTTACAGTTCTTGTAGCTGGGCTGTCTGAAGGGCTTGCCCTTGGAGAAGACGACGGCCACGATGAGGTACTGGAAGGAGGACACGTAGAAGAGGCTGGTGTTTTCATAGTTCTGGATGTTGTGGTCATCCACCTCAGTGGAGTTGAGCTCTGACGTGTTGCTGTTGTCATGGGACGACACGTTACATGCACTGGATGAAGAGCGCAATGAAACGGAAACAGAGATTCACATGTTAGATTGATCAATTTGGACTATTTAGAGACATTTGTATCGCTTTATTATCAGTAAATGTATGGTCATTTAACCTGGTCTTTTTGCATGCCCCCCTAGATATCCATATACAGTACAGTACTCTGCTACACATGCAGTATGCATTAAATCAGAGAGGTTAGAGAACAGGGTCGGGTTCAGTGCTCTGATCAAGAGTTGGTGGGCACTTTAGATGTAGTACTAGCCACCCATCTCCAGCAAAAAAGGTGTACAGCTGGAATGCCCTTCTGTCAGTACCGGGGATTGAACAAGCAACCTTAGTTACTGGTCTGCCTCCCTACAGCAAAGCCAACCTGCCGCCCCTCTAACCTGCCTCACCCATTATCCAAAAGAGCATGCCTGATGCAACATAAAAATACTCCTAATTATTGTTGCTGACTACTTCACTGTTAATGTACTACATAGTGTCATGTCCTCTATGCCAATTCATTTTACTATTATGCCTTTCTTATATTTGTATATATGTTGCTACAAACGTTTCTCTTTTTACATCGGACATCCTCATGTCCACAAATGTTTTTATTCTATTTTTATCTAATGACCGAAAGTTTAGTTAGGCCAAGAACCAATCTGTGATTTGTGCCTCAAAGAAGCCCCCACAGTAGCACTGATTGCGCAACGATTAGTGCACAATGTATGTTTTTGTATTATTGTTTTTGTATCACCGTTCTAAATGTTCCTACTGTTCTGTATACAGCCAACCAATTTAATTAATCTTAGATTGAAGCTTTAACGTTTGCCTTTAGGGTGTCGGATATGCTTGAGCAATTCAAATACTATTTCATCTTAAAATAACTGCCATATTGAACTCTATGGAATCCAAACTACTGAAATCAGTCATGGCGACAAAGAACTATTATCCATGAGGACATGTTGCAGGAATTGTTGTTTGTGTTTGTTCTATAGGTGGGTGGTTCCAGATCGTTGTCGTTCCTTCTAGTGTTGTGGCTGTGGGTGTCGCTCACTTTGGCGAGGTAGTTAGTCAGGTATGAGGGTATTGAGGGATAAGGGAAATAAGGAACTCACTTGGAGAGGGGCGTCCATTCCTCATACCAGGGCTGCTGTTTGACCCAGAGGAAGGCGAACATCTGGAAGCCAAGACAGATGAGGATTTGGGTCAGCACCGAGAAGAGCAGGGGTCCCGAGATCAGACCTGAGGGTGGGCGGCGCGATACCAGCTCCTTCCATGCTGGGTTCAGACTCACTGGAACGATGGGGGAAGGAGAGGTAGATGATGGAAATTTATTAGGAGTAGCAAATGTGAAGTGAATGTGAAATGTTAACTTGTATAGCACAAACATTTATATACAATATAAATTATTTTGATGTATATTATTCATTAGTAACCCATTAAGAGCTGAGGCCGATTCTACAAATGCCTTCTAAACCAGTACTTCTCAAACTTGTTTGTGCCAAGATCCCCCAAATTGATATGTATTTGGCTGTGGACCCCCCATCTGAAAATGTTTTGTGCCAGGGACCCCCAGAAAGAAGATGTGTGTTAAAAAATGCACTTTCAGGATTTTTCCAAAATGATCAAAAATAGCAGATGTACAAGCTTGCAGTGCGGCACGAAGTGACGCGCTGTGACGCGCTGTGAGCTTGTATATCTACTATTTTTGAGAACTACTGTTCTAAATCCTAAGAGTTTTTGAAAAACCTATATATATCCAACTAAAATAAAAAGCTTTCACAGATACTTTCCCGGTTTTAATGGGTTAAATGAAACAAATAACGCTTTGATCCATGATGAATCTTCATCAGGTCAATCAAAAAAAAACACCTGTTTAATTGAACTAATGAAGATCCATCATCGATCAAAGTGTTTTTATGTTTTGCTTAATAAAGAAGTCTAAACCATGGGCGTCAAACTCATTTTGGATCATGGGCCAGACTAGGCTAAATGCCTTTCCATGTTGTAATTATTCCCATACGTGACACACACAGACTGCAAAGAGGGGAAATGAGCTGGCCTGGTTGAGGCCCTGGACAGACCGATGGGTTGATGAGTCACAGCAGTAGTACAGATACATAATAAATGTTGTGGTCTGGATTGGACCACAGATTTTGACAGTACACACTGTTGATGTGCGTTTAGCTAGTCCTCCATAATATAACATTACCATTACAATTATAGAGCATAGTTACATAGTAACATAGTTATCTATTATGTTTTTTCATTTTCTTTTTTTTAACTTACTGGTGAAGACAATGATGAGGATGATGGCGATGTCAATGAAGAGGAACTGGAAGTCTCCGAGGTTACTGAGGATCTAACAACAACAGGGAAAAGAGAGGTCAATGGTCTATCAGAGAAACACATCCTTTATCAGAGAAACACATCCTTTGTCATGTGTTACGGTGTCATGTCCTCCAGCATTTCCCTTTACCATAATCTTTGGTCCTTGTCACATACTTCTTTCATTTAGTTGAATTCAATATTAGGGTAGCTACTTCTTCTACTTCTTCTTCTGTTACTACTCTAAATGAACTGTAAAATGTGTTATTGTAACCAAATCCTTTCAGCTTTTTGTGTTCTTGCTGAGGTAATCGAAACTCTTGTAAGAATATCACTTGCATTTCTCCCTTTTTATAAACTTGGCTATGACCTTGGTCCTTCCATAAAAGTGGAAAAATCCTGTCTTTCTAGGTGTGTCAAACATTCATGATTAGTCCATCTCTCCATGTCATTTTGAATGGTAAGTCTTTTAATTCAAATGGGATGTTTACTGTTGTCAATACAAAAAACAGGTAGAGGTACATAATATAAAATGAATAAGACACAAATAAGCCAATCCTTCCTCTCCCATGTATAAATTATGGTTGAATCCTAATTATTGTATTCATCGTCTAGTTATTTTTCATTACTCTTTTAATATAACTCTAGTGACTTGATTTACTCTTGAATTCAGAAAGATTTTCTCCCACTTCTTGTTTGAGCTCATACATTTCCTTACTGATTAGCTACTCTCTCAATCAACGCTTGCTGTTATTATTTCATACATTCAAAATATGTGGAAAGAATTTAAATCATTTCTCATTAACATCTTTATCAACTATGTGCATAATAATATTTTTTTTTACTAAAATAGATCTATACTAAAACTTCACAACTTTGAAAAAAATTGAAGTAAAAGAAAATCCGCCATATCAGCGTCCTTAGCAGTCTATCCTGATAATGGTACAAAATGCAAATACCGGCCCGATATTCGACCAATCTGATATATCGGACTGTCGCAGTCTTTGCAGTTACGTACGGAATAGAGGAGGGTGACACTGATGTACTGGATGATGCTGTAGAGGGCCATGAACTTGAACACACAGAAGGAAGTGATGAGAGCAGCTCGGCCCTCCCTGTGGACAACACAAAACAACACATGACCACCTAGTTACCATTTTCATACTGGTAATACTAATGTTGAATATATTAGATAAGCACTGGTGGCACATGGGGATAAATGAAAATTAAAAAAATAGAGGTGTTCTTTGGAAATGGGAACAATGGATATTAAAATGCTAATGCATTTTGATTAAAAATGTGTGAGATGGTAAAAAAGTGCCCTAATGCAAGCTTATAGTTTGGCTATTATCACTATTTTTGCGTGACACCATTGTACGACAAAGCATTAAATAGGGCTTAAGAGAATCTTATCTTCCTTGAGATATTGGCACTGGTGAGCTTGTACTGTACTGTAGGTACAAGGCCGGAAGCAGAGTTCCAAACATCAATGCCAATGTGTATCCGAGTGTATCCGAGTGTATTATTCCAATTCTACCACAGTTTCATTATGGATATTCACGCTTGCATGTGAACACAATGAAGACAAGCCTATTATGAAAGTTTACTCAAAAAAGAAAAACATCTCTTTCTAGAGCATCCAGATCCTCGTTCGTATGTGGAATAAACTGTTGATTTGGCACATTTGGGGCATTTTTTGTTGCAGGCTGGTCATGACTCATTGGTATTACGTTCATTGTCAAGTCAATAGATTTGACAATTTCTAAAAACAAAATCCCAGTAGCAAACTGATGCCGATGATGGTTTCTGACAGCTGTTAAAGGTAACAGCAGATCGATGCTTTTATAGAGATGCAGTCTGAATACTGATATTGACAACAAACCCTTAGTATAATATTCTTATGTTTTTTACGGGGAGAAAACACCTCAGTGTCTCATACATGCATCAACATAATCCTTTTAATCCATGAGAAAGTCACCAAGTGATCCAGACACATGCAAGAAACAGACCAACAGACATCAAACCCACATACAGGTGCTTCCTACATGTTGGCAGCTCAATGAATCTAGTCAAGTGTGTTTGAATGCTGAGGAACTTGCTGCTGAAGCAGAGAGTTCAAAATGTCATCATTCAACTCAATGTTCCTCCAGTTCTTACGCACTAGCAAGCCAACCAATGCAAGTGCGCCTTTGTAGGAGGGCATAATATTCTATTAAATGTTCAACACTGGACAACAAAACCCCATTCTGAATTAAATATGATGACAGACAGTATGGTCACTTCTGCTGTACCTAATGAGGCTGGGAACACAGGAGATGTTGGGGGACTTGGAGGTGAACGGAGAGGCCACTGAGGCCTCCAGTTCTGACAGAGAGATGCCACCATGAGCCCTCTTCAGAGCCTGGAGAGGAACAGAGGATCATATACAGTAGGATACAACAGATGAAGCACAAGTTCTACTAGTTTTGTACAAAACTGAACTGGTCTTGTAGTACAGTGTACTAATTTGGCTTGACTTATCTCCATGTAAAGTTCAAAGTAAAGATGTTTCTGCTACCCTAATGTAGTAGTTTGCAGATTAAATTCCTGAAGTGTAACAATAGCTAACACTGCAAACAAACGTGTATGAGTATGAGTGTCATATTTAAACTTTCATCGGTGTAAGGCTGGATTGTTGCATTTCGCATCCCGAAAATATCAGATCAATAAGCTCACAATGCATCACACTGTGACGTATTGTTGTGAGCTTGTCGATGGAAATATAAATCAATCAACAAAGTACAAACCAAGCTTGAAGAGGTAGTATACTTACACCGCAGTCATTGGCACCGTCCCCACACATGCCCACAAAGTAGCTATAGAGAGATAATGAAAAATAATCAGGTTCCTACACATTTTCACTGCAAAAGCTACCTTAACGAAGGTAGAATTATGCACTTGATAGACTAATAATATGAATGACATAGCAGCATCCTGGAATATGCCTTTTAGATCTGAGATATTTTGTGCGAAAAGTTGACATTTTGGCCTGAGGGTGGCGCAAGAGGATAATTCATGGATTCACTTAATTACAGTTTTGATTGCAAGTGCATTTTGAAATTCTGGCCTAAGGGTGGCGCTATCGGAAAGGTCATTGAATCCACAAAATCAGTATGGGCAATCCTCTGGTAATTAATGTGCACAGCAAATTCTATAGCAATCCAGCTAGTAGTCTTCAACTTATGTTGTTTGGGACCAAAGTGCTGAATAGACAGAAAAACAAGACAGGTGGCCGACCGACAGCCATCTTTAGAGCCCCACTGGCAACAATAAGGGAGAAATGATGTTGTGGGCTTCTCTCTCCCAGACCACATACTTTAGCCTACACAAACTACACAGTAATATTAATTAAACTTTTCAGCAACATGAAAACCGCAAGCATTGAGAGGAAATGGTTCATAGAAAGTATTGTAAAAATAAAGAACACTACAAAACAGAACCATGACAGTAGTACTCACTCTACACCCTGTAGTGCTTCTATCAGTTGGGTCTTCTGATCAGGGGCCATCCTGGCAAACACAGTTCCATGCAGGACCAGCTGCATACAACACACATGCACATAGTGTCAAAACCCCTAAACTGCAATCACAACTGTGTTTAGAACTTGCACTTGTGTTCTTGTTCATCTCTTTTGGTTAAGAAATATTTGTAATTATTATAATAAAAATATTATAAATGCATAATACAAATACTAATACTTATGATTGTTGTAATGATTATAATTATGAATGAATGATGAAAGGTGGATGTGTATACATTTTATCTGTAAAGCCTGAGAAAATCTATGTTGTGTTAGCTTGACACAAGTTTATTTACTGTAAGAAAATAATGTCACATTCTGTGTAGTGATACAGTGCGAACAGATTCTACACTGTAATGATTTATGTCTAGAATGGGTGTTAAAGTGTTTGCAGTCCCATTTCCCCTACCTTCTGGAGCATGTCTGGGAAGTGCTCTGCGATGACGGCGAAGGACTTTCCGCCCATGGCAAAGTGGTAGTGCTGCTGAGCCTTGGGCTCATCTACATGACACACGTTCTCCAAACTGATTGACACTTCCTGTTCGGGACAGATAGTAGTACAGATTAGGGAGCCAACTCGAGTTAGAGGTAGTGAAATCATGACATTTATGGACCAATGTTGATACGTCAACCTCTAGTCATGATCTTTCCTCTCGATTTCTTTAACCTCAAAGTGACAAACACATTTTTTTATACGACCTTCACATGCTTCCTCACCTCTAGTCGGGGCATCTTGTTGGGCTTGTCAGCGTATCTCCAGGTGATCTTGGCAGACTGTCCGTCTCGGGGGGGCAGGGCATCGGCGATGATGACAGTGTCTTGGGGAGGGATCATTCCACAGTCTCTGGCCACTGAGATAGCTGTCAGCATGTTGTCCCCTGGATGGGCAGAAAGAACATGTGAGATAGCTGTCAGCATGTTGTCCCCTGGATGGGCAGAAAGAACATGTGAGATAGCGGTCGGCATGTTGTCCCCTGGATGGGCAGAAAGGACATGTGAGATAGCCGTCAGCATGTTGTCCCCTGGATGGGCAGAAAGAACATGTGAGATAGCGGTCGGCATGTTGTCCCCTGGATGGGCAGAAAGGACATGTGAGATAGCTGTAAGCATGTTGTCCCCTGGATGGGCAGAAAGGACATGTGGGATAGCCGTAAGCATGTTGTCCCCTGGATGGGCAGAAAGGACATGTGGGATAGCCGTAAGCATGTTGTCCCCTGGATGGGCAGAAAGGACATGTGGGATAGCCGTAAGCATGTTGTCCCCTGGATGGGCAGGTAGAACATGTGAGGGAGCAGTGCAAAAATGAATAAATAAATGTGCTACTGCAGCTCAAACCTATCTCGCTGACATTTTACAACCACACCTTTCACCAAGATCGCTCAGTAGCCGCCAAACTCTGCAACGACTTGCATCTCGTGGCGGTCGGGTGGACACCTTGTATGTCCAAAACCGTTCCTTGAATAGTGAAAACATCAGATTTACAAGCTCATGCGACATGTTGTGAGCTTGTAGGTCTAATTTATTAAAAAAAACATTAAAAAGTTGAAATATGGAGATACAAGGTTTCTGCCCAATGGCGACCATCTTTGAAACTGTTCTTTGTGTTTTTATTGCATTGTTTTGAGGTTTTTGTTACATTTGATTGTACAGCACTGGGGTCAACTGTTGTTATTTAAATAAGGATTTGGATCACAAGAATCAGGGAGGGAGCTGGGCTACCTCTGGGAAATAAGGTAGCTAACCAGATTATAGGAAAACACAGCAGACCACTGTCCTGGAAGCCCTCCGTCAGCCCACAGCAACATCCTATACTGTGTGTGTGTGTGTGTGTGTGTGTGTGTGTGTGTGTGTGTGTGTGTGTGTGTGTGTGTGTGTGTGTGTGTGTGTGTGTGTGTGTGTGTGTGTGTGTGCGCGCGCGCGCGCGTAGAGAGTGAGGAGAGACCTGGCACTCTAATGCCGTTTAAATTGGGTTGACTACAGGGAGAGACGGGGGATGGAGGAAAGAGAGGGGGAGAGACTAAGAGAAAAAAAGAGGAGAAAGGGAGGGAGGGAGAGTTAAATAATAATAAAAAATACAATAAAATTAAGTGACAGAGAAAGAGAGAGCGCATTAGCTGTACTTTAGAACTTAAGCTGAGTTTCAGAGACTTGAACTTCATTAGTTGAGATTCCAGGAATAGCTGAATAAACACTGAGAATGAGCCTGAGAAGAGCCTCATAGCTCCCAGCATGCAACACTCCCCGCGAGACATAGAGGTTGTGTGTGTTTGTAGTGTGGTCCGTGTGTGTGTGTGTGTGTGTGTGTGTGTGTGTGTGTGTGTGTGTGTGTGTGTGTGTGTGTGTGTGTGTGTGTGACAGAGAAAAAGAGAGGGAGCAAGGGAATCCGTCTGTATGCATTTTCAGCATTGACCATGATTGTGTTGATGTTTGCTCACTATACAGTACTGTGTGTGTGTGTGTGTGTGTGTGTGTGTGTGTGTGTGTGTGTGTGTGTGTGTGTGTGTGTGTGTGTGTGTGTGTGTGTGTGTGTGTGTGTGCTCACCAGTAACCATGACAGTGCGGATATTGGCTCTGTGGAGGTCCTGCAGAACTGCTGGAGTCTCTGCCTTCAGTTTGTTCTGCATGATGATCAGACCCAGGAATTCCATGTTGGTCTCAATGTGGTCCCTGACATGAACACACAATCACTCATCACACTCATTATAAATCCCCCTACCCAGTGCCCTCAATAACTGAGGGCGAGAGCTCCAATATGAGTTAACCTCAGTTTACATGAATGATTCGCAACACGACAAAAACGTTGCAATATGTTACAGAGAAAGATAGCAGTGCTCCTGTTGGCTCATTGAGTTGCAAGACATTCAACTTATTGAATCGCAAGCAACAGTTTTAGAAGGTATCAAACATAACCAAACACCGCCAAGTGCGAGCGTGTACAGCTCTCAGTGATCACTCATGCGCACCCTGTAAACATACAGATAAAAATGGTAGTTTTGGACGAAGGAAAGTGAAGAACAGCTCATCAATCCCTTTGAAGCATTACCCTGTTTCAATCTGCCGTTAGTTATACACGTCGTGTCTCTCTCACACACACACACACACACACAAACACACATACACACGTAGGCACACATAGTCTAATGATTCGTGTGGGTCTGTCTTTTTGTAAATGCACGCACCTGCCTCTGACACAGAGCAAGAGAGAAACAGAGCAAGCGAACGAGATAGTTATTTAATATTTGTACATACTGTAAGAGTATACAGTACAATATAATATATACAATATAATATAGGTTCACTTGCTATGGAAATAGTAAATGTCTGCTCTTTGCCTTGATGTGGACTGTCACTTTCCTGTTTTATACCGTTTATATCTCTGTCTGTGGCTTTTATAAATATTTAACCAATAAAAGGTATTACCAAGAGCTTGTGACAATATAACTACATTGGATCGACATGTTCTTTTTTCTATTTCCTGAAAAGTAATGATTTTGGACATACATGGTCACCCGACAGTGACAATAGTAACAGGGTGACACTGAACTGGGGAGAGGGCCAGCTGTGATACCTGTTGATGTTCTGGACTTTGTGCCAGGTGAGTTTGGACTCGAGGCGGCGGTGTGCGAGGGCGATGACCCTGAAGCCCTGCTTGGTGTAGTCCTCCAGAACCTCTGCAAAGTCCTCTGGTACTGGAGAGGAACACAGAGAGAGGCCAGGAATTAAAAAAGAAGAAGACATGCAAGGAAATACTGTAATCATCTCAGAGGCGGCTATATGAATGGGAAGCTGACAAAAAAAAAAAAACCTGACATGCACACCTGAAAGAGGAAGGGGAAAAAAAGAAAAAAGATGGAGATCGTTTCTGTGAGTTGATGCCGCTTTGCACGGCAATGGTAGCAACGGGAAAAAAAACAGATCGCCACAAAGGTTGGAATGTTGAGGACAGCTGTGGCCACATGAATCACAAAGGTTTTTCCTTTCCTCTGCGGGAACAACTAAGGTGTTGTCTTGTCTTTACTTATCAGACATGGTTATGGGGCATCTGGGTGGTGCAGGGGTAAAGTTCCAGCACACCATCTTGGACTAGGGGTTTGAATCCTCCGTGATTCATCTGGCTTGGCCAGGCGTTCCAACAAACACAATTGTCTGTGTGGTCGGGTGATCTCTGTCACTGCACTAGCTACTCCTACAGGTTGGTTATGGCGCTTGTTCAGCTGGGTGTGGAACCGAGAGGAATGGTGTGTTCCTTTGCATACAATACACCCCCTTGGTGAAACTCCTCACTGAAAAGAAGTAGACTGGCGGAATCTTGTGTAACGGAAGGGACATGTGCTTGCCTACACTATCCCTAATGAACCAACCAGTAGGGATCAGCAGTGACAAGGGGCAAAAATCCAAGAGGGAATTGGCATAACAAAATGGAAAAAAAATAACAACATCATCATGTAGTTATGTTGACATCTCACCTGTCTCCTTCTTGCAGAGACTAGCCACCACTTCTGGTGCCCCCTTCAGATATGCATCCATACGTTTCTCTCCCAACAGGCGAGCCACCACACTCATCCTCTGGCACGCCGAGGAGAAGGGGAACTGACGCACAATACCAATCTCATACGCCGTCTGCACACAACACACCATAAATGCACGCTTTAATTTTACTTAAACTTTTAATGCAATTTATGCATTTCTGCCTTATATTAGATAGTACAGCAGAAGAGAGAAGTGACAATGACATTTGATGCTCATCTGAAGTCCAATTGCTGTGACCATATCACTCTGACTAGTTGAGCCGCCAGGAGACTCTTTCATCGCATAAAGAAGATTCAAGTTTGAAAAAAATCTGCTTCAGTACTTTCCAAAACTGTTTTCCAAAACTGTTGAGTTTGTCCAAAAGGTTAAACAAAAGAACAAACTAGGTTTAAATCTCTGCTGGGTCTTACAGTTTCAAATCCTTACCCGGGCCAGCTCACGTGAACAGAAATAAGGAAGAATTAGTGGAGCATTGTCAACAAAAGGAAGTGGGACACTTACCGACAGCTCGTACAGTTCCTGAAATGACACAAGAACAGAGCATGTGATGAGAGAGTGATGTAACATTTTGGTCTAACAGTGAAACCCAGTGTTGTGTTGTGCTGTGACATGACCTGGTCTTATAGTTGAGGTCATCCAAGATTGGCACGCTCAACTCACACAACTCAGATTAATGCAGATTCTTAAAAATACTTAAATCAAAAAGTGATGAGCTTGTATATCTGCTATTTTTGAATAGCCAAAGACATCTAAAATGACAGATGCTTTCCCGGATTGAATGAGTTAAAGCAACAGCAGTCGCAGAAACGTGCTGGTTCTGTGACTTCTGTATTGAATTTTATGAGTGTGAATATTCCATCTTTCCTTGACTTGACTTGACCCTGAACCATTAACTGCTTCCGATGAGCAGGTTGGTGCCTTGCATGGTTTCCTCTGCCATCAGTATGTGAATGTCTTTGCGAATGGGTGAATGTGAAATGCATTGTAAAGCGGTATATACATGCAGTCCATTTACCATATAAATGCAGTCCATTTACTTGTAGTTGAAGTCACCAAGGATTGAGAGTTGTCATTTTGCCACTGTGATGTGTTGCTAGCCTATCATCAATTCAATTCAATACATGATACAGTTTCTGGTTTCTAACCTATCATCTACAGTAGATAACAGGTCTAGTAGATACTGAGAGACGTTTTCAGGGTTTCATTATAAGTAGTGCATAGAGCACCGAAGTCTGATTTACACATCCTCCCTGGGTCATGTTTTTTTTTCTCCAATCAGAATTCCCATAGGCTTGTTTAATATCACGTCAAATAAGAACTGTGTTACAAAAATAAACAAATGTTGACTCATATGGTTTGACTCATATGGATATGAAGCATCAACTGACGGTGAGAAATTGCTTATGTTACTGCCGCCGAATTAGTACATTTTTTACCACCAACAGACAGTATCAAATATGAGTGACTGACTATCGTAAACGATACAGAGCCACCTCCCTGACAATATCGCAGGACAATTTGTTTATTTTTGGACCATAATTCTTATATGAGACGATTCTAAGATGACCCAATGTTATTCTCCATAGAAAAATTACTTCCGTACTCCAAACTGTTTCACCCCTAAATTGAAGCGAACAAAGCCAAACAGAGAGAGTGTGTGTGCGTGTGTGTGTGTGTGTGTATATGCGAGAGTACGCACCATGTCCTGCTCTGTGGAAACAGCGGGTTCGGGGGGTAGCAGCTGTTTGGGGGGGCGCACCACGGTGGGCATGATGCGGTTATGGAGTGCTGTCTCCTCCTCAGTCGCTTCCTCCAGGATCTGAACAGACGAAAGAAGGGATCAGAATGTTGACTTGAGGATCACACAGGGAGCAGACAAGACGACTACTTAATTTTATATTCATTTTGTGTTTTGGCACATCCTTCTCTGAAACCTAAAATGTCCTGGAAATATGAATTTATTTCATAGATCTAAGAGCGTAGGTTTTGCCTGCAGGGCAGTGGCCCAGAGCAGTATTGAGGTTCAGAACCTTGCTAAAGGGTACTAGAGTAGCAGTGTCATCCCCTCTACCTCCAGGCCCATCAGAGAAAGCCCTAGAGACTTCCAGGACAAACAGGCCCACTAGAGAAAGCACCAGGGACCAATCCCATTGGAATGCTGCCAAGTCTCATTGTCACAAAAATAGTCAATGAAAAGCGTTCATGTTGGCTTAAGTGCTAAACGTTAGAAACAAATGCTGCTCTGTCTGAAGCACGTGTGAGAGTGAAGGGTAAATGAATCAGGAACAGGGTCGACATCAGTTTATGAACACATTTATTACGTCAGTTGTTGCTTAACCCGTCAAGACCTGAGGTCGATTAAAACATATTTTTTCCTAAATCCTAACGCTTAAAAAAATGTATATATTCAAAGATTTGCACAAACTTTCACAATTTTTCAAAAATAGCAGATCTACAAGCTCATAGAGCGGCACTCTGGCTGTGTTTGCCCACTGCCAGCGATTTAATATTTTTTTTAACTTTAAAAAATTCACTTTTTTTTTTTTTTTCATTATGATCGCAAGTGCAATCGTTTTTAAACACACAGGCTAGGCGTGCACGCCGCTCAAACAACAAACATTCCGATCGGGGCGGAGTCTCTCTCCTCCAGCCCAGTGTAAAAACACCATGTATCGCTATGTAAACGGAAAACTCACTTACTTTTTTCACCTCGCTACAGACCTCGCTAAATCCCTTATGATCGTGTGTTCACACACAGACACACTAGTTGTGTGAGTGGCCCAGAGAAGAAATGTTCAATCGGCGACATTCCATTTTGCAGTAGTAGCAGTTTCAAAACAGCATCGCTAAACAGCATTCCACGACGGAGAAATGCAAAGCCGAGAAAAGACCGTTTTAGAGGAGGACCTAAACAGGAAGCGGACGGAAACGAAAATCTTCGATTTGACGTATTTCCGTATCCGGGTGTGCTACAATGAAATGTGTCACTGCGAGAGATGAAGGACACTGAGATCTTGTTTTACATTTTTTTTGTGCAAAATTACGTTTTTTACATCAGAGGCAGGTTTGGTAATTGGAAAAAAATATGTTTTTTACGTCAGTGGCAGTGAATGATCTAATGGGTTAATTACAAAGTACCATAGGAGGATAGGTAACTGAGGACAAAGGGGAGAGGCAGAAGTACATGCAACACAGGTCTCCAGACGGAATAAAACCGGGGACGTTGCGATTATGTGGTTGATGCACTATCGAGTAACCTACCAGTGTGCCCCTCAGTTTATCATTTTACAGGCCTGCTTAATTTTTAAATATCTAGTCTGTTAAAGAAATGAAAGCCGCTGGGTGGGTGTTTGTTAGCCACTGTAGAAAGTTGATTGCTTTAATTGAAACAAAACATAAAAATAGTTCTAGGCACACACACACACACACACACACACACACACACACACACACACACACACACACACACACACACACACACACACACACACACACACACACACACACACACACACACACACACACACACACACACACACACACACACACACACACACACACACACACACACACACAATGTCCCAGCCCTCACCCAGCCTGTGGCTTCAAACATCTTGAGGTCGAGTGGGTCTCCAGACAGCTGTCCTTCTATCTTGGTGAGGGAGTGGCAAGTAGCCATGCAGGCCACAAACTGAGACTTCACCAGGCTCTCCTTGTATGCATTCTCCTCCGACACGTGGAAACTGGGCAGAGAGCAGGAAGAAAAGGAGAAGATGAGGCAGAGAAAGAGAGAAATAGTCACTGAAAAAGAGACAAATACGAAAAAAAATGTACTCGCTGACAAAGGTAACATGTGGAGATTATATCTCATAATTACATCAGGCGGTGCAAACCCTGCACATATAAACATGTCTTTTACATCTCTCCATTCCTGATATGATCAATCATGTCGTTTTGAACTTTTTAATCCAAAAGTTCTGTTCAAGCGGCCTACTGATCCAGTTTCAGATTTCTTACATTTTGACCTCGACCTTTAAGAATTTCTTAGGGGGAAGTCGCTTTGGATAAAAGCGTCTGCTAAATGACTGTAATGGAATGGAAGCCTCCCAGTAAGTTTCATTTAAATCCAGACATCTGTTCTCAAGTTTTTTTGTGCTAACAGACAGACACGGACAAGAGATCGATTTTCAGACCAAAGATTTTATGTTTCCCTCTTAACTCATTGAGTGCCAGAATAATGCCATGTTCATTTTTGAATTTTGGCTCTGAGTGCCACCATTCAAATTCATTGTAAAAAAAAAAGTGCTTAGGAAGCGAGATACAGCCTTTTTAAGTTATAGGTTAAACAAGGAGTGGATGGAGCAGCAAATCCACAAATCATCATATCTTGGGTTCTGAACATGTTTTTCCAAAAAAAAAAAAAAAAACTTTTATTTTGAAAAAAAAAAAAAAAAAGATTTTTTTTTTTCATGACGTCTTTGACGCCTTTTGGCGCTCAGGGCGTCAGGCCACATGACGTCTTTGACGTCTTTTGGCACTCAATGAGTTAAGACCTATGGCCAATGCCCTCTAAATCAGTAGTTCTCAAACTTTTTCGTAATTCAAAATGATGAATGAATCTTTTCAAAAATAGCAGATGCACAAGCTCGCAGCACGGCACAAAGTGATGCGCCGTGAGCTTGTATATAACGAAAATTGTCATTGACTCAAAGTCATCATCGGGTGACAGAAATTGTAATTTCTTGGGTGAAGTACTCCTTTAAGGAATGGTGCAGTTCTGTACTTTATCTGTTATTTAGTAGTTCACCATCATACCTGCCATTCTCAACTCTCTGGACTCCCCATAGGTCAAGGCCATCTTCTGTCAGAGTTCCAGTCTGATTGGACAGAAAGAAAACACACATGATAAACCACTTCCTCACCCACACTTAATCAACACATGCCAGCGGCACGAGATTTACTGTATCTGATGTGCTGTAAAGTTACTCAACCACTCACCTCCTAACCTAGGGCCAATTAAAAGAATATTTTACAATACAAAAGATTACTTATTTTCTATCCATTACACACCCCATGAAGCCTTGAATTCATTTTTGTCACATTCCTGAGCCAATAATTTGATAACCGGCTGACTCTCCGGTAGGAGACTCAATGGAGACTCTTTGAGTCTCCTACCGGAAACATTAGCATCTTTCCGCCAGTCATCAAATGATTGGCTTAGGAATGCGACAAAAACAAAACATCTCCATGAATTCAAGGCTTCATGGGGTGAGTAATGGATAGAAAATAAGTAATCTTTTGGGTGAACTACTCCTTTAAGCCCTATGTACTTTGTTGTACAATAAACAGTGATCCTTTTTACTTTAATTTCCGATTTAAAGTTGTTAGCGCTGTAAGTGAAGTAAGAAAAATGTCAGGGATCTTCATTTATGGGCACAACAGTAACCGTTGCATTATAATGCCGATGTCCATATTTGGGCAGAATCTGCCCGCCCTGCACAGATACATATAGACTTTTCCCCTCATTTCACGGACAAATGTAATAACATATATTACTTGAATAATTCCCCTTGAATAGGTTCTATATACTCGATATGAGATTATTTTCCTAAAATACCATGTCCAAAAGGAGGATTCTAGGGTTAATGTGGTTAATCCATTATGAAAATAAATAATCATCGCTTGCAGCCCTACAGACCATCATTTCCTAATAAAGGAAATTCTTCCCCAGTGCTGGTGTGTGAGGCCCCCCACCTTGTCGAAGCAGACGAGGTTGAGCTGCCCACAGATGTTGATCCTCTGAGGGCTAATGCAGAAGATGCCGATGCGTTTGAGCCTCCGCTGGGCGTAGACGATGCCTGCCGTCATGGCGGCGGGCAGCGCTGGGGGCACTGTGATGGTGATGATGTCCAGCGACTCTATGACGATGGTCTTGGCTGGCACCTGGCAGGGTATGTACACAAATTTAACCGAAATGTTAAAATCAGTATTTAGCTTCTTTATTGTTGAAAATAATGTTATTTGTTGGACATTTACTGCTGCTGATTTCTTTTCAAATGAATGCCCAGCAACACAGATAAAGTAGCATTGTTTATTGGCATAGACCACCACATACTCACAATTAACGAACAAAAGAAATGCCTGTTAATAATGTATTGTCGTCTCGTCTTTCCACCAAATAATACGAAAGGATTGATAGTGGGATCAATAAGGACTCGGATCGATAAGCAGCATCGATAAGTTGATCAATATATCAATAAAAATGAACAATCTCCATCCCTAGTGGCTACGCCCTGGATGGTCACTGAATTAGTTGTATTCAATAGCAGTAGTCAATAGTACTAGGCTTCCCCTTTTTATTGTGTTTTGAGTACAACCATAGAAATCTAGGTTTTTAGGAAATCATTTACGCATGATTACAACCAACTTATAAACTGAACAGTATGTTACAGCTAAATCTACCCTGGGGCACTTTTTCATGTAAGCTGTACATCTAGCCACAAATCGACTGTAGTGTACCACCAATATAGTCTACCAGAGGTCAGCCAAGCGCCTAATGCAGTGTGCTTCTCTATTCTGTAGAAACATAGTCTCGCGTGGCCAGACTGTTGCCTCCCACAATTTTCAAATGTTTCCAGTCATACAGTCTGGGACTTGTAAGCTCTGATCATGATTAGAATATAAACCGGATGTGAAGCTTCCTCCCCACTTCCGTTTCGTCTTTACAGTCGTGCAAATGTATCCGACTACAAATCAAAATCATTTAAGTATATTTAGCTTGCTGCTTAGCAGAAATGGAAATTAAAAAAGAAAATGTAAAGATATTTTAAAATATATTTTCGTGAACGGAAGTGCCAGTTTCCTCAAACGGATTTCGGGAGTTGTAGTTCCAGACTCTATATAGCATTCGGAGATTGTGGAATATTTGTCTGGCTACGCGAGACTAGTAGAAACATAACTGTCTGCAACCTTACCAATGTTATTTCCATTATGTTAATTATTGCACTGGCCATTTCTGCGAGATGTAGAGTGTTCCCCTAAAACCATCTAACACATCTTTTGCCTAAATTGATCCATGTTTGACTGACGGATGTCTGTTAATTACTCACTGTATGGTTTGCATTTACCCTGTGCCTCTGTCCCTTTTATATGTCCAAGGAAATAAAATGCGCATCTCACTATAAAATCACAAGCAGAATTCCCCCCAAAAAATCGTCAAAACATTTATTTCTACCTAGTCTCAGGTAGCCAGGCAATCAGAGATCTCGGCCTAACAATCATCTGGGCAAATCTAGATTCAATGATTAAAAACCAGTGCTGACAAACCTACGCCACTGCTTTGAACACCAAGTGATACCGTTCCAGTATGAAGGACCACCATAAAGTCTTTGCATTGGTTCTGCAATGCAGTTTGTGTGTGTTTTTTCAAAAAATGTTTCCACTAAGTTTTAGCAACTAATTTGAATTTAAATGTCACCAGACATATCGGTATACTGTAGGTGGAGATTCCCCATCGTCTGGCTACGCAAGACTCATTTCTACCCAAACTAACCCTAAACGCAGTTTTCTTTTGGTTCATTCTAATTCATAATTCCGGCTGATTCCAGGTGCCTTACCCCATTGGTGATACTGAGGACGATGGTGTAGATGAAGCCAATGCCAGCCACCGCCACGAGGCAGAGCAGGAAGAGGTAGGCGTCGCGGTAGAGCTTAAAGTCGGTGGGTTTTGGGTAGAGGATGGAGCGCACCAGTTGGCCCTTGGCTGTGCTGAAACCTGCAGGGGTGTGAGGCAGAGGAGGAGGTTTAATGGTTTGTTTGAACACAATAAAAAGGGAAATAGACGATATTCAGCCACTAGAATTTACACCTTTTTTTTTTCTACCGCTGAGTTTCTTATTAGCTAAATGGGTGTGTCCAAGCTGTGTGACACACTAGTAAATTTGTTAGTTTTAGGTCCAGCGAGATCTCCGCTGCTCTTAACGGCTCATGCCAGCGGGTATCCCCGGACTAAGAGCTCACAGGCAGGGAGACGCAGTGCAGACACTCGTCTCTCGTCTTTGTTATCAATATTTGCTACTTTCCATACAGTAAGCCGTGTAGTGTGTACTGTGTACGCTTAGTCCACACCTATTTGACATGGTGATGAGACTAGATATCCTCTGGGAACCGTTGTAATATCGTGACATGACATGCTGTAAGGGTAGTCTTTTCCTGTCCCGGTACAGCGTGTTGTGAATTTGTAGAGCTGCTATTTTAGATGTTTTTTTTTAAACAAATGTTATATTATTCACAATACAATCTTATCATCACAATATTGATATTGATGTATTTGGTCAAAAATATTATGTTTTTATTATTTGTATTATTATTTAGTGTCATTATAATTTAATTATTTTTCAACAATTAACTATGTCGTGACATGTGCTTAGTTTTTTCTTTTACTTTTATTTTTTACTTTGTTTTGTCTGTATGGACTCTAACCAGTAATGTGGGGAGGGGGGAGGTAAAATATAAAAAATCTAAAGACAAAATGTAATGATGAAACGATGTTCTTCCCCTGTCTAACAGTCTGAAAAATGCAAAATAAACACAAAGGTAAAATATATATATATATATATTATATTTAGTTCATATCATCCAGCCCTATTCTGACATCAGGCACATTGTCAACAGAAGTTCACAAAACAAGGGCAGACACACACACACACACACACACACACACACACACACCTGTGCGGACCACCACAGCCTTGACCAGCTCTCCGGTGTAGAAGCGAGTCTGGATGACATGCGTGCCACAGAATAGAGTGTGTCTCTTGTGCCCTTCAGAGTTATAGACCTGGTCCCCCTCTGAACCCTTGTCCGCCTGGGATGGGTTGGGAAGATTGGTCTTTGTGACTGGAACACTCTCACCTGCAGTGATGGGAGGAGGAGAGGAGAGGGAAGGATGGGGGAAGAGAGATTGTGTTACACAGTATTTATAGTGCAGTTGGAGAGGAGACTGTGAAATGTCAAGGAAGAGAAGATAGAGCAAAGGATGGTGTGTGGCACAGATAATGATCTGGATTCAAGCTTGCACACGTATGTGTCTCTGTAGTTCTAAACGGTGGTGAAAAAAGTACTCTAATTTTTTTTATTAAGTAAAAGTATCAATACTGCAATGTATGTCGCTATTATATGCATTGCATTGACCGGATGAGCAGCCAGGATGCACAAGAGAAGGGTACTGTTGGCGAACATTAATATTAATAGGATGCAGGGCTGGGCAACACTTTTGTTTGTCATGACATTGATCTACTTTTTACCTGACTAAGACGGTGAGGTCTGCCAATACATTAAGAAATGAGGAGGTAGAGTAGGGATGTATGTATGTGTGTGCATGCATGTAGTGTAGTCCTGTTTGGTACTCATGTTTGTGCAAATGCTGATACATTTTTGCTGACTGTGGTAAGTTTGTCGCTTTGGCAGATAACCAACCAGGTGCTTTTGTACCCTAAAAACCATTTAGTGAAATCCACCAAACAGCGTAGCTACTTAAACGTGAGCTTCTGACTTGTGCAGATGTACACACGACACGCACATGTGCAAACACACATACACAGGTTAAAAATGTGCTAAATAAACATTGAGCATCAACCACACGGTGTGTGGATGCTCTATATTTTTTATCCTGCACCTGTTTAAATTCCCATTTGGATGTGTGTGTGTTTGGACTGCAAACACACTGACACACACACACACACACACACACACACACACACACACACAATGACATTCCCCTCGTCCTGTCCTGAAGTCCCCCTATAGCAGCCATCTGGACCACAGCAATGTAATTGAATCTGGCCCAGTACAGGATGCTTCCATTCCTGCTGTTTTGTTTGTTTGTTTTTTTGGGAACACCCCAGATTAATACAGTGTTATGATAAACAGATAACGCTGTCCTGGGTTCTGACGAAACTCTGCACTGAAAATAGATTTCAAAATCAACTCGAACTTGACGGGAAACATTTCAAGAGCCTGGGTGAGAACTTAAACACCAAGGACTGGTCAAGAGCTTCAAGCATTTGAAACACCTTAAAACCACCTTGGAACCAAACGTACCCCTATTTGTAGGTAAATTAACAGTGAGAATTGTTACTATGTAGCAGTGGTGGAAAAAGTACTCAAATTCTTTACTTAAGTAAAAGTACCAATACTACAATATAAAAATACTCTGTTACAAGTAAAAGTCCAGAATAAAAATTTTACTCGAGTAAAAGTACAAAAGTATTGGCATCAAAATGTACTTAAAGTACCAAAACTAAAAGTACTAAATATTTTCAAATAGCCTAGGTTTAAAATAGGTTTAAAGTGGTTAATGTATGTTTTATAATGTAATAATTTACATCTGAAAAGTAACTAGTAACTAAAGTTTTCAAGTAAATGCAGTGGAGTAAAAGTACAATATTTGCCTCTGAGATGTAGTGGAGTAGAAGTAAAAGTACTGGAAATTGGAAATACTCAAGTAAAGTACAAATACCTCAAAATGTTACTTAAGTATAGTACTTAAGTAAATGTACTTAGTTGCTTTCCACCACTGCTATGTAGTCAAAGACACACAGTGGAAGGGAAACAGGACCGTTGAGCTCTGACCTGTGAGCATGCTCTCGTTGACGATGCAGGTGCCGCTGACCAGCACGGCGTCGCAAGGCATGATGGTCCCGTTGCTAGGTATGACCATGATGTCACCAGGGACCAGGTCTGTGGACATGGCCTCCTCAATTTCTGTTGGGGGGGGGTCAAATGAAGGCCAAGGGAAGGAAAAGGAACAGGGCCCGTGGAAAGCAGAGAGGAAGTGTTCCCCAGAAAAAGAAATGGGTCAGGAGGATGGAAAGTTGGATGCAAGAGAGTGAAAAGGGGGGAATGGTCAGAAAACAACAGGAGGACAGGTGACGAGCAAAAAGCGAGTGATGAAACAAACATGGGAATCAGAGAAGGGAGGGGGAAAGTGTGGGATGCCAACCAAAAAAGAAAAATCAAGCAGGGTGGAAGGACAGAGTGAGGAGGAGAATGGATAGAGGAGGGGGAAGAGGAGGGAGAGAGGGGGAGAAAGGGAGAGAGGTATTTTGTGCGTCAGAGCCCCGGAATCTTGTTCAGCACATCACTCATTACTCACGCCTCTCTGAGCAGTGAGAGAAAGAGCTGAGGCATCATATGCACCCACTGCACCACATCACACACACAGAGTACAACACTGTCCCACACAGCAAAACACACTTTTAATATGCTTTACAGACACAAAAGTGATTGTAAATAATTATGTAAAAATGTACGAATATGCACATTTATACACACTTAGTATAAATAAATATATATATATACACACAGACATATTTTAATTGGACCAGGCCCTGCCGTGTCCCATCATAGCAGCAACCTGGGTAGCAGCCAGATAAGTGGTGCGCTACTGACTGTGCGAGTGTTGCTTAAGCTATACTGTCGTACGATAATGTTGCATGCCAAAAAATAGCTCACCATACGTCACACTGCAATGCGTTGTGAGCTTGTAGATCGGCTATTTTCAGCATGCGACACCTTCGTACAACAAACTATAAATCAGGCTTAAACTCTAAAAAATACTCAAACAGTGGCAAAACCTTTTATCCCATGCTGGATCCTCACCAAGCATAAATCAGACACAGTGTATGTAATCGAGTCTGAACTCATGTAAACTATCTAAAACTAAACAAATATATACATAAATGCAGAAAAAAGAACAAAACTCAATAGTGTAGTATCTTGCTCCTGTTAAAATAGTCCCTAAGCACAGACATTCCACAAAGAAATAGAAAAGGATGGCGTGAAAAAGGGCGCGCTGACAAACCGTTGTTGGCTCGGCAAACGGACACGCGGACAATACTGTGAGCTGCCACCATGTCATGAAGCATGATATATTGCTGCAGAGAGAGAGAGCGAGAGAGAGAGAGAGAGAGAAAGAGATACAGAGAGAGAGATACAGAGAGAGAGAGAAAGAGATACAGATACAGAGAGAGAGACAGAGAGGAGACTGGGTCAAACTTCTGGAAAATAATGAAATAAATAAATGAATCCTTTCACAACAAATGCAAACTTCAAATGGCTTCTCTGTTTTCCCTGAGTGTTAGAATCACTACTGCTCCTACACACTATTTCCCTCCCTCTCCCTCCATCTTCGTCCACCACCTATGTGATTGTAAGGATGTTTTCTTCTGTGTGCGTGTGTGTGAGTGTGTGAGAGCGAGCGTGTGCGTGTGTGTGAGAGAGAGTTTGGGCGAACTAATGAACCCAGGGGCAACAGACCATGTGCAGATGGGTCTTTATGCTGTGCTGAATGGACCTGGATTAGACTGGGTGTGGGGCGGGGTAGGGTGGTGGATGTGTGATGCTGGCTTAGACCCGCTTGGCTCAGCTTGAACTGGCTCGGACTGGTCTCCTCTCTTCACTGAGTAACATTTTATAGAAAAGAACAGAATGGCAGAGGGGACCAGACAAAGGCTCAGCCCTGGGCATTATAGTATTCACAAATAGTTCTTGTAGTTTGTTTTACCTTGCTTAGGATACCAGCTGGGTGGGGTGATTATGATATATTTACAAATGCTACAGTATATAACCCAAGTCTGCTATCAATAGCTTCAGACTTGACCTGGTGTCTGTAGGTAGTGATGTGTGGGTTGACCCATAACCTGCAAGTTGGGTGGGTTTGGGTAAGGTGTGTTCTAGTGCTGAGGCTTCAACTACGAGTTATTTCCCTGTGGTATCAGTAGCTTTCGTTTACAACGCCGGCACCAAAACTGACAATAGGTCTAACTTAAACTGAACTGAAAAGTGAGTTGTTGGGGAGATTGGGGCAGGTTGTCCAATATGATTTGCTTGTAGATCGGCTATTTTTAGGGTGGAATAGACAGGCTTTAGACTGAATCAGCCCTGGTAGCATTGACCTCACCTTTTTAATGGTGTACAGAGAGGTAGCTATGGATATGACCGACATGAAGACGATGGCCATGGCGTAGTAGTAATACTCATCGGCACTCCACAGGATCACACTGAAGAGCTGGAAGATGTAGAAAGGATTGAGGACCTGCAGGAGGACAGAGAATAAGGAGATGAAGAGCAATGACAAGAGTAAAATTCATTACAATTTCTTGTTGCCAGTCCACCGTATACAAATGTACAATGAAGACTTAGAAACTGTTTACTTGCAGTAGCAATGCGGCAGAACTCAAATAAACAAAAACAGAGTGGACAGTGCATAATATCTTTATGAGTGGATTATCAGATCTGAGAGGCATCACGTGGAACAATGAGCCAATTTTACACTCTGCACCTGTATATCAGTATCATTGTTCATGATATTGTTATCATTTGTTCATCATTTTTATTTGCTTATTTGTCTGGACTCTGGACTACCAGTCACCTATAAAAAAAGGTGTCCTCATTAACCTGACTTTTATATTCATTCTCCTGCAGACAATGAGCGAAAGTGAGAAGTAGCAGCAGTAACGACAGAATAAAGACACTGCGGGAGAGGAATAGAAGGTGGATCAGCTTCCCCTCAGGGTGTTGGAGATGCTGTGTGCATTACTAATGCAGATCCTGCTAAAATGCCCTTATCACAGAGGACACTATCTGACTGACTGACACATTGTCTGTCTGTCTGTCTGTCTGTCATTGACTGACTTGCTTACTGAATTTTTTCAGTAAGCAGAACATCTTAAGAGGCATCACATTTCTTAATGATGCGACACTGACAACTAAATCCCTTCTCTAATGAGGCATATCAAAAACAAAGTTATGTTTTTTTTTTTTCTCTTTGTATTTTTTTTAGGAACATCTCTACATGGCAGCCTATTATGGATCATCAAAGTACTTGACTGCACTTGTCACTTTGTGTTTTTCATTATGTCATGTGTACTTATGTCATAGCTGTGTGCATTTACGTCATGTGTTTTGCTTTCCAGAAACTATGTCTACATACAATGCTACGACCACAGTATGAGTTCTCAATGAATCATATAATCCTCACTTGTCCCACATAGAGCTGTGCATCTTCACTGGTAGATGAGTTGGCAAAGTGCAGTACTTGACCATAAAAACCTCCTGGTATGATGCCCACTTCAACCGCTCGATGATAAGACAAATTCCAGTTCTTAGCCATGCCGTTTTCCCACAATGCAAGTAGTAACATTAAGCGCAAACTAGCTTCTAATTATAGGTTTGAAATTCCAGAGAAACAGCTGAGTGTGTAATGTTGTGCAGGGCCCCACCTCTTTGATAAGCAGCTTGAAAACGGAAGGCACTTTCACTGCAATCTCATTCACTCCAAAGAACAGTCTCCTGTCAAGGGTCAGACAGAGAGGAGAGTCATTTACACACACAGGTCAAAATGTCACATTTTACACACCCATCAAATGTAACGTGGCGCTCAGTAAAAGTAAAGACGTTCACGTTAAAAGCCATGCAGTGTTGAAGAAGTTATGCAAACTGTCAAGCCCGGGAGGCTTTTATCAGCCATCCAAAATAAATATTTATATAGGTTGAAACTATCTTGTGTGAAGGCAACTGTTCATAACCAGTCAACCGGTTACTGTACAACATTGGTTCTGAAAGTGGGGTCCGGGGACCTACCAGGGGGTTCCAAGCAAAATTAGTTAATAAAGAGTCACAATCATTTTAACTCCTTTATCCATATTCTATACTTTGGCTATTCAAAAATAGCAGATATACAAGCTCATGTAGTGCTATGAGCTTGTAGATCTGCTATTTTTGAAAAATTGTGCAAATCGTGAACATTTTTGCAAATATTTCAATATATATATATGTTTAAAGCGAACATTTGTAACTCAAATCTTCCCTTCTGGGGGTCCCTGGAACAAAATATTTTGAGATGGGGGGGCAGCGGCCAAATATATATCATTTTGGGGGTCCTTGACATGAAAAAGTTTGAGAACCACTGCTGTACAAAGTATTAACACTAGTACCAGTACTGGTGGTGTTACCTGTACTCCTGTTGGTTGCTGGAGAGCCCTGTGCTGTGCTCCGAGTGTAGGGTGGAGCAACTTAACTCCCGATCCTCCAAGCCTCTGAGATCACAAAGAGAAATCAATGTTATGGATTTAAAATCTTTGCCGGTTTTCAACCTTACCAAATTCTACATCTCATTCTGCTCCCAACTTGGCGAAATTGATCATTATAAATCAAATCCCTATGTTTATCAATTGGTGTTCAGCAGGGCTCGATACAGGGCCGAATCCTGTTGAGCGTGTACATTAATATTCTGCCTTCTGTGTGTGGAAAATGTGATCACTTAAAGTATGCTGATGAATCAGTTATTTTTACTCGTGGTAAAACTGCAGAAGAGGTCATAAGATTTAGATACAGTACAGAAAGATATTCTCATCTCAGGACAGACTACATGTTGTCTCAGATATTTAGTACAACATTGAATCATCGGCTAGAAGCCATTCAGTTTTCAACTTTGCCAAAGTCTAAAGAAGTGTAATCTGCTTAGCTAGGAAGATCTCATCAAATACAAAAATGTCTGCCTACTGCCTAGTTTAGAGGATTATGCATGGTTTAGCTCCCCCTACTCTGTCTGGTTGCAGTTGCATCAACCTCAAATCTAACAGAAAGAGCTATACTACTAGAAGTGCAGCTAGGGAGGACTGCACAATCCACTCACTGCCACAATTAGCTGGAGTCCCTATCGTATTATTAATTTAACCCATTAAAACCGGGAAAGCATCCGGGTCATTTTAGATTTGGCTATTCAAAAATTCAAAAGCTCAAAAATCAGCTATTTTTTAACATTTTTTTAAAAGTGTAAAAATCACAAATCTGTGATGTGATGCCACTTCTATTATGGTCATATTCATACTAGTATCAGTATGCTATCTGTACTGTAGGTCTTTGAGGTGATAGTATGCTTGAGGAGAGGTAGCAGAGCGATGCTGAGGCTGTTAAGTTGTCAGCAGATACGCAGACGACAGAGTGCTTACGTTAGAACTTCAAAGTTCTGCAGGTTGTCGCTCCAGTAGTACGTTGTGCTGTGGAGCGTAAAATAACGGATCTGAGGTGAGGACAGGACGGGAGGAGGGTCAGAGGAGCATGGGAACAGACATGGGGAGAGGCATAGAGGAGGGGAGATGGGGGAGAGAGAGAGAGAGAGAGAGAGAAAAACAATAACATTTGTCATCAAAGAGATCTGAGGGAGAAACTCCAGATTGAAATGGAGAATGTCCAAGAGAGCGTGTGTGTGTGTGTGTGTGTGTGTGTGTGTGTGTGTGTGTGTGTGTGTGTGTGTGTGTTGCATACTGCAGAACCATGTGATTCAGACCTGCGTGGGTTGGTAGTCGGCGTAGCGCCTGATGAGGTCCTGAGCGGGACGGCTGTCCGTGGGGTGGGGGGTGTATCCGTTGGCCAGGGAAGGGGAGGCCGAGGTGGGGGAGGATGAGGGGGAGGGGAGGGAGGTGGTCTGGGTCTCCAGGCTGTGGTATGGGTTCCTCCCAGGGGCCAGCATCACTCGCACCTTGGCCAGGAACCAGCGTCGGAACTCATCCTGGTCACACAGACACACAAAAGCGGTATGTACAGTGTGTGCGCATGCAGACACGCACAGACAACGATGAATCACTAATGCAAACTGAAATTTGCAATACAATTCTTGTTTGTGTATGTTGTAGTCTGTCGTTTGTCTCCCTCTCAGCCCAGACTTCTCTTCATGGTCACGGGAACACACTCGCATACGCGCCCGTGCGTGTGAACATGCACACACAAGGCGCTACTGCACAAATGTCAAGTTGTTTGTACAAGCATGGTTGCGTGTGAGCCTGCGTACGTGTGGCTGTCGGCCTGGTTGTGCTGGAGATGTAATTTTCTGTGCTGATACAATCAATCGGTTGTATTCGCTCACATGTGCTCTGTGGCATGTGAGAATGAGGTTAACAAATAAAAACCCTGGGCTGCATGTGGGTCATTTGCTTAGAGGCCTCCAAGGCCAACGTATGCTTAATTTATACTCTGTGTAACAATCAGTGTTTTGTGGAACAAGTATTAGTTCATTGCACATTTTGCATCTTGGCCATTATGAGCATGCATCGTGGCGCGTTGTGAGCTTGTAGATCGCCTATGTTGAACGTATGACACCATCATACGACAAAGCATAAATCATCAACCACACACATTAGGATACAGCAAACTCACTAAATGCATTCTGCCAGGATGAGGATTTGGACAATGGTTTTCATATCATGGTTAGCATGTTTTGTTTTAAAACATGACATCTTTTGGTTTTGTGGGCCTTTTTATTATAAAGCAGTGACGAATGAAAAGGAATGACCGGAGCGAAAGGTCCAGACTTGAACCAGAGACACTGTGATTTTGATATGGTCAGTAATCTAACCGTTCCACTACTGGGGGTGAATGCTAAACTATGACTTAAGTTCTTTCAATCCCATCATACAACAAAACAACCACGACAATAGTCAATTACATTACTGATATCATGAGACATTGTGTCTCGGTATATTGGATACATTATTGGAGTACAGTTCATATTGGTGGGGTTGAAAGTGGTTGTCAATAATATTGTATTCTATTGACACCATTCTATACTCATGTTAATGTGGTTAATATGGATTTGTATATATGTCATTTCAACCCTAAAATCTTTTGAAAAGTAAGATCCAGTAAAATTTCCCAAAGCTGATTTGTACCTTATCGTACAATGGTGTGGCACAGAAATAACTGAGCTACACACACTGTGAGCTGGAAAATATGCTATCTTTCTATCCTCCTGAGGATATTTGGTCCTCACAAAAGACGTAGCTACACACAGACACACACAGATCACAGATGACTCACGGTGGAGCGTAGCAGCACCACCTGGGCGTCGCGGGCGGTGCTGCGGCTGCAGGTGGACTTCACACACCACTCGGGCATCCAGTACAGCAGCAGCAGCAGGAAGCCCCCCGTGCACAGCACGCCGAGGCCCACCAGAGCCAGACGCCAGCGACACAGACGAAAACTCTGCAGCTCCTGGAGGACGGGAGGGGAGGGGAGGGAAGGGGGGGTGGAGATGAGGTCGTGGTGTTTGACTTCAAGGGAGTTTCACGGCCAAAGCAAGTTAAAGGGCGACTTCAGCCATTTTCAACCCATCTTCATGTAATTGGTCCTCAATAATGCTCATAATGATATGGTACCACATTTGTCTTCTCACTCAGAGGACTGTGGGCTGTTCAGAAACCCGCCAGTGGCATCATCGATGGGGAATCCAAACTAAACTAAACTAAACTCTTGTCTCGAAAAACAAAAAACAAAAAAAAATGCGTAACGATGATGTCACTGGTAGGCGGGTTTCTCAAGTGTCCACAGCCATCCTATGAGACACAGACCAAATAGATTTGTTTTTTACCATTTTATCATGAGCATTAGTGAGGACAGGTTGAAAGTGGGTGAACGAGTAAATAGTGACATTAATAACATATGTTTATCAGCGACGCAATAATCGATTCAAAATGACACCACTCATACATCTAAAACCAGACCAAAACTCTGTATGGGGCTTGAAATGGATAGATTGATGTAGGTGGAAATAGGAATGCCATTGAATTCTCATACTTTGCTTATGTTAATGCATACTATATCCCTGACGGATACTTTAAAACATAACAAGAATTTCAACTTTTATTTGTGAGACATTGTTATACAGAAGTACAGATGAGAGAGGGACATACAGAGACAGAAAAACGAAAATACTAAAAGAACATAGAATCGCACAAATGTGTTAAATTCCAGTACATGTGTGGGTGTCTGCTTAAGTTATCATGAATCTCTGGAAGAGCCGTTGAGGGTTAAACTCAGGAGAGCACATGGAGAGAGGAACGAGGGAGAGATACATGAAGGTGGAAGAGAGAAAAGGAGTTACGAGGGAGAGAGAGATTAATGCGGAGGAGAGAAAAGGAAAGGAACGAAGGAGAGACAAACGTGGAAGAGAGAACAGGAGAGTAACGAGGGGAGAGAGATGAATGTTGAAGAGAGGAAAGGAGCGAGTGAACAGATGAGCAGCCATGTCGAACAGACGAAAGAGAGAAGAGGCCATTCATTAACACTACCAGTGGTACAATAGTGTGAGCTAGGGGGAGTGAGTTAGAGGGAAAGCATTAATTAACGGTACCAGTTTTATATAACAGTATAGATCATTCATTATGGTACCAGTAGCACAGGGTGAGATAGAGAGAAATAGCATTCACTAACGGTACCAGTAGTACAATATGAGATAGAGGGATAGAGCATTCACTAACGGTACCAGTAGTACAATATGAGATAGAGGGATAGAGCATTCATAAACGGTACCAGTAGTACAATATGAGATAGAGGGATAGAGCATTCATAAACGGTACCAGTAGTACAATATGAGATAGAGGGATAGAGCATTCACAAACGGTACCAGTAGTACATTATGAGATATGGGGATAGAGCATTCACTAGCGAGAGGGATAGAGCTATCAGTTACGTACCATCTCATCCTCCTCTCCCTTGTTGAGAACCTTCATGTCTTCTCGCTCCATGCTGCAGACCGTTTAGCCAAGCCTTCTGCCCAGTCACTGGAACAACACAACAAAACACACAATGTCAGACCAGAGAGCGACAACATTATCACCCACATACTGTAGTCTATTTTACAGTCAATAACACCACCTTGCCTGCATGTCAAACAATAATCCACATCATCATATTGTTTACTTAGTACAGCTTAATCATTACACAGTCAAATCTTCAGCGTTAATTTAAATTCATTCGGTTCCATTTGTACGCTCTTCAGAGTTAAATCAACACTAAGGATTTTACTGTACAAAGAGTTTTCTTTTTTTGGGAGGGGGGCTTTTTATGCCTTTATTATGGGAGTGGCACGCAGCAAAGGCCGTCGGGATCGGGACTCGAACCTGCGCCGCACTGTCAGGCTACATTGTAGCCTAGGTGCCCGGACCGCTAAACTCACTGCACTAATCTTGGACAGGTCTGGGACCCCTGACAAGAATCTATAGTCTATCTGGGCATGGGTTACAGATAGCAAACTGGTTCAAACTGCATAACATCTCAAGCTGAGAGCGGTCTAGTATGTTTCTTAGAGGAGGCTAATGAGAGTACACTGAGAAAAACAATGAAAAACTGCATCACTCAAGTGGAAGCTCTCCAACAAAAGCTGGATGACATTGAGAATGAGGGGCAAAGGAATAATTTATGTTTCAACAGGTTTCTAGAAGGCAGTGAGGAGGGCGATGCCCCGGCATTCCTAGGAAACGTTTGAATAGACATTCTGAACATCGACTTCCCAAGGGAACTAGAATTGGGACAGAGCATGCAGGATTGGAGTATTAGCTAACAAAGGTCCGGTTCTGAAGAACCCTTGACAGTGAGACCCATAATCGCCACATTCCTGAGATTCCAGGAGCAGAACCACATTGCAGAGGCTGCACGCAAGGTGCGTAAAGTCACCAGGAAGGAGCACTACATCATGGTCTTCGCCTATCTAGCCCGAGTTGGTTAATGAGAAGTGCATGTTTAACACGTTTACAAAGTGCAAGAAGATGCTAAAAAAAAAACGCATCTTGGTGAGGCCAGTTACATTTTTATATTGAGTGATAATTAAACATTAGTCTCCTTTAGTTGTTTTGGGGTATTTTTCACTGTACATATGCATATAAGAGAGGAGGGTGTAATGTCAATCGTCTGCTCTCTCGGATGTCGGCCATGAGCTCCGATTGCGGGCGGGTGGGGTGGAGCACTAATTTAAGCTTCTGGCTTTGCAGACACATTTTTGTAGCTTTTATTACATGAATGTTTATATTTCCTTTGTTTTATGCATCTTATTGTTTGCCAATGTCAGGCATAAATAGGCCACTGCAGAAGTGCAAAACATACACTTACAAACATTCACTCTACATTATCTTAGTCGGTTAAAACGATTTGAAACTTAACACCAGGAGGTCAATAACATAGTTAAGAAGTATTAACTTTCATTAAATCCAATAGGTGTGACATAGCATTAATGCAGGAGACCAAGCTATTAGCACAAGAATCCCAGAAACTTTGTAATGAATGGGTGGGCTTTCTGGGGGCTGCTTGTGGCAGTAGCAAGGGCAGAGGGGTGCAACATTAGTTAATAAGCAATTATAATTTAAATGTCTGCGGCGCCAAAAGCTACAAAAAGACCAAGCGTGGCCAGCTAAATTGCTGCTGAATGGCCACTGAAGTGTCGCTCAAAGCCACACCCCATAAATGAAAAGGGGAGAGTTAAATAGTACTGGGGACAGGTTACCAGTAAGAAAAAGGTTTTCTTCCATTTACGCAATGGAGCAGGGAGAGAGAAGGGGAGTGGAAATGGTGAAACAAAAACATATGATTGATTGACGCTTCACTGCATCATTGCCGTTGAAAAAAGGTTGAAGCCAACTTTTTTCAGTAGAACGTCACACCAGTCACGCAGCAACAAGTGGCAGGCGTCAGTTTGTAGCTTAATGTTGAAAATGACTTGTAGCCTATTGCTTTGTCGTCACTAGTGTGAACGCTGCATGAGAGAATGTGTGGATGAAGCAGGGAGGATTCAGTTGATTCTTTGTGAGATCCAGGCAGGGTATACACAGAATTATACTGGCAAATGTGTACTATGCTTGAAATATATTCTTATGGAATAAAAAACGTCCACAAATGAACTTGAAAAAAGGAATGAGGCCAGTGGACAGAGGAGGCCTTGGTTGTTTTAGCATTATGGTTTAATTCTCAGGTATATGGCATAGAGGTCTATGCTACCAGAGAATTTTGGTGAACGTTCAAGCATTTTTCACATCATTGTTTTGTTTTAATATGTAAAAAAAAATATTTTTGTAATCTTTTTCTTCATCCCTTTGTATTTATCACAGATTCCTTTTTATTTTATTTATTTTATTCAACATTCCATTTCAAGTTGAGATGTTAATTTGTGATTGAAAAAATTGCAAATGTTTTATACATCATGAAAAAATAAATCATTATTCATGAAATGAAACAAACCGTTTCAATATTGACTAATTCTATAGCAAATAGCCCAACTGTACTAACTAAATAGCATACAAACACCTAAGGTTGAACTGGGGCAAAGGCAAAAGGCACCATAATGGGGAGAGTATTAAAGCGCAGTACAGTGTTACAGTATTATGAAGTATGGGGTACAGTCATGTCTAACTATAGCTCAGTGGTCCATTAGGCAGGCCAAGGCCACTACCCAGCCACAAGCATGACAGTACAGCTGACAGCTGGTTGACCTCCCTGGCCGGCACCTGAGACTACTGTATGTTACTCTCACACACACGCTCACACACACACCTTTTCTTCCCTGGCAGTTAGAAAGTACTGAGGGACAGCTGAGAGAGGGGAAAGGGGGCACACTGGATATAGGGTAACGCAAACATCTGATGACTCAGTTATTCAGCTGCTAGCACAACTGGTGTGTGTGTGTGTGTGTGTGTGTGTGTGTGTGTGTGTGTGTGTGTGTGTGTGTGTGTGTGTGTGTGTGTGTGTGTGCTTGACATAGAAGAGTCAAAAGGTTAACAGCCATCAGTTAGGCTTTAGATGATGCATCTCAATGCCACGTGCAGATGAAACTAAGCAGAAAAAAAACTGTCTATAAAAAAAAGTCTATTTTATTCATTTAACCATGTAGACCACTGAGAATGACAATCTCTCCTTCAGTTGAGCCCAGACCTAGAAAACATCAAAAACAACATATAAACTGTATGGATAAAAAAACACACATCATAAACTCTATGGATAAAGAAAACACACACAAGAATGCATAAAACTGCAATTACACTCTGCAGTCAGGCAGTAGGCCAACAGCAGGGCTGCTAGGGACAAGCCTATAGATCTATGGTAAAGAAAGCAGCTCTTTATCGAGCCCGACTCCAGATCAAATCAGCCTTAGTATTTTCCTTCTGTCTGAAGGATATTTTCTGTCTTTGCTTTTAAAAACCCGCTAATGGATAACTCTTAGTGTTCAGTAAATGGTAAACATTGACTCCACAGAGTGCTGTACATATACTCAGTGACCCTCACATCACTGGAAGGAAAACCAGCTAGCTAACTGAAATGTAGCGAACCGACTGGCGGGTAAGGGAATGGAATTACAAACTAACTAGAAAAGCATGCACCTCGGAGTGCAGATCTCCGCGAGGCCTGGTTGCCTACCCAGGGCTGCATCAGTCGATTCATCAGACGATTCCCTCTTAATGGTCCGATTCCTTAACGGTTCCCTTTAACGATTCCTATAGGGGGTTCCAAATGGACCCTTAGAAGTCTGTAACTCTGAGTGTAGTGTACAAATGAAACCACATGGACCCTTTCGGGTCCATTTGGTTCTATTTGTACCCTCTCAGAGTTATGGTGGTCCTTAAAATTAAAATGTTTGAGAACCACCAGTATTGTAATTGCATAGCAGGGTCTGACAGTGGGATCAAACCGGTTCCGGCAACGGTTCCAAATGTGATGGAAACAATTCCGGTTCTCAATGTTGGATCCGGTTCCTCCGGTTCCGGATCTCAACCCTAACGAGGACGAAACAGTTTGTACGGTCGTGTCCCGACCGGTAGAGCCGTCGATACTGAAGAGGGGGGAGAGAAGGGGGTGAGAGGGGGGTAAAGGCTCTGTAGAGCACCCTGATTGGCTATTTAGCTCGTTTGGTCAGACAAGTCAAAGCACGAGTAGAGAAACGGTTGTTGCCCCTTCCCTAGCCCCTGTAATCAGTGTTGCCATGTCGGCTTATTATAAACGACTGAGCTTCTTTTTCAGTAAAGTTGCTTGTAAAAATTGGTAGTTGCGTGTTGCGATTTTTTGGGCTCGTTTCTAAAGTGTAGTTGCTTATTTAGGCTTGTGTCCAAATGTTTCAATTATTATTTAAACCAGTGGTTCTCAAATATATCCATGAAAATGTTTTGTGCATGTGTGTTGTTAGAATGTTTCAAAATAAATATTCCATATTTCATTGCAAGAGTTTGACAATAGACAATCTACAAGCTCCGTTGTGAGCTTATAAATCTGCTATTCACAAATAGCCGATGTATATAGATTTAAAGTGCTCATGTGGCCTAAATTGCTTCTTTTGGGCTTGTTTTCCTAGACCTGGTTGCTTATTTCTCTCACAAAATATGGCAACACTGCCTGTAATAATGAGTCCTGATTAACATCGGCCGACAGTTTGTGCTGAACTAAATGGCAACTTTTGCCAACAGTCTGTTGTAGTCTTAAGTAGTCTTAAGTAATCTGTTTGGTGGAGAGTCACCTTAATATGAACCTTTACAACCAACCACTACTGTATGAGTGGAATTACATCCAGTTACAGTAGATTCCAGCTCACTATAAATGGAAAAAGCAACTAATGGCCAGATGGCTGTGAAGAGAAATAAAACAAAATAAAAAGAACTTGCTGAATGTTTTCTGTCACTTCCTGACCTGGTGTGACCAATTGTGCAGGTGGTCAAAGGTCCGAAATAAATCTCTCAGTCCTGCATGCTCGGGATGCCGACTGGGTTTCCACCCAAGCAGGAAACATCCCACCATGCCAGGCAGTGCAACCCCAAGTAGGTGGATGGTCTGATGGGTTCATGGGCGTTGTGCCACACTGAGTAGGTGTGAAATAACAAAACAGACTGTTTGTGCCCAGTGGGACGCCCATCCTCTTTGTGCTTGGGGTGGATTTGGGTGTCACTGGATCTAGATGCGAGTGGAAGATAGAACAAGCCGGCATGCTGCCGAGAGTTTGATGTTATTTGTATTGCAGGGTGCACACATAACAGGGCTCGAAATTTACTTTTATACTTGGTAGTACACACACACACACACACACACACACACACACACACACACACACACACACACACACACACACACACACACACACACACACACACACACACACACACACACACACACACACACACACACACACACACACACACACACACACACACACAGAGTGAGTTTCTCTCTGCAACCGACTTGTCTCATTTCTCAACTTGAAAATACTTTCAAGTAAATACATATTACTTACTGACACATGGTGAGATTGAACGCTGGAATGGCGGCACAGAAGCGCCCAGCGACATCTCCGCTCCGTTGTGTCAATGATTAAACTATCTCCACGCTACTATAGCACCAGAGCTCCTGTCAGCTCACAAGGGAAGAGGCACGTTTGTTTTTCCAGATGGCAGGGGAAGAGGAGCGCTTGGTCTGGTTCACTCTACGTGGTACTCTTATTTGCACTCACACAAATTCTCCCAACTTTATTTTGAGGTCGCACAGATTTCAGGCTCATACTGTATGCGACCAAAACGTTCGCAATTTCAAGCCGTGAATGTACAGTATGTACACAAACACACGAAAAGACCCATGGTTTGCAACATACTTTCAGGCATAAATTAGACATAAGTTTGAAAGCTGGGATTAGACACTGAACTACGCTCAAAAGGACAGTATTATATAACCTGGGCATTGGTCATTACCCAACAAATCAACCGATAGGTCAGCAATTGGGTTAGCAAGAAAACTTCAGGTTTAACCCTTGGTTTTCAGGCTTATTAGGGTATATCACTATGGTGACTACTACACTGGCCTGCTCCAGAGCTGTTATGTTCAAGATAACAGATCAATGCATATAAAAGCACCGCCTACAGTCCAATAAACTATCTTGGAAAATGGTATCACCATTCGTAGAAGATCCCATGGAGCTCATGTGTGGACCCTGAGAGGGTGGAGGGCAAGAGAGTTTAGAGACCGGCAAAACTCTTTGGCAAAAAAAAGATTCTCAGAGGGAGTTATCTGGGTCAGCTTCTTGAGATGTTGGCTGCAAGCAATATCAAAGCCATTTCATTGTGCTCTTGTATACCTAAAGCATATCATCCTATTAAAGAGACTGATTGAAGCACTAAAGCCTTGTACTTGCACTTATGAAATCATAAGTGTAATAAGTGCAATATTATAAGTGCAAGTACAAGCCAACTTACTGCTTTGAATTATGGTTTTATTTAAAAAAAAATATTTGCCCCCCCCAAGTCCATTTTACACTGCTGTGGTTGCAGCTGAAAGAATAAGGCTCACCATGAGAAACCTTGTTGCTGAAGAACCTCACCAAGTCAAACCTGGTCGAAACTCGGCCGCGAGGAACAGTTTCCGTGTTGACAGCCAACTCCTTCACCACTGTTGGGGAAATTCCAGTGGGAATTCACCCTCATTTGCTGGGGCAGTTCCTCATTGACAGTAATGCTGTCTATTAACTTGTGTCGACTAAGTATTGATCGAGTGCGGACTAGCTGAAACCAACTCGGACTCCTGAATCGCTATCCTCCACACCTGCCTGTCTAGTATCAGGGTCTTGAGCTCTGCAGTCACGCCACAGTGTGTCCACATAGGTGGTGCGCCTCTTCCCCCTCCTACAGTAGCTGCACTTTGGGTTGGCTCCCAGTGTCAGTTAATAAGGATATGGCTATTTGACAATCAAATTATCACCCAGAATTCTTATCCAACTGAGGGCTGGCAAAAAGTAAGACAGAACCATGTTCAATAGTAGACCCTGTAAACCCTGAGCTCACACAAGAACACACACCTCTGGCGACTGGCTTTTGTCATGGCCCAGACAGTAAAACAAAAAAACTAAGAACACAAAATAAATTACAGTGAGAGAGAGAGAGAGAGTTTTGGCAAGACATGCTGTCGGATCAACAATGGAGCGACATGAGTTGGGGACAGACGAGATGGGGTGGGGGGGATAACGAGAGCAAGAGAAGGAGAGACTGAAAATAAAGTCAAGTAAGTAGACAGAGAAAGAAAGAAAGAAAGAAAGACAGAAAGAGGAAGGCAGGCAGGGGGAAATAAACAGAGAGAAAGAGAGTGAAAAAAAGATATGGGTTGACCCTGTGGCGAGCGGCGTGTCAGGGTGTTGTGGCCGAGGGCAGGGCAACCCCTGCATCTCCCCTTCTCCCTGTACCACCAGACAATCCCCCCCCCCCCCCCGCCTGCACAGATCTTATCTACCCACTGCACCCGAGTGCCGTTTCCCTGGCACACAGCAGCATGTTTTGCTTGGGACCAAGCCCTTCCTAGTATTTTACTGTAGGAGCTCCCCACCCCACTCCTCCTCCCCCCAGGCCAGTGGGCGCTAGACACTGGGCGCAGGGCGGTCAAGCCCCGCCACTTCCACACACTCCGCCATGACTGGAAATGCCGGGGTGAGTGCATCATACGTACAAACAACACTTCATAACAACTTTGTCCTGCTAGATTGACTCAGACTATGCACATAATATGAATAGACTGCCTTCAAACAATGGCCTCAAAGGATGAATACGATGCAGTCGTTTGAAAAAGCACAGGCCAAGTTACATGGGCGGTTATGTCACCTAGTCAGATAACAGTTTTTAACCTCGTATGCCCTTCTGGGAGTCCATAATTATAGGCTCCCAAGAGAGTTATATTACCCAGTCTGTTACTCCAATGCTAAATAAGTTACCCTTTAACCAGGAACTGGAAAATAAAGAGTTTATGCTTTAAGTGAGGTGAAGTGCAACATCAGATAGTAAGCAAGACCTGGCCGGAGTCCAAAATGACATACATCAAAGCAGTATTAGGAATGTGTGAGGGTTAAGGGCAACTTAAGCCCTAAAACTGTTTGTTGTACAAAAAATAGAGAACATAGCCGTTGAATGATGTTTTTTTAACTCATTCACTCAATACATAAATAAATCAGTCAATGCCAGCGATTGTTTGATTTTTTTACCTTTTCAAGTAGTCACAGAATATTTATCTCCAGTATGATCGATCCCCTGATTGTTGCATGGGGGGTTTCACTGTGCTTCCACAAAAGAAAAAGAAAAATGTCATCGCGACCCTCCGTTCGCTTGTTATAGGCCTTTGAAAACAGCATGTCTCATCAAAAATACATAGTAAAACACAGGAGGCGAGATACAGGCGATTTCCCAAATAAGTTAACCAGGAAGTGAATGGAGCAGTAAATCTTAGGATCACGTGATCTCCTGGTTCTGTGTGCATCCGGGGATGAAATGGTCACTCATTTGTTAGCGAAGAGCGCCATCTAGTGGAAACACCAAAAAACACAAAGTCCTTGGCAGTCTGGGCCTTTGGATAAAAAGTCGTCCTTGGCAGTGAATGAGTAAGATTCTCGCCTATAATGACAATGTCCAAAATAGGGACACACGGTTGAAAGCTTAAAAAATGCCCCTGAAAACAGAGGGTGAGGGGTCAAACCCAATATTTTCTGCTGACATCATTTCAAATGTGTTGTAACAGGTTATTAATTATGGTGACTATTCCGTCACCATGGCTTGCCAACTTGGGACGGCTGGCTCATCAACATGCTAAGCTGGGCCATCGGCTACTCGGCGAGGGCACTCGGTTGGCTCGTTCAAGCGCACCTCATGAGGCTCAAGACCTCGCTGTTGGCGTGCCTGCTTTGTTGTCAAGTGAAATAAAAATCGCAGAGGACCCTGTGAAAAAAGGGGTAGGATATGCACATCCCCAAAATTTCTTTAAACACGGTCCTGGACCCAAAAATAATCAAGTGAAGAAAAAGGGAATGTCCGCACCCGATAGGCTGCTCCCCCGTCTTTTTTATTATGTTAACAAAACAACAACGTTTCACCCATGCAGGGCTTCATCAAGAACATGGGACCCTGGGAACATAGGGATGACCCAGAACAAATGCAGTTAAAAGGATGGTTCTCCAGGTGTCCTTACCTTCAGAGTCTGGGACGCGATGCCCCAGGCAGTCCTCCTCCCCTCGGTTAGCTCACTCTCTCACCACACCAACCTGGACCCCTGGGAACACATACACACCCACCCATTAGGGACACATCAGTCAAAGGCCTGGCCAACATTCAGAAGCATGGAATGTGGGTAAACTCATAAGTAGCTCTGGATAAGAGAAGGCCTGTCACAAAACGATTTTTGCATTATCGCCAAAATCGTCTTCATGTTTAAAACTGTTCATACGTTTTCAAACATTTGAAAAAATAATGGAAATGGTAGATGTACAAACTCACACAACGGGTCGTCAACTTGTAGATCGTCTATTTCCACTGTTTTCTTTTACAAATGTTGAGTATAAAATGATTAAATATGGCCTATTTTGGCATAGTACATTATTTGATTATTGGTATCGGTCATTGTCAGTCATTTATTTATATATTCCAAGTTATTTGTCTACCCAGTGCAATTTTTGTTCAAAAGCCAAACAGAAATGTAGTTTTCATGTTCCAAAGTTCAAATGCCAAAAAAAACAGTTAAATCATTAATTACAATTATTTGTATGACAATTAATCGTCAAGTACAATTTCATGATTGTGACAGCCCTAAATGAGAGCGTCTGCTAAATGCTTAAATTAGCAACTCCACAGGAGAATTTCAAACTGAGGTAAGACTGTGGCTGATACATCCGTCTGCTCTACCAGACATTCTAGGAGATGATCAACCCACTGTCTGGGTGTCACACTAAAAATACATTATGTTTCATTAAATATTCATCTGGGTGGTGAATTTTAAGAATCAACCACCCAGTGTGGCAGTTGTCAAATAAATATTCCTGAGTGCAACATCGTACAACAATTACTACATTCCATTTCCCCAGGGGCCAGGGAAAGAAAGATCCCCGGTTCGCACCCCGACCCCGGTGTGTCGTTGAAGTGTCCTTGAGCAAGACACTTAACCCCTTGATTGCTCTCCAGGCGCTGTCCCGTAGTGCCCACTGCTCATAAATAGCTAGGATGGGTTAAATGGAGGAACATTTGCGTAATAGATGTACAGGGACGAAGAAATATCCCAAAAGGAGTGGAGTCCATATTATTATAATTATTATTACATTAACTGCATGGCAACAGTAACAGAACTCAAGTTTAGTGTTAAGGACTAGTCATCATCTAGAGGTTATTCTTCTATTAAGAATGTTTTTCATTTGTCTGATAAAATAGTGAGAAGTAGCTGGTGAATTTCAGAATCCACCAGCTGATGTGGCTGGTGGGTAAATAAGTTGGTTTCTTGCCCAAGTTGTGGGGATGACGAGAGAGAGATCGGTCTGTAAATACTGGGATGTTGAGAAACCCTTCATTGGGCCTCAGTGCATCAGCTCAACCTCAGGGATATTTATAGATTCTATGGTCAGGCTTGTTGTTGTCCGCTCATTTGATTAGCCTGCCATTGTGTCTGGTCAGCCCTAGTAAAGCTCTGTAGGAAAGGACTGAGGCAGCTGGTGGCCTTTGGTTGGACCACAGAATTAGCTGTGACTGTCATCCGTGTTGCTGGGATGCATTAGTAAACATGGGTTTGAGAAGGAAAGTCATGGTGTTGACATAAAGTCATCACCACCACTGTGATCATGAAATGTGCCATTTAAATATAAATTGGTTTGATGATATGGAAAGAATATTTAACCGATATTATGAAGAACTATATACACAACCAATATTCTATTGTACTGTATATGTGTAAATGTACTGAGGAAAATATACAACAGAGGATGGGTATCTGGTCAATATATTATTAGTGGCTGGTCATCACAAGGAAATGGGGAAAGATGGAACCCCGACCCAGGAGCAATGGACAGAGATGATAGAGGAAATATACGTGATGGAAAAACTGACACCGCTTGAGATTGCAGGAAGCACAAATGGAAGAAAAATGGGGAAAATGTATCATGTACAAGAACTCAAACAGAGACGATGACTATGGAAAGGACATCTGATATTAGATGATGGAACTCACAATTGTGACTCCCAATCAAAAGTTGATGTTTGTTTTGTTTGTTGTTTTTTATGCGGGGGGGTGGGCGTTTTCTTTTTGGACACCTTGTGTGTGTGTGTGTGTGTGTGTGTGTGTGTGTGTGTGTGTGTGTGTGTGTGTGTGTGTGTGTGTGTGTGTGTGTGTGTGTGTGTGTGTGTGTGTGTGTGTGTGTGTGTGTGTGTGTGTGTTGTTTAAAAAAATCTATAAAAATGATAGCAACCAAAATAAAGCGGTTTGACATCTGCTTCGATCCTTGCAACAACAAACATCCAACGTGCAGTGAGATATTCATTTGAAACCTCCATGAGCAGGATTCTGAAAACCTACCTCCTCACTGGCTAAAATATAAAAGGTATACTAGAGACAGAATATTAGAGACAAGCACTCCGTCAATTTAGACATGTTTTCAAACACTAAAAGTGGCGATACAACAACTTAAAACTGTTGTAGTAGAAAGGTGTATGTCGTCAGTGCTTGCCAACAACAAGTACGTATTTTCAACTGAACAACGCAACTCATGTTGACACTTTTTACAGCTCAACGTATAAATTAGCTTTTAAAGCGATCAACAAAACGTTCCACTTGACGCACAGTAGACAAAGGTCCACCTGCATCCACCAATCAGACTTTTAACGAATGCGTGTCCAGTGTACAAATTGTGACACTAGATGGTATATACAATTAGCCAGTGTCCCTAAATATGAAATGTAATTGATATGTCAGAAGTAGGGTTGGGCAATATGGACAAAATTAAATATCACACTATTTTTGAACAAATGCCTTAATATCAATATTGTGGCGATAATATATATTTCTCTTTTTTTCAAACGTTGTGGAAAAAAATCTGATCTACGATCTCACAATGTGTTGCAATGCAATTTCTTGTGAGCTTGTTGATCAGCTATTTCCACTGAGAATGTTTTAAACTATAAAATGATATATAAAATAGTGTAATATAAAAAAGTGTTTAAACCTGGACCATATAAATATATTACAAATACAAGATCCAAAATCCCAGACAATGTCTAGTCTCAAATCACAATATCTAAATATCTATCGATATAGCCCTGGTCAGACGTTTAGATAAGATAAGAGTCTTGTCTTTTCTTAGTCACTACTTATTGTCCTGGTGACGCAGACAGTATCAGCATCACCAACATCATCAAGTTATTGAGGACACATTCTGGGTTTATACCTGACCTGGGTCTTCAGTTACATTACATAAGTACAGAAGTCTACAAGAAGACAAGTTTATTTATAGTCCTTAATCGCTGTTCCCGTCAATGGGCTTTACAAGCCCACATTTGACAAAGGAAACAAAACAACACTTCCTGAAAAGAAAAAGAAAGAAACCTTGGGAAGGTTACAGTTACTGTACATTACAGTAGTGTTCCTTTCTACATCCCTCTTTCCTGCCCCTCTCCAATTATATGATCTAGAGATAATCCTAAATACGGAAATGCATATGAGCGAGCGTCACAGGACCATACATCTGCAAGGTTAGAGCCAACAGCATCTATAGGCCACCTCTCAGATTGGTCATTCAAAGCCTCTGAAATTCTTCCACAATGCAGCTCTCAACCCAAACTCTCTGCAGTACTGTATATTTTTTAAGAAAAAGACAAGACAAAAGCAGATACTGTATAACTGTGAAGCGCTAACCTTTAACATACCATTTAATCCAGTGGTTACAAACCCTGGTCTCCAGGACCCCTGGTATTGCTGGTATTACATCCTACCAGCATTCACCTGGTGCCGTTTTAAAGCAAGCAGTCTAATCATAATGTACTACTGTTTCTCGTAAGACCTGGTAGGATCGAAAACCAGCAGTAATATCCTGTCCTGGGCAGGAGTACGAAACCAGTGGTTTGAACTATTGCACCTTAGTCCTTTCCAGTACCTTTAACCCAAAGAACACAGGCAATGATAGCAGGGTAGATGTGTGTAAAGAGCTCTCAAAGATTGAGCAATTCCTTTGGAGTCGAGTAGAGTAATTTCCTTCAAAGACAGCAGTTCAGCCGCCCCCACAGTGCATTTCACAACATAGCCTGCCCTGCACATGAGCAAAGCTAAATGATTATTCACAAACCAAGGACTGCAAATCAGACAGATTAAATAATGTTTGTAGTACTTTCTATTATTTTTCTCCCTCCTGTTCATGAAATTGCAGGTTTTTTTTTTTTTTGAGGGGGTTAAACAATGAGCCATAACCCAAAGGCAGCTGTCAATTCATGGAAGCATTCCGAGGGAAAATAAATTGTTGCCCGTCGTGCTCTCCGCTCAATATGCTTTCTTTATCCCTTCCTGTCCGAATCACGGGGCATTATAGCTCGTCTTTGTTCCACCACCGTGGGGCCCGTCCTGCAGTAGATCACTTTGGCTATTGGCCTTGGGTTTCAATCTATGACTACCTGCCCTTCCTTTGGTCACAGGACAGGCCAGGTTGCGATCTATGACCCTTCTAGCTTTGTTTTACAGTCTCACTCCTGGGTTCTGTCCAGGCAAAACAACTTGAACATACAGGAAACATTTAGTATCTATAACCCGTGATATCATGATATTCAGTTGTATGAAATATGCTGAGCAAAGACAGCTGTGATCGTAAGTGCAAGCAGTGATTTATGGTCTGAGATAAGCAGTTACAGGTCTGACCACCTGTGCCAATCACAGGAGTATGTAAACACAAGTCAAACGGAATAGTGCGACTGCCTGTATTGTAGCTAAATAAACAAGAGTTCCTTCCACAACAGTGCGCTTTCAAACTATCCTGCTAGTCTAAACACGAATCAGCCAATTCCAACCCACCTGCAAATGTGAAAAGAAATTCCAAAAACCTTTATTAATAATCCTGAGGATAGGCCTCAGCTGTAATGCAGACACTTTCCTCCCACACCCAGTGGAGCAGAATCCAGAATGATGAAGTCCAAGATCCCCTGGTGTTTTCGAGAGAGCACTAACTTTATATATCCAACCTGTAAGGTGCTGGGCTGGCGTTACCATGCTACGAACAGCTTCTGTCCATCCAGGAAGAAAGGGGCGGAGTCGAGTTGACATGGATGAGATGAGGGGAGTGAGGGATGAGGGAAAATGTCTATAAGGGATGATATAATGTGCTGGATAAAAGGTGTGTGCTTGGTATCTGACTGAGAGTTTACATCCCAAGAGAGAGCCATGAGATCTGAAGAAAAGTGGAGGTGGGACACGTCACACACATACACACACAAAATAATCTAGTAGAGATCAAACGTGTGCAGAGTTCTAAGTCAAGCCACACGCTCTTGGATTAGAGGCATTGCTCGACAGCCTGGAAAAATCTGCTGATACCGTTGTCCGTGAGATTGTACTGTAGTTGTTGTTTTTTGTACTAAGAGGGGTGCTTTATGGTGCTGAATGGCCCTTGGTGAGGTAGGAGCAGATGTGAAAGGCTGCAATAAGGTTGGGAAATTACCATCGTCCACCAGCCAAATGCTCAGAAATTTGGGCTGTGGATGGCAAGTTTATTTTCCTCCAAGAAAAGATAAATACATTTAAAAAAGACATCGCAAAATGACCAATAGAATAAAACCTTGTAGATTAGAGCAGAAAAATCTCAAACAGCAACTACATTAACAGGAGAGTATAGAAAGCGGCTCTTCTTCAGACTCGGACTGAAGTCTGAGGAAGAGCCTGTGTTGCTTGAAATGAAACACCACTGCATAAAACAAAGTCCTCTTAATTTGAACTATAAGTGTGCAGACCTTTCTGCTCTAATTTATAGGTTTGTTTTCTTTGCCAGAGTGACACTTGGGTAGATAACCAGCCAACCATGAAAAGATTCTGCTCAAACAGTGGCTGGTAAATCTTGCCAGCTGCTGTAGCCGTTAAAATGTTTTAGGCCCTTGCCGTCATGAATTTGTTTACTACCACAGGCCAAATAATCTTTTGCCAGAAACAGTCATTACACAAGCCTCATTCTTGACAACCCACGTTAAGCTAGAAATGCCACCTACATAAGGTCAACCAAAGATGAACAAAGGAGGAATGTCTCAAAACAGAGTACACTAATGGTCATTATGAGATTTAAACCCTGCCAAGTCATGATGAACCACAGAGGCTGTGGCAAGAGACAGAAATTATGGTAAAGTTGCCTGATCCTTAAACACATGAACCCTATTGTCCCTATTCTGGGCATGTAATGATAGGAAAACATTCAGAGTGAAAATAGCCAATCTACAAGCTTACAACGCATCACAATATTGGCTATTCTCTGCAAAGAGGTTTGTTGTTGTAGAGGGAAAAAGGAGGGGGCCAAGTACAGACTCCCGGGGTCCGTGGTCAACAAAATATTATGTAGGGTTTAAATGGTTAATAGATACAGCCTCTCAGCATGTCATTCAAATTCTAGTCGATGTTAAACCTTTGAACGTGCCCAGTTCTGACTCCCCCTGTGGCAGGCCGCAATGGACTACTTGTATCTCAGGTTTGCGTTATCGTGCAAAATTTCACAGTTGTTTCTATTTTCAACCAAAGCACTTCATCATGCTTCTAGTGATGGAGGGAAGAAGGGGCAGCTGGTTTGTCTTGGCCTTGTTGGAGGTAAACCGCCAGGGGCGGCACTATTAAGGCCCAGCTCTCTGAAGTGCGAATCAGGGGCTCCGAGGGCAAACAGTACTAGGCAGCTCAAGGGACTTTCACCATGTCAGGACATTTCTCATCCCAGCTCTGGATCAACATTGGCACATCTTCCATCACAGGCTGCTGTCTTAGAGCTCACCTGTGAAAAGTACTCAGGCACTAGCTCAAAGGATCGGGAAACATTGGCGCCACACTTCTCAATCCCCCAACCTAACCACCTCCAAATTTCCAGTTTGAGAGGACACCAAGCTTTCTCTGGGAGTGAGGGTAAAGGTTTAGAGGTCAAAAGGGCAAGATCAATACCAGGGATCTTGACCATGATAGTGAACCTTTTCACCCACTGCACAAGGGGGTGCTGGGGGGGGGGCACATTAATGCTCCAGACATACCAAAGGAACTTTAACAATGGAGAAACTCCACTGAGCTTGTGGCGTACCCAAATGCCATTGTCTAACCCGGTCCATAGAAATGCACAAGGCAAACCTGTGATAAAAATAAAGTAACTGCGACAAGCCTGTGCTACAGCTCTACGACACACTCTACTGAATGAACCAACCAAGATAAAAAAGCAGATGGATATAGGTCTTAGCACAGCCAAGCTAATCTCTTATTAACAGACGTAATTCCAAGACACCATTGGTCACAAAGAGACACAACAGTCAATAATGTTAAGTAGCCCATTTATCTTCTTAATATTACTTTAAGGAAGCCCATGGAGAGATTCCATTGGCTTGATTCATTTACTTTACTACCACAGGTGTTTCTCAGCTGACATTGACCACTTTTGTGATATTGGTGGTTTCATATTGGAAGTTTTCCTCGAACCGATTGAGGGTCTTAAAGGGCTGGGGTGTCGTTTTCTTTATTTTGTAATATGTGGACCCTTTGTTACAGTAATAGTGATTAAGAGCTACCGTATACAAATAAATGTGAATTGACTTTATTCCACGGCTAGGGTATCCCCGGTTTGTGAAATGTGAAGCCTAGATATTTAACTGAATGGGTCATCTCTCCAACTGGGCTGCAAGCCTTGAGGGTTATCAGAGCTATGCTGCCTGGAACTCCCTCAATAAAATGACTCATTGTTCACATTAGGAAGGGGGGGGCACAAGCAACTATAAGCACGTTTTATTGTGACCTCTTAGTCACAATTTCCTCCATCAAATGCCCTATTCATGAAAAATGAAAGTTTTATCTGATTATTTAAACTCACCAATATTGCGCCTCTACGGACAGCTTGGGTCATCCTCTTTGTATCTGCAACCACAAATCAGCTTTTGTCATGTACACAGTATGTTGGCTGAGCAGCTTTCTGTCAATAAAGTCTGTGTTGTTCTTTCACACCTCTAGATTACAAGCCGCATCGTGATTCTCGCAATATTTTAGTATGTTACTCCTGCGCATGTGCACGTCTGAGGGAAGCCACAAGGCGCTGTTGTTGTTTTTCAATGCATTCCGCGCATGCGTGCTTCCGACGGGTAAAAATGGAGCCGACAGACGAGTTGACAGAGAGAAGCCGCTGGTAGTGTTGCATTGTAGCGTTCTGCACTACCTTTCATTTCCCCATCTGTCTGATAAAAAGATGACAGCCAACAATCCCAAACTCCCACATCATTCGACACGCGGGCCGCAATCAAGAAATAGCGAGCGCAGTCGGGGTTTCATGCGAACCTTTTCAGTGGTGGAGAACGCTGGTTTAAACATTTAATCAGCGTTCAGAACCACGTTACAAAGTGCCAAGTAGATCGCATTTGAGCACAAGTGTATTGCCTGCGATGTATGAGAACATGAAGGCAAGAGTTACTGAAGGGCTGAGCCATGTAGAATTGATTGACATAACTAGATCATTGAGCATGTCTCCGCCAGGCCAAGTTGCCTACCCAGGGCACGAAAACTTTGGAAGGCAGTCATAGCCACTTGGAATGGGAAAATATTTTAACTTTAAACATTTTATTTTAACATTTTATTCACTCAAGAAGTTAAACATAGCCTGAAGCTACATAGTGTAGCTTCAGGCTGGAAGCACACATGCGCTTCAGCCAACACATTTTAAGAGCAAGCCGATGCGCCAGACGCGTTCATTTCAACCACATTTCCCATGATGTCTTGCGGGTTGTGGGCAGTGCCGGCATGAGTGCCTGTTTTCCTGTGTGTAGTTGGTTAGACTTAGAAAACTACAAGCGAAATGGCTGCCAAGAGGGGTCAACGTGCGGCACTTCTATTTTATTGGTTGGTGCACGATGATTTTTGTGGAACTAAAAAGGTATACAGATAAGAGAATGACCCAAACTGTCCATAGAGGTGCAATATGGTGAGTTTATTGCATTGAATACAATCAGACTAAACTTGACATTTCCATGAATAAGGCACTCTATGAAGGAATTAGTTGTGACCAAGAGGTCGCAACTCGCAATACGCTACCTGCATGCTAATGCAAACCAAGGAGATCCACTTGCCTATATTTACAAGCTTGTAGATCAGCTATTTTGGGGGGAACAACACAATGTACAACCAACTATAATATAAGTTTTAGGGTTCCATTTCATATAAACAATGAAGCCAAGCCAGAGGATGAATACATACCATCCATTCCATTGTGATCATACTTTCTACTGTTACTCATACAATACACTGAGATGTTATTTTAGGGCTGTATGCAGCTGTGAATGAGCTAGTTGCATCAGGCAACAAGTTACCATCTATCCTAGGTGAACTTTGTCCCAGGATGGACCTGGAAGATTTAATATTAAAGCTGGTATTTGACATTAACCAACTACTGGAAACATATCCGAGGGGAAAAACAAAGGACACAGGATTGAAACAGGAGTGAGATAGATATATAGATATAGATATAGATATATAGATATATAGATATATCGATGTGTGTATGTTAAAAAGTCAGCAGTGTAGTATATTTTGTGTATTTCTTTAAAGCACAGTGAGTTTTCATTGTGACTGTGTGATATTGTAGACAGATATGCCACAAAAATCATCATTATTGGGTCCCTTGCTACTTAGTTATAATATCTTAAATCCAAAAGCTCCAGCATGTACTATGCTATGAGATACAATAAACATTTTGGCAAAGGGAAATGAAACTAGGCATAGGCCAAGAGCAAAAGAATGTAAAGAAAGTGTAGTACAATGTGAAGGAAACAAATGCTTGGCTATGAACACAGTAACATAAAGCCCCCCCCCCCCCTCCCAATTCCTTTGCGGTCTTATTTTCTCACCGGTCTTTCATTGCTTTTATAATTATTTGATAACATCTTCTATAAAATTACTCGCAAATGTCAATAGACACCATGCTCATGAAACTAACAAATTGAAGATTTTACCTCACTTCAGATGAGCAGCATGAGCTAAAAACGTACTACAAAGCTGACTGCTGTTAAGTCAGTCAGCTGGGGACAAACATATTTAATGACAAACAGTGATGAAATCCAAAGAAAATGATTTCCTAAAAGGGCACTTGGCTCTTAACAGAGGTAAACATGTGTTTTATTTACATTTATAAACAAAACATTGCCTTACAGTAAATCAGCAATAAATAACTGATGGCTGGCTATCGTCTTCAAATTATATAATGTGGACTCTGGTTATGTATTAGTTTCCCAAGCTTTAACTAGAAATTAAACTGCAAGTGTGCATGTTTACACCTTATATTTCACAGACAATATTTTAAATCAGTAGAACTCAAACTGGGGTCTGGGGACCGCCAGGGGTCCTTTTGGCTATTCAAAAATAGCCGATCTACAAGCTCACAATGTGTCGTGAGCTTGTAGATTGGATATTTTTGGAAAAATCTAGAAAAATCATACAATTCTTCTCTGATGGGGGTTCTGGTAACAGGAACGCTCACCCCAAAACACTCGCCCCCATTTTTTCCGGACCGCTCACCCCCAGCGGTTCTTGTATTCGTGTTACTGAGGTTAAGGTGAGGAAAACGTTTAGGATTAGGCATAGTTTTACTGAGGTTAAGTTTAGGAATAAGGTTAGGTGTAGGCATAGTTTTACTGAGGTTAAGTTTAGGAATAAGGTTAGGTGTAGGCATAGTTTTACTGAGGTTAAGTTTAGGAATAAGGTTAGGTGTAGGCATAGTTTTACTGAGGTTAAGTTTAGGAATAAGGTTAGGTGTAGGCATAGTTTTATTGAGGTTACCTTTAGGAATAAGGTTAGGTGTAGGCATAGTTTTATTGAGGTTACCTTTAGGAATAAGGTTAGGTTTAGGCATAGTTTTACTGAGGTTACCTTTGGGAATAAGGTTAGGTGTAGGCATAGTTTTACTGAGGTTACCTTTGGGAATAAGGTTAGGTGTAGGCATAGTTTTATTGAGGTTACCTTTAGGAATAAGGTTAGGTTTAGGCATAGTTTTACTGAGGTTACCTTTGGGAATAAGGTTAGGTGTAGGCATAGTTTTACTGAGGTTACCTTTGGGAATAAGGTTAGGTGTAGGCATAGTTTTACTGAGGTTACCTTTGGGAATAAGGTTAGGTGTAGGCATAGTTTTACTGAGGTTACCTTTGGGAATAAGGTTAGGTGTAGGCATAGTTTTACTGAGGTTACCTTTGGGAATAAGGTTAGGTGTAGGCATAGTTTTACTGAGGTTAAGTTTAGGAATAAGGTTAGGTGTAGGCATAGTTTTACTGAGGTTAAGTTTAGGAATAAGGTTAGGTGTAGGCATAGTTTTACTGAGGTTAAGTTTAGGAATAAGGTTAGGTGTAGGCATAGTTTTACTGAGGTTAAGTTTAGGAATAAGGTTAGGTGTAGGCATAGTTTTACTGAGGTTAAGTTTAGGAATAAGGTTAGGTGTAGGCATAGTTTTACTGAGGTTACCTTTGGGAATAAGGTTAGGTTTAGGCATAGTTTTACTGAGGTTACGTTTAAGAATACATAGAGTCGACCGTTCCAAGGTCGCCGGATTTGACCCGGGGCGAGCATGTTTTGGGGCGAGCATTCTTGTATTCGGGGTTCCTGGTACAAAGTCTGTACAAATTTGGGGGTCCGCAGTCTGATACGTATCCATTTGGTGGTCCTTGACATGAAAATGTTGGAGAAACAGTTTTAAACCAGACCTCCTCTTTATGTATTATGTTTTTACAGCTGTGTTAAATGCGTGGCAAGAGAAGTACACTGATTACAGTCACCTAAACTTAAGACCTACACTGTCAGTTACTGACTTTTGACCACTGACTCCTGTCTGGACTCTGGTGCACATGGACTTCTAGGATGTACATTGCCGTTGAACTTTGGCAGATGCTAGTGAAGGATAACTGCTGTTCTCTGTCAGGTCAATTTGATCGAAATGTCTAAACTAAGTCTAAACTATAATGTAGCTTGGTGTGCAGGTTCTATCCTCCCCAACGCGTTATTATGGATCCCACGCCAGCTCTTGGCAAGGACCGCTGATTGGTCAGTAGTCGCTGTGATTGACAGTTCTCGTTTTTGCAACTATGCCTAAACCTAACCTTAACCCTAACCTCAGTAAAACTATGCCTAACCCTAACCTCAGTAAGACTATGCCTAAACCTAACCTTAACCCTAACCTCAGTAAAACTATGCCTAAACCTAACCCTAACCTCAGTAAGACTATGCCTAAACCTAACCTTAACCCTAACCTCAGTAAAACTATACCTGCCAGGGAGTCAATTAGACAGTTAAGGCAGGTCTATATCCTGGAGCGTTGGTGGGATCCATATTCACACCTCCCCAACACTGTTACTTATATTCACTCATAGCCTGATAGATACAAATATTCAGGTTCAGGTTCATACAAATATCCATTCTTATATTTACTGTTGACAGACAGACTTATTTATCTTGGTTTGGTTCTCTACTCTTTACCGGCCCTGTACCTCTCAAGTATTTCATGTTTACTGCTGTTGTTGCTATGACACCTGAATTTCGTTCTGGGATCAATAAAGCTTGATCTTCGCTTATCTGTCTCATCTCACCTTAACTTGCTTGCTTGTCTACTCTACAGCTCATCTAGCAGGTCATGACAGGCAAGACCAGCAGACAGAGCTTCTAAAGAGGAGGCAACAAATGAGCCTGTTAATGTGATAGGGCTGTAAATTGTTTCTGGAGAAAGGAGAACATGAACAACCAGAACTGAACCAGGACTACACAAGGAAAGTGGTGAAACCACGAGACAAGAGTTCGTAATATAAGATCCCCATCAGCTAGCTAAAGCCTCTTTCATACATGGTTGCCTGCTGGCGTAATGTTGCAAGCATGTGTGGTGAGCTTGTAGATAGATCTGCTATTTACTGAGCACAACACCGGCACGCAACTAGTATAAATGAGGCTTTAGAGCCAACCCTTGGTTTATACTTGACTGGGCGCAGTGTCGCGCAAGGAAAATAGCCAATCTACAAGCTCACAAGCAAAGCCGTGTCTCTTTAAACGTCCAGACGGGGAGAAAACGGGGCTCAAATTAATCACACTCGGATGTGTGAAATCAAAATTCAGGTGTTCACAGTCACACCATATATTGTGTTGGACATGATGCAACTGAAAGCAGCTGGCGGTCCACGGACCACCGCAACAACGGCTCCCGTCTCGTGCGTGGCTGAATGACAGCCAGTGTTGGCGCGAGCCATGTCGCTTTTTAGCCAGCCTGGAGTAACAGCAACAAATCAAGGATTCGTCCGTGACGTCACGAGTTAAAGCAGAAGCGCTGCAAGACTGGTGGGGGGCTCACTTTAAACAGGCAAGACCCTGCCGATGTCAATTTAATGTATACTGTACATCAATGACGTGCAGTGGTGTAAAGTAACTAAGTGCAATTACTTACTGTACTTAAGTACAATTTTGAGGTATGTTATACTTTACTGGAGTATTTCCAGTTTTCAGTACTTCTACACTTCTACTCCACTACATCTCAGAGGCAAATATTGTACTTTTCCTCCACTACAATTATTTGAAAACGTGTGTTACTAGTTACTTACAACACATACACTAACCACTTCAGCCCTGTATACATTTCAACTATTTGAAATAGCTCATGAGCTTGTAGATCTGCCATTTTCAAAAGATTAAATTGAACTTGTGAAATGGGACATTCTGCATAATGAGTACTTTTACGTTCGCTACTTTAAAGTATATTTTGATGCCAATACTTTTGTGCTTTTTTCTAGTATATTTTTAATTCCAGACTTTTAGGCCTATTTATAATGGAGTATTATTTATATTTTCTACATTGTGGTAGTATTGATACTTTTACTTAAGTAAAACGTTTGAGTACTTTTCAAAACACTCTCAGGTCACTCGATCTCAGCCGAACGAGTGACAGCTGACAACTTGACAACACAAATTGGTTCGTCGTATAATAAAAGAGTTCACGCCAGGCCCCCCCCATAAAAGTAAAGGGCTTACAAACCACACTTCCCCATGGTGCGTATAACGTCACGGTCCCATCCTTGGTGACATTGTCCCAGGCTTTAGCATGTTAGCTGTAATAGCAGAGAGCAACTGACACATGGGTGATGTGGACAAAATAACAGACACTCACCCAGAACCACCTGGACACGGTGAAGATCACCTGCGCGTCATAATGAGACGAAGGCGGCGTGTTATCTGAAGCGAAGCGTCGTTGAAGCAGGGAAAGAAGCGGAGGAGATGATGTTATCAAATAATGTGGTCGCCACACACAGGGAAGCAGCGGGGAGGTTGGAGGAGGAAGGTGTTCTGTGTTGATGACAGCAACGAGAATGAGTCGTGGATTGGAAGCGCTGCTGAACTGCCCTGAACTGGCTCGCGGTAGCCTCCGTCCCATAGCCCGGAGGGAGCGATGTGCACCGTGATTGGCTGACTGGTTGTCAGCGGTGACGCGACGCTACAATCTTACAAAGAGAGAGACAGCGCGTCTGTTTTATAGAGCAATCTGGGAACATGGAAGGCTGTATGTGAGAGATACGTTTTTAGACTACACCATTGACTGTATATCAACGAGTGTATTAAAAGTTTAGATAAGTGAAGTGATCATTTGTTCTGACTGACACACATATCTGAGAACGAAGAGCTACGCTGTAATGAATAGTTTCAAGGAATACACTTTTATGAAGTGGCACCGAGATTCAAGTACAGTCTTGAGATTCAAACCCGGAGGGAATCCCCCTTTGGCGGCGGGTGGGCTTTTGGGCATCAGTCTGAGCTGGCCTACTCTGATTGCTCCATAGACCAATTATTTGTTTACTAACATTGAGCCTGGACGCACAGGTGATTGTTTCACGCAATCAATTCCCAACCTGTTTCGGGGTGCACTGGTTTCAGCACACCCCAACCCCCTCTTGTGTGTGTTGGCTAGTGAGACGCGTCCTAACGAGACCTGATATAATGGGTTTCGTTGCGCGCATACTGGCTGCACGCAGCCAGTATGACGTCGTCTGTTAAGGGGTCTATTCACACCCCTTTAAACTCTCCCCCACCAAAACCAAAACAGGGTCACGGAATCAATCTAACATCCGAAATGGATTCGAACCCGGAGTTCCCGGTGTGGGGCTAGTAGAGCATAGAGTTAAGCGTAAGCTTACGTCAAGACAAGAGGGAATCCCCCTTGGCCATGGGAGATACAGATAATAGGCTTTTGAGCCCCTCAGCTGCCACTCTGCTAGCTTGGGCACGCTGACGCCACGCACGGGCTAACTGGGCACCTTTAAAAGGATCCCCGGCTAATAAGCCTCATATGCCTTAATACAATATATACATTATAATTGCTCTGAAGGCCTATAACTAAAATTAGAAATTAAAAACTAAAAACACCTTAATATTGTATTTATTTTAGGAATCACTCAATAGGGACCGCTCCCGTCGCAAGTTGAAGCACCAGAGAAGACATTTTATTTATCTGTGTCCTGGAATTCACATAGTAGGGGTGCGCACTGCGCAGCAATAGTAACTAAGGCAGCCTTTCCCAATTCAGATATCTTGGTTGTTTTTTAAATATCACTTTATAGTACATGTATTAGACCCTGTGTTTTAACATCTACTTAAAACACACACACGCACACAATGTATATATTGGACACATACTTTCTATGTATGATGTCTGTCCTATGTTAATGTTCAACGGCATGGACATTGATTTAAAATGTTGTGTAGGCTATTTTAAGGTATGCTGTGGAGTTCATTTTTTAATATATTTTAATAGCTATCAATGTTTTTTTTGTTGCAGATAGTGGACCCTCATAATGTCGTTGGACTCCAACAGAAATTGCAAATATTTATATATTTACTTCATACATTATATTTTATTTATAGCCTATGTAATATAAGAACTGATGTAATATTTCAAATCTTAAATACGATTAACTCTTGTCCTTAAGTTGAGTAATAAATACATAAAATCCAGGAGGACCAGGCAGGTCTCGTGCCCATTCTTGGCTAACCACTTAACCAATCACAGAGCGAGCATCCACCCGGGCTATGGGTTCTTCCCTGCCTGGCTCCTCCAGGCTCACTAATGAGACAAGTAAGCGGATGTGACATCACAGGACCTACACAAGGTGAGTGAGTGAATAGCGCTAGCGCACAATCTGCACATAGTCTGCCTAGAATAAATATGAACCATTTAAATCCCATATGGGTACCCCTCAGGGTCAATAATAGTGTATTTTCTGTTTTCTGTTATTGTGGGAAAAGCTTTAACTGAAAATAGCCAATACGTGTCGCATTGTTGTGAGCTTGTCGATCTGCTATTTTCAGTGAAATCTTAGTTTCCCCACAATATGGATGCTGGTTTAATTGGTTAAAGGGACAACTGTCATTCCCATCTTTGACACACCAGATGGTGTCATACACCAGCCACTCTCTTTGCAATGCTACAGATCAATTACTGCCCAGAGTACAATTACAGATTCCAGGCTATAGATAAATCCATGAGGAATGTTCTTTCAATACAATAAAACTAAATGTAGTGTAGCAGATAGCTGCCAAAAACAAGTGTACTTTTAGCACTTCCCTCACAGGTATTTCTTGAACATTGCAATTTGCAAAGTCAATTGAATTTACCCATTCTCTCCCGGCCTCGTCCCATTCCTCTTCCAACTTGCAAGGTGAGCAAAAATCTCCTCTACAGGCTTACTTATGCTTAATTTTAAATCAGGCCTCAGAAGAGTTTGAGTGCTTCCAGTATCCCCTGGCTGTGTCCCATCTGCAGTGGAGCGATGATCAATGACGTACAGGCTAAGAAAAACATGAACACCCATTTGCCACTCCTGCTTCAGATGTCTAATCTAACTAATCCTTGTTCCCCGTCACTTGTGCAAACAGAATTCCCCCTATTGACACAGGACAGTTTGTTTTCATATGCCCCACTCTCAGGGATAATAAGAACCGAGCGCCTGGCCTCACAGCCTTCAGACAGGGGAACGCCAGCTCAGCATTCATTACCACATCACAGCACTACACAAACAAAATATAATTTAGTTTTCATCTGTTCACAAGTCAGTGTAAAACAATTCTGCACATTACACAGATCCAATAGCGCCAATTAAAAATAAAGCCCAATTAACATTTTAAATTAAATGAACACTTGAGTATTTCAGTGTATCACTTATTCACCTTTAAACGTTGTACTGTATATCATTGAACATTTCTGTAATCTACCCCGCTGAATGTTTTTTTCTTACATAATTGGCTAGCCTAGGTTGCCCCCCCCAGCATCATGCAATGTGTTGTGCATACTACTACTGTATTCAATGTTTTTATTAAAACAGATTCGACATTCAATGCATTTGAATCTAAACCTATCTGCATCCAATACATGTTGAATACAAGACAGATAAGAAAAAGTGTATTTAGGGTGTGCAGTCATGAATGTGAAAGACATGTGCATTGTCAGGACATGTTAAAGCCTAATTTATACTCCATCGCACAGTGTCACTAGCAATTAAACTGATACTTCAAAGTAAGTAACACAAGTTATCTTAAGCAACACACCATTGCACTACGGAGTAAAATTAGGCTTTAACCTGCTTAATAAGGCATTGTATATTTTGAACATCTTGCGTCGTTATCAGCAATTGCTTGCTTAGTCCTCATTTATTTGCTTCCTAGCCATTTGTCCCGGTCAGACAAGTCACCGGAGGAAATGTAACAGGAGTTGGAGAAATGTGTTTTGCAACATTGCGCCAACTTTGCATTGTCCTATTATCACAACTCAGGGAAGTCCCTTGAGTGCCCATCAGTTAAAAAAAAACATCCCAGTCTCCTCTGCTCTGGCACCACTGTTCTAAAGACATACAGGCACCCAGTCTGCTCTGGCACCACCTCTAACCACTTCCAGGCAGGCAGACGAACAAGGGACCAGTGGACTGATGGAGGTCATCTAGTCTGGCGCTTATCTGTTCTGTGGGCCTCTTCCCTGGACCAGCCCTGATAACCCTGGCTGACTAGCAAAATACAGGATGTGACCCATTAACCTTGCAAAGCAGCCAGTGGAGCGATATTGTTTTATTGGGGCTGCGGGTATTTATTACACACACACGCGCACACACACACACACACACACACACACAGGGCTCGATGTAGGAAGCCATGCTGATAAGGAACTTGGGGTGTCATCTGTTGAATTGGCGGTGCAAAGCCATTACAGGAAAGCTGTCTGCAAGGCGGGTCCGACATCTGAGGAGTGATGACAGTATCTGTATTCGCTACTGTGCGCTGACAAAGGCAACCACAAGACAAGGGACAAAGCTGTACCGAACACCCACGGCAGGCAGAGTCATTCAATATCTGTCATGAAACAAAACCCCAGCAAGAGCTGGTCTGCGCTGTTATTTCAATAATACAACTTAGATGGGATTACATTACAAGGAGGCATACCGAAATGACAGTATGAAATGGTGCAGTAAAAGTAAGACAATGACTGCTCAATGTTTGCATGTTTTTATTATCTTTCACGTTAACATATCAAGCATACTGTAGATCCTGCACTATATGGCTTGGGAACAAGATTTACTGGTCATCTGTCAACACTCGCCACACACTCTTGCTCCTTGCCAGGCACAGTCTTTTCTGAGCATCCAGAAATATCACAGATGCAGATGCCAAACACTTTGGGGTTCTTTGGCCACTCTTGCAAGGGAAACTCATCACCTTTCTCCATCATTACTGGGATTTTGTTCCACTGTGCATTGGCCTCTGCAAAATCCCACTGGAATTAAAAGGGACACGTTAGTTTTATCCATCTAGGGAAATGAGCTCTTGGTTATATGCAACGTTGATCTCAGACTTTGAACCGCTCTGGATATGAATATTGGTTAAATGCAGAGATTTTAAAATTCCCCTGATGTCCTACCATTGAGCAGAGTCTCTGTCCGGCAGGCATCACACAGGAGACCATAAACTGTTCCTGAAATAGCAGAGGCCTGTCCCTTATCCCCTATAGACTGGGGAACCATTTTGTACCACTTCCTAGCCAGACAGGCCCAGCCCAGTGTTGGTCTTTAATCAAAGATCTTTAACAGCAGAACAATCGGGTCACAATGCAAATCTCAAACAATTACCCCCTTCAACCCCCCTCACCTCCACCTCAACTTCACCCTGTCCAGCAAACCGCAGCCATGCACTGCTCAGCAGCACTGAGCCACAAAAACACAATGCAATCTACATTCCGAGCAGCTTTCTAGTCGCACTTTGACTTATCATTAAACATTTAGTAAACATTTGTACAATATCCTTTTCCTTTGTAACTGTAACTGTTTCATTCATAGCTGGACTGACTCCAGTGGACAGCCTTCCTGGTTCAACGGTATAAAAGACAATTTTGTAATCAAGGTTATGCCATGTTATCATAGACCAACATGCATGTGCATCGGAAGGTGTGAGCAATGTGCAAACTTACACAGAAGCAAATTATTTCCATTGTTTTGTGATATGCAAAGCCTACACCATTCTAATGAGGAATACTGTACAGTACCACACACTTAAAAGTAAGAACAGCTTAGACCTGTTGTTTTCACAATATATTCCTCTTGTAAAGCTATTCTTTGTTCACAACTCTGTCAAATCATGTTGAAAGCCACTTCTGGGCCTCAATCAACTGGGAGACAATCACTGACCTACAAACTATAATGACACATACGTTTCCCCCCACTGACAAATGAAAGAGCAGGTTTTTAACTAAGGTCCTCCTCGCAAATGTCGCAATGTATTTAGAACTGATCCTTATATCCAACAGGAAATTGACCGAAGGGTGGCGCTAGAGGAAAAGTCATGGAGTCACCAAAATCAATAGGGTTCATCTTAGAATCTGCCTATTTAGATTATGAGATGTAAAAAGTTGATACTTAGGCCTAAGGAAAGCACTAGAATTTAGGTCAGAAATCAAATCTGCCCATTAGATTTTTTTATATAACTTGCATGCAAGTTTTTGACCTGCAGACAACCTGGAATGAGACAGACCTTGAGTGATTCAGTGTCCCAGTCAGACTGGTTTAATATTCCTCACTTGATATTGACTTATGACAAACATCATTAGAACACTGAAAGACCTCTGCCCAAAGGCGTCATTTAGACTGGGTACATGTCCCCATGACTTTTCGATATGTCCAATTCTGTCCCCACCTCTATTGACCTCCTTTTCCTCAGCGCCACAAATAGCCTCTCAGCAAACGCGAATGAACCTGTGCAACACTGTTTAACAGTTTGTTGTATAATATGACTCGCAATGTGTGGTGCATTCAGGGGCTGGGTTGAAAACAACTGGCTGCCAACCAACAGGAATGCATTACTATGGGTGGGCCAATGTAACTGCAGGTAAACTGCTTTGTGAGAAGCAAGTGACTGACAGGACTGACTGCGATAGCAAACGATGATTGCAGCGCAAACACAATTTTTCATTCTAACAGGTTGTGTATGTGGTTGTGTAAATATAAATGGACATCCTCAGTTGTTTGACTAATGTTTAATGTATTCATTCAGAAGTACTCCACCATCACAAGTTACTAGTGTCCCATGGCATAAGTACAGGTGGTCCATGGGAAAATATGTTTTAAAAGTAAATAAATCAATTGTATCGTTGTTAAATGTATTAAAATATGTTGAAATAATATTTCATCATAAGTCCATCAAATTTAGGGAAATATTTGAAATAATTAGGCATGGTGCGGGGGGAAAAGCTTTTAAAAACGTGGGGTGGCCCTTGAAGATTGCTTGAATTATGCTAGTGGTCCAGAGCTTAAAAATAAAGGTTGAGAACCACTGATCTACAGTATTCCTGTCCCAGCAGACACCATTAAATGGGCATGAATGATGACTCAACCTGGCAATCCGGTACCCTCCCCTTCTTGAGATTCTAACTCTGTTTTCTGTGGAATTTCTTGACCTCTGACTTCCCACTACATTGATGCATCATCTTAGGTCACAAGGTCATTTAGTGCACCGTTTATTACTTATCACGATTTATTACTTATCACCAGTGGTGAGCTGTGGATTTTTGAACTAAGGGTACTGTATTTTATGACGTCACGTGCGCGCGCACAGGCATGTGCATATAGCCACTTACTAATACTGTATTCAACATGTGATTATTAATGTATTTATATTTCTTATTATTTTGTTGCATTGTTAATTTGTTGTTTTTATTTTTGTTTCAATTAATCAATTATTTTATTTTCCTTTTAGTTTTATATAAAAAAAAACTTACTTTACTTTACATAGACTCACCCACACATAAGCAGTTAAAATAATCAGACAACTTGTCTTTGTCTTGTCTCAGAGAACTGGGTGCTCTGCTAAGCAATCCCCTTCACACTGCAGTGCAGAGACTGTTGTCTCTCATTGTGAGAGGAATGTAACACATTCAATTCAAGTCCATGGCTTTTCTCCAGTAGCCCAATGTTATGCAAAGCAGCCAGGTAGACGCTATTGAGAATGTCTCGCCACTGACGGCGCGAACCTTCAGATGCTATTGTTTAAACTTTAAGGTGTTAACGACCGCCGCTGACGGTGAGTGCATGTGGAGCACGCGCGAGCCCCCAGCCCCCACAGTCTCAGAACTAAGGGTACGCCGTACCCGCCCGTACCCCCTAGAGCTCAACCCTGCTTATCACAAACAGAGCACTGCTTTCACTTTTACGTTGTGCGTGCTACTTTCCTGCTAATTAACACATCTTTGCAGACTTAAATACTGTTTGTATTCACTTCAGTGCATCTCCTATGAGCAAAACATGAATTCTTTCACTCCTTTCATTGTACCTGCATGATGGATGTGGAATAAAACTCCTGAACCTCACTAGTTGACATACATTTTAACTGACATACTTTTGTGTATAACAGTGTTGCACAGCAAAAATAGCGCCTCGTCAAGCTCACAATGTATCACACATTTTAAATGTCAATAATCAGACGATCATTTTAATTTAACGATAAAAAATGTATTAATTGTACAGCCCTAATACAGATGCACTGTGACGAGGATGAAGATGACATTGTGTGCACATATTTTAATTGATTTGTTTGATCAGTTATTATGATGATGTGATCATAACAAATTCTCATCACTGATATACTGTATGCCTTTTTTTTGTTGCATCAAATGAAAAAATACAGCATGGTCAAATCTAGCAGAATGGGCTAAAAAGTGTTTTTGGTACAATCATACTTGGGCCATTTTCTCAACTTTCCCTCCATTCAATTCCTTAAAACCTTTTTTCTTTCATTCAGGGCATATTGAGGTGTGAGGTTGACCTACCATTTATGCATAAAATGCCTGGACTAAGCGGTATGGATATTGGCTATTGGCGGTATTGGCTTCAAACCCGTTTGATGGTCACTGTCCCATGACTCACGAGACCTTTGTGCCAAATGTGGTGGGGGGGTTCCTGCACCAAAGATATTTGTAGCATTTGTGGTACCCCATACGGGTATAAGTGAAATCACTTAAGCTATGTTGTTTCAAGGTCCTTCAAAAAGGTAATTAAAATTTGGGGCAGAAGATTTTTGTCTCTTGTTTTGCTAAACGGGCCCCTCCTGCAAAATTTGGATGCCAATCGAATTGGAATTGAATGTGAAAACTCTGACTGATAAATGTTGGTGGTTACAGAGAGAATGTGTACCGATTTGTGTGAATTTGACCAAATCTGTAGGAGGAGCAGCAAAAGTTTTTTGAACAAAACATGTGACCAACTTGTGGACTTCACATAATGTACACTGAGGTCTTGCAATTCATGGCCTAAAAACACCACTAAGTTTACGTTAAGTCACTGACATTATGTTAGATAGATAGATAAGATAGTTACATATTGTCAGGTCACGGTAACAGCGCCATGCTGGAGGACGGAGGAGGCGAGAAGGCAGAAATATGGATATTGGGATCTGGCTATAGTCTCACAGCGGCTAAAGGCCCCCACCCCCAGCCGTTCTGGCCTGTTCTTATGTAGGATGAGCTGCACAATACCCTCTTCCAGCATACTGACCTGTTATCGTCACCTAGTGGCACATTTAGTGACTTGCAGCTCAACATCATCCAGATATTCATTCTGCTGTTGAAACTTCAATACATTTTACCCCCTAGTTCCCAATGTTATAATTAGAAAAGGGCAAGATTTGTCTTTAAATCCAAGCGAATGGTATTGGCTTACAGAACTGCACACACCTCTGTCCGCCTCATAATAAAATCCAACCAGACAGTTATTGCCGTTTCCTCTACACACCGTCTCCCTCTCATTTATCCTGTTTATCTCAAAGAACAATGCAAAAAGGACCGAACTTAACAGTCCACGATCAATCTTAGAAAAGAAAAACATTCTTGAAAAGTATACTTTAGATGCCAAAATAAACTACATTCATCTACTAGGTCCCTGGTTTTATCAGTTGTTCTTGTGCTTCATAAGTAGAAAAATAGAATCATGTCTCTCCATTCACTCGCATTGCCTGGTGAAACAGGTCTAAAACAAAAATCACTTTCAGTGCCCTCAAACATCACACTATCTGATGCATTTAATACGATAGGTAATCCATATAGTCTCAATATCATTACTTCTAACTTAGCAACAGAAGTCTTTTATATATTGGCAGAATTTTCTTTGTTCACATTCCCTTATGTGCTGATTTGTGTGATTTTGAGACCTGTTTCACCATGGAATCAAGAGTGAATGGAGAAAGCACAAAAGCAAGTGATGCAGATTACTGATAATATTTGGACTTGGGTCATGGTCATGTGGCTATACAACCCAAGGTTCTACCAATGTTCAACATCACTTTAAAGAGACCTGCTTACCTCCAGATCAGAGCTGTCTGATGAGGATGTCCATGAGGAGTCCAAGAAGCACAGTTTGTCAACTCTGACCTCTTCCCCCATCTTCCTGTGGGGCTGACTTTCTAATACCCCCTCCTTGGCTACTGTCACCTCCTTTATGCAAACCTGGGAACAAAACTATAGTGGGTTGGTCCCTAGGACTACATTACAACAGAGGGACAACACAAAGATATGCAGATAAACTACGCACAGTGGCTATATAACAGAATCTAAATGCTATATATTATTACTGGATACAAATAGTGCAGGGTATTTGTGTATGTAACTATGTCCTGTCATGTGCAGACTGAGACACATTTCCAGCAACATTAGTTGATGTGGCAATAACAAATCTTGAACCTTTACTTGAAAAAGAATGCCACTGATGTTGAGACTTTGGTAGCTGCAGTTTATGAGAATACAGGTTTCTTTTACCTTGCACAAAGGGTCACCGACATCTATGTAACAGCCCATCTCAGCCGGTTTCTTGACATCGATCTTCTTCTTTCATAGAAGTTTAAATGGTATCGGGTCCCAACCCACACAAGCATTGAGGAAGAAAAATTAGCATCCACTTGTTTAGTAATCAGGAACATGAGTCAAGTATTGCAAAACAACGCTTGGAACCCACTTGTTTTCTTTGTCTCTTCATTGTGAGGATGTCCTTAGTAAGGTTGCCCACACTCCCGAGGAGACTCTCTGCGTCTGGGGAACACCTCTCAGGATGCTGGCTGGCCCCTCTTCTGCACCAATAAATGACCAGTATCTGACAAGCTGGGATTGAAGGTCAACCAATAAAAACCACAACAGAAGCAACCAGGTAGAAGGGACATTTGTAGGTGTGGCTTCTGAACTTGTAACTAATTCTACAAGCTCCAAATCTGAGTTCGAGGTCACTCAACAACCTCATTGGCAAACCCCACATCCCATAACCTTACCCTGACCTTACCCACACCAAACTTATACCATTATCATCTTTATAATGCAATGCCTAAACTCATTTTAAACGTTATACATGAACGTGGGTGGCTCCGCTTAGCTGTGGCTGTTGGTGTACGATACTGTCAGTTCAAGAGCCACTACCTAATCTATATTACTGTGAGACAGAGATGCTCACAGGTCTTAAGTGCAAGTCAAGTCTCAAGACTTTGAGCTAGTTGAGTCTCAAGTCTTTCGTAACAAGTCCAAGTCAAGTCTCTTACAGTTGTAATGAGCGTTCTATCATCTGATGCATGCAATCTTGTCTGCTTAGAACACTGCATAGTTGGGAGTATACAGTATCTAAGGAATTCAAAACACGTACTGTATTATCATCACTGCTTTATCTTTTAAGCACATAGTATCAGCACTTAGTAGTTTGGTATGTAACAGGATAATATTGCAATGCAATAAGAAAAACACACACTGAACGTTTTCCTTTGAAGATGCCGAATGTATTTAGCCTTAACATGATGATACAGCTACAATATACAGTAGACTAGAAGTATTGAAGAACTCACTCGGTGACAGACCCTGCTGACTATCGTGCAGGCTCGGGCGGCCTATAAGAACGAATAGAAAATGTTACAACTTACACTTTCAAAGATGTCATAACATCACGTTTGTGTTGATGACCACTGTCCACCGTCCACAAGGCAATTTTAAGCATATAAAGTTCAAGTTGTGCAACTGTGGCAAGCGCGCATACAGTATATGCCCATATATGGATGTTCAGGATGCGTTGTCAACGCAATAATCCTGCAAATGATGGGCAAACTGATTAAGTGCTGTGAATAACAAATATGAACATGCCCGACGCCAGCACAAATCAGCACGTCACATGCCCGCATATGGATACCCAATTATGCCCAAATATGGACATGCCAAGGAGTCCGTGGATGATTCAGTACTAGTCAATCAGTATAAATGATAGACACAATGCAGCTGCTTACTCATAGATAACTAAATGGTTCCATTTGTTATGAATATATCAGTAGAAATGATTAGCAGCACTAGGTCTTCCCTCTACCATGTCAGAACAGCACACGCTTGTATAACGTTATGCAAGACCCTTCCGAGAATGACCTACCTTCAGACTCACGTTAAACAGGCAGCACACCTGTACAGTTCCAAGGTACCACGTGTTGCAACATGGGAGCCAGTGCAGGATAAACAACTTCCTATGGCAACTCAAGTCTCTGCTGATCTGGTGGACAAACTGGAGAGACTAGCCTTGCTCGATTTCCGCACCAAAGACGTAGGCCTACTGATACACTTGGAGAGCGCCATACGATTTGCAGATCAGCTTCATGTTGTTGACACAAATGGAGTTGAACAAATGGATTCCGTTCTGGAGGAAAGAACTTTGTACCTGAGGGATGATGCTGTTATAGAAGGAGACATTGCTGAAGAACTACTCCAGCTTCCTAAAACCACATTTGAGGAGTATTTTGTGGCACCAGCTGGAAACATTCCACTTCCCAATAGGGAGGAGTGGGCTACCATGCTGAAACACTGAGTTTTGACCAGTGCACGACTCCTTTTTGCATTACAGGATTTTATTTTACTATTATTTTAGATGTTTCTATATTGTTTTCTTTGTCACCTCATTGCTTTTTATCAACCTGTCAAATAGAGAAAAATAAATAATTATTTTGTCAGATACATGTTTGAAATGTCTCCATTTGGAGGCTGCAGTTTTTAAGGCTTTACGGTTTTGTTTTTTTGTATATCATAATACTTTGAAATGTAGGCATTCTTAAGTCGGTAGTTATTTTCACAATCTCTAGATGTCGCCAAGTCCATTCGTTGCCTGCATTTACATTATGCAATAAAACCTGCTGGGCAGGTGTCCTAATGAGCTTATCATCATGGCTTTAATTCAGCTTTACCTGAAATGCCTAGTTCAAATTTTGCTTTAATTTTTCAGAAATATAGTGTTTCAATTCAATAATTTGTCCTGCTCCTGTTCCGTTTCCTTTGGAGAATTTCCTTTAACTGGACCATGTATTTACCTGCGTATTCAGTGTTAATCTGGGCCAATTCACAACAACAGGAGACATGTATGTAGATTGCGTACTCCCCGAGGCACGCAACACCATCACAAGATGGTGTAAAGATTTTTGCTTAATTGTAACCTAATAAGCCTGTAACATTACATGAACATAAACATGCTATTTCTCTGTGTTGAGCCAGCAGATGATGGCAGTGCAATGTTGATTAAGTTAACCAACCTCTCCAAACACTCACTGTTGCTCTTTTTAGCGGCGCTAGCCGCTCTATACCTTTAGGTATAGAGCGGATATTAGCCCTCTATGCCTGGCTTTTGCGTCAACGTTCTGATTGGTCAGGTGCGCCAACGTTCTGATTGGTCAGGTGCGTCAACGTTCTGATTGGTCAGGTGCGTCAACGTTCTGATTGGTCAGGTGCGCCAAAGTTGTGATTGGTCACTATTCATGACATCACTATGATGTCATGAATATAGAATTCGATGTCTATATAAACGATGACAATGACTTCATCTTATTATTCATTTGGCTAAAGTCTCCGTGTAAGTTATTTAAAGTTAATATGACGAATAGAAAGAGAAAGATACAAGAACAGATGAAGGGTGAATGTATAGAAAGTCTGAGTTCGGGACCCAGTCATCCGTTATGACAGAATGGTTTGATAGAGACGATCGAGAATCCAAGAGTCCGTTAAGGTTCTGATTGGTCAGGCCCGTCAAGGTTCTGATTGGTCAGGCCCGTCAAGGTTCTGATTGGTCAGGCCCGTCAAGGTTGTGATTTGTCAGGCAAGGGGACTATTCATGACATCACTATGATGTCAAGGTTTATTTTTTATTTCCTCATGTTTTTTTTTGTATATATTTTTATTTGGCTAAAGTCTCCTTCTAGGTAAGTTATTTAAAGTTAGATCCTCAATTTAACTTTATCTGTCGTCGACGCTCTGATTGGTCAGACCCGTCAACAAAGTGATTGGTCAAGCTTCACATGACACATGGCTATAAACACATTATAAACACATATCGATGACATAATGTATTCAAAGGCGCCGCTACCTTCACACAGGGTGTGATTTTTTTATACGTGTTCAGCAAACACCAATCTAATCCAAGTTCATTATAGTTTCACTAGACCGGTGCCTGTTGGCCACCGGACTACTCAGGAACGATGCAAATAAGGAATGCATGCCCCACTCTGTTATGCAATACCCATTATACCTGTTGTCAGAGTACCCCTTCTAACGTCTGTCTGTCTGTGTCCCTTTTGTGCCCATATCTCTGTATCTGCCTGTGTCCCTTTTATGCCCATATATGGAGATCTTTATATGTCAGTCCTTGTCCCTTTTATGCCCATATAAGATCCCTGATGTTATCAGTATATGGCCATATATGGGCATATCGGGGGGATTGGCGGTTCTGGAAAGTCGTTGTGCAGTGGTAAACGTCTGTGGAAAATATGTGGAGAATGCTGAAGAGTGCAAACTGACTGTGGAAAGTAGATTGACTAAGTAATCAAATGGCAGGTGTGTGGAATTTGACAGGTGTGGGGAATTTGCCAAATCAAGCTTACGCTGGAGTCGCCATGTCAATCAAATGGATTGGCACATTTGGGCCACGACCAGAGCCTTTTCTGGCGGGTTGAGGACAACCGCCAATCCGACTGACTCTATGCCAGGCAATGCACTCCCACACGTTGTTTGCGAAGTGTGTGGCGAATTTGCAGACGATCGGTCGAACGGTTCTTGAGATACGTGGTCGGATTATATACGTACGTACAGTACATACAGAGATTCCCTGCATTTATCATCAAGACTAGAACAGTGCCCGTTGGGCACCAGCCTACTCGGGAATGATGCAAATAGCATGCCTCAGCCTGTTATAAATGCAATAAAGGTTGGTGACGACGCGTGTGTCGAATAAGAAGTCGGTCTGCCGAATGGTTCTCGAGGTACGTAGATTACAGACGTACGTACGTCCATACATACTGTACATACAGAGATTCGGTGCATTTATTGTAAGATAAGATAGTTGATGCTGAGCTAAACATGTGTGCTTATGATGCATAGGCACAAGCATTCACTTTCACATAACTAAGCAAGTAACTAACTAACCTATATGGGTGCATTTTCAGGTATCTGGATGAAGTCTGATGTGGTCGATTCTGCATCCTTAATTGTTTATACCGCACACGTTGCATTTGGCCATTCTCTTTTTAGTTGTCTAAAGTTATCGCCATGGTATTAATTGTTGAAGCTTAAAATAATCTGTGGCCGTTTATCATGTGTGTGAGACTTACTTGCGACTCCATTTCTGCGGTGAGGCCACTTGACAAAAGAGAGAAGATGATGAACTAGTTTTGTCTTTTCTTTATAACTTGGGAAGGATACAAGAAGATCCAAGCAGGCACAGCACATGGCTGACAGCAGCCACGGCATGGTTCTTACAACGAAGTCAAACTGAGTGTTGTAGAGCAGTAATGCTGAAGCGTAGAGAGCACCAGCCAATGAGCACAGCATTCCAGAGAACACACATGCCTTTGACAGCGTATGACCTTTGTGCTTTAAAAAAGAAATACAAAAGTAAATATTATGGTCTTCAAAAGATTATTGTTCATAATGAATAAGATTTCAAAGAATGTATGAAAAGTCACTTTAATAGGCTATAGAGCAAAGTAGATCAGACATGACAATGACTTACTACTCTGGAGAGTGTGGGGAACTTGGCGGTACAGGCTATGACAAAAGCAATCAGGCCAAGGATATAACCCAGGGTCGCAGTGTGGTCCTGTGAAAGGAGAGAGAATTAAGAATCAGATATAAAATATAATATGGATAAATTCTTTTTTATTGCTTTATTTGGAGAGGGACAGAGAAAGTAGTCTGACAGAAATGGGGAGAGAGATGGGGAAGACACGCAGCAAAGGCCGTCGGGAACGGGACGCGAACCCGCGGCACGCTGTCTGTTAAGGGATTTCAACCAAGGGTGCCTAGACCGCGACGCCACGGCCTAGGCCAATATGGATAAATTCTATCAACGTTGTCGTTGTGGAGGAAATACCAAAAGTTCAGTCCACTTTAAAGTTACCACCCAGGACTTATGTTAATGAATACATTTTTATTTTAACCAAAGTACGGTCGAGTGTGTTAATACAATATAACTAGTACATCTGCAGGAGTTGGATGTGGTCTCCCATTGAGAGGTTTAGACCCTGATGGCAGGAAGGACACCTTGACAATGTCAAAGTTATTGGAAACAGACGGCCCACTGGAGTGGATACTAAATGCACCATCTTCATTGTAGTTTGTACATTGAATGTTCATGCTGCCGCCATTAGGGCTGGGGCATGCCTATGATTGTAAATAACCCCTCTCCATTAAGAGAGGACACGAAACGTATTCATTGTAGTTTTAAAGCTGCACTGAAGCGTTTTCACACTTTCTGTACATTAGTGGCGCCAAGTGGCAGCAAGAGGTAACTGTTTTTTATATTAGTGCCATTATGTTCCCAACCACGAGTCCTGAAGCTCACTGCAGCCTTTTGATCAGGAGAGATGAGCTGATCTTCTAATTTTCCAATACCTTACATGGATTATTAGACTGAGCTGTTTTTTATAGTGATATGGATCTCCCTTGGGTCTGAAATAAAGGATTGAACTTGTCATTTTGCTTGGAAATCTTGCATAGTGCAGCTTTAAGCTTATCATTGAGGCAATCTAAGATAGTGAAGTGCAATTCATGACATGAATTGAAAACTTTTTAACTGCAATGCCAAAGTCTATATACAGTAGTATGCTAAAATAGTAGATGGATACAGCAGAACCAAACCCATCTGTCATAAACACAGAATTATTCAAATTGCATGTCAGATAAAACGCAAATCCATCACCCAATGCAAACGCATTACAACGTTGCCTTTAGGGGAAGCTGAGCACCATAGAGCAGGGGTGGGCAACTTTGATGATGGAGAGGGCCACTATATTTCCACACTCGATCCAGAGGGATACATTGCATATACTGTCGGGCAGACACCTCTTATCTCCCTCTTATCTCCGTATTTTTACTTTTTTCGTAAATGAATGCCATATTTCGCCATTCTATGGCACACAAAAGTAGCAAAAATAGCAGATCTACAAGCTCAAAATGCGTGAAGTGTGATGCGTTTTGAGCTTGTAGATCTGCTATTTTTGAATTGGAAATCCTGAAAAGTAACATTTTTATTTAATTTCAAATGCATTTAGTTGTATTTATGATAACCTTATGAACTTATGTACAATACATTGGACATAAAAAAAAGACAATAGAATTTTAATACTAGTCATTAAGCTACTAATATAGGCTAATCAGGTCATGTTTGCAATTGGAACAGCTGAAACCAATAATATATCAGTATTCCGCATGTGGCCCCCGGGCCGCCAGTTGCCCATGTATGCCATAAGCTGAATTCCATTCCCCAAAACTCGCTCACTCGCTCACTCTCCTCGCTTCCTCCACTCGCGCCTAAGCCCCGCCCCTGCGAGGAGCCGAGGATTATTTGAGAGGACGAGTGGTCGAGCGGTTTCCCTCAAAGGATCAGACTACACTCAGCGCGTCATTTCAAAGCGACGGCGAATTCCGCGATCACTTATGACATCTCACACAGCTAGACCAGAGCCGTGGATGAAAATATACATGCATAGAATAATATGCAGGTATAGAATCATACAGAATATAAGAATAGACAATTCCTCAATGTGGATGGCCACATCGTTATCTTTATAGTTAACATTGTTGTGCAAGGCCATTTATTCCTGAAATAGTGAATGAAGCGCCAGGATGAGCAAACTTACATATGAATTTAATCCTGACCTGTCCCTCTTTTTGCTCGTACAGTCCCCAGAACCCCAGTACAAAAATGTACTCCATGAAGTCGTGTAGATGTGTGTCAAAAAGGAAACGTCGCAGCCGAGGGGCGCGCAGAACGGTGGATGCATATTTATAGCAGAAACAGCTTCACATTTAACTATAGCCAAACTCATTCAAATATGAACAGATTCTTCAAATGTAAAATTCCCTATTAGCTGTGAAGGGTCTTCTTCCATGTGTATCAGTCATGATTGTTTCGCCATCAAACAATAACAAGCAAAAAGGAAATATCGGCGGGTCCTTCTTCTCCATTGCGCTGCTCGCGCACCTCTCGTCCTAAAACACCTTCGCCCCAGGTCTAATCCGGCGACCTCGGCCAGCGAAAAAAATGGGGCAGTGTGTTTTGGACGAGTGTTCCGTTTTCCACCCGTTGTCTTTTCTTTTTCTTTGTCCCAGAAGTTAACAATGTTAACATAATCTTTGTCACAGTAATTTATAGTAGTCCGTGCACTGCATTGAGGCATGCACAAAGAGAAACTATCAGCTTTTGAGACAGAATAAATGTGCACAATATATTTTACAATGTATAATTGTATTATGCTTTATATCAACGCAATAAAGCCAGTGGCTTGTTGCGGTCTTTTCAGTTACTTTACACTGTGTGTGTGTGTGTGTGTGTGTGTGTGTGTGTGTGTGAGATGCGCAACAAGTGAGTGGCGGGGGCGAGGGGGGGGGGGGGGGGGGGGGTGCGGCCGGTGTTTTCGGCACATGTGGAGGAGGAGGACCATGTATACGTCACGGGAGAAGGGGAAAAAAACAAAAAAAAGTGTACACGTGATGCGGAAATCTGCCGCGGAGGAGCTGTTGAGAGTGGTCGAGGTTACACTTGATGTACACTCGCTCAATGCGGAAGTGGAGAGCCTCCTCGCCTCCTCCACTCGACTCCACTCGCCTCCTCCAAGACGCACATGAACAATTGGACCGCGACTACTTCCGGTTCGAAGTCGGAGTGACCGAGTGGGAGTGAGCGAGTGGCCGAGATTTTCGGTATTGGAATTCAGCTATAGAGTTTGCATGCACTTACTTGAGGCAGAACATGGAGCAGTGTCCTCCCAGTGAGGGATCCTTCAGCTGGCCTGGGGCTGACCGTGGAGGTCAGGTAACCTCCTGCCACTACCATAAGCACAGACACTGCCAGGAGGTATTGCCGCCTTCGCCTCCTCATCATTCTCTGTCTCCTCACTGAGACACAACATGAATGTAGAAGGCTGAGGTGAAAGTAGGGCTGGGCAATTAACTGAAAATAAATCTAAACCCATATTTAGAACCAATAACAGACTGATTAACCAAATAATCAAGAAGCAAGTTTTGTTTTTGTTTTACGACTTTTGTTTCATATAGCCTATATCAACGAATCTACAAAAAAATAAATCGACTAAATTGATTAGTTTGATTAAACACTTAACCCTGTATTATACAATGGTGACCTACAAAAATAGGGAAAATAATGAATGATGAATTCTGTATTTATGTGAACTGCACCTCCAAATGTGCTTGCTTATCTCTACTTGTAGTTATAGGATGGTTTTGCCTAGGAATTTAAACCAGTTACATGCAGGGGGGGCTTTGGGGGCTTGAGCACCTGGTCACCTGCCCCTTTGCCCCTGATGCCCTCCCAACACCTGTGGCCCTTACCAAGAAGAACATTTGACAAATTATAATAATTTTGCACTAATAATTATAAGTAAATTGAGCTAGCTGCTATCTGTCAGTTGTCATCTGATGAAGTGATGTTCCCCCCTCCCAATTAGCTTTGAGTTTGCAGCTGCGACTTATTAGTACTAAATCATCCCTAGTAGTGTTAATTGAACTGAAGGAATCTTGCAGGTGATCTCAAATGTCAATCAATGCAGGCTCCGTGCCTCTTAGTTTGGCTTTTAGGAGAGGTGGGAACTTACTAAGTGTGATTGACAGTGTTTAATGACATTCATCCACTTTACCTGATTCTGAGTTCCAGCAGAATAAAATTGGACATAGGACAGAAATGAAATTCATAACATCCACAGTGGCCGCAAAAGCGCCCATTACAATCTGCAAACAGGAGGATAATATGTATTGGAGGACATTAATACCTTTAAAAAAAACATCTTAACTTGGTGTTGAGGTGGGCTAACAGCAGCTTACCACCATAGTCAGCTGTTTGGACAGAAAAGCCCCCACCATGCTGCTCAAGTTCCCCAGGAAAGCATACAGGGAGCAAGATGCCACATCTCCAGGATGTTCTCCCCGAGCTTTGCACCTGTGCCAAACGAGGCTGCAACAGATAGATACATCTTTATGAACTACAATAACATCGGTGGTGGTAAAAGTATCGATAGGCCTACTGCAATGCAGAAATACCCTGTTACAAGCAGAAGTCCGGTATTCAATATTTACTTAAAAGTACAAAAGTATTGGCATCAAAATGTACTTTAATTACCAAAAGGAAAAGTACTCATTATGCAGAATGTCCAGTTTCACAATCTATCATATGTCTAAATTGATAAAAAAAAATCACACCCTGTGTGAAGGAAGCGGTGCCTTTGATGAGTTTATTTAATTGGGCTATATATGTACTAGGGAAACAATGTTAAATCCCTGTAAATGCATTTCAAGGCTACTGAAACAAATCACCAAAGTTTTCTAATAATTGTATGGAGTAAAAATTACCATATTTGCCTCTGAGATGTAGGCTAGTGGAGTAGTAAAAGTACTGAAAATTGTAAATACTCCTACTTGATTAAATGTACTTAGTTACTTTTCACCGCTGCCTACAATTTTAGATTGAATACTAAAAGTACTTACAGACACCAGGCCAGCAGTACCAGCGTCATGGACAGAGCACTGAGACCCAACGTGACGCACAGCCTGTCAGAGTCTGGAGCCTCAGCAGCAGCAACACATGTTTTTATTGCATCCAAGTGCAAAGCAAATACATCACGACTAGTTCTGATGTGCGTTGTCATGATGTAGGACGTAAGTTGTTCCCCCATGGCGAACAACTGGGCTCATTTAGTGGTCTCGAAAAAATGCGTCTGTTGTTGTTCGCCGCGGTTCATCACTTTGACATCCACATCAAGTGCGAGGCTCATTCGCGCAGCCGAGCACACGTGCATACCTGCGTCCTATCAGCTGCATGTCACGAACCAATGGCATCTCAACTGTCAATACATTTGGTTGCCTACTTTTGCCATCTACATACATTTGTTTTCATAATATAGCCTACAACATATATATATTTATATGCAATATAACTTTTCATTGATTGAATACTTGAATACTAACAGTTTGCAAAAAAAGCACAGAAAGTACAACTTCTACACAAAAGGATGCTAAAATGATTAAGAAAAGAAAGCACTATATGGCTTGTTTCCAAATACGTTCACCATTACAGGACCACAATGGAAACGAGCCCTTAGGGCCTTTTGTGTTATCCTTTTAGCATTTGTATAATCATACCACTGTAGGCTACTATTTGCAAACAGTTAATTGTAAGTAGTATATTGAAATAAACTCAAATAGGTACACAAAAGCTTTTATTTGTCATTCAAATGTGTTGACATCAATAACTGCATATGAATTAATCCAATATCCCCAGTACAGAATATGAGATGTTAAAACAGGTTTTAATCAAGCAGGCTCATACAGGACTACTACACAAATATCAATTCAATGACATTTGACATCATCTGAATGTTCCATCAGAGCCTGGGTCAGTATACTGTGGGATTTGTTTGTAGAGTAGCCCAGTGGTTCTCAACCTTTTCAGGCCGTGACCCCCCAAAATAATCATATTTAAACTGGGGACCCCCCACCCTGATAAGCACTTGGAAATGTATTAGTTGAGGCATTACATTTAGTTTGACTCGGTCCCACAGATAAATATTGTGAAACTAGCAGATTTACAAGTTCACAATGCCTCGCATTGCGAGGTGTTGTGAGCTTGTAGATCAGCTATTTTAAAAAAAAATCCTTATCTTACATTATTTGACAATTTGGCCTATGTTTCACCAGTTTTTATATTATGGTTTGTTGATTACTTTTGATGCAGTAATGGTCTTTTTCTTAACAGGTATTTAAAAAGCCCTTAAATTGTCACTCCATTGTCATCTGGGGACCCCCCCCCAACATCATGTGGGGACCCACCTGGGAGTCCCGACCAACAGGAACTTGAGAACCACTGGAGTAGCCTACAGAGTAGCTGATGGAATGTTCTGCATGGTCATGACCTTCAAATAAACAGTGTGCAATAAACCAGGGGTTCTTAAAGTTGACACAGGGACCCCCAGGGATTCTCAAGTACTGTACTTAAGTACAATTTTGAGGTACAATTACTTTACTTGAGCATTTCCATTTTTCAATACTTTATATAGGCTACTTCGACTCCACTACATCTCAGAGACAAGTACTGTACTTTTCACTCCACTACAATTATTTGAAAACTTAAGTAACTCGTTTTTTGGTATTTTTTACCAGCTTTACAGATTTAGATTACAAAACATACGTTAAGATCTAGCCAATATACAAGCTCACAACTCGCAACGTGTGATGTGTTGTGAGCTTGTAGATCTGCTACTTTCAAAAGAAAAAATGTATTACTTTTACTTTGCTACTTCAATTATATTTTGATGGTAATACTTTTGTTATTTAAGTAAAAAAACAACAAAAAAAACAACACTTGGATTCAAATGGATCCTTACAGATCTGTAACTCCGAGCGCCCATTTGGTTCCATTTGTACAGTCTCAGAGTTAAGGGGGTCTGTGGCCTAATGCATATTAAAGAGGGGGTCGTTGAAATACACTGCAATAAACAACCAGATACTTATTCAACATCAAGACTGCTCAACATTTCCCTCACTCAGAGTATAAGGGACCCACATCGCCATCTACAGGTCAGAATTAATTCCTTTGGAATTGCATATGAACATTACTTTTAAGAGTTATTCCATTCCACATGAAATGATTGCTGATTTGCAAATCCTTAGATCATCATCTTTGTTGTTATCATCAGGCATCCAGGTGCTTGGTGAGCCTGCGTACTTTCTCCTTCTTGTTCTTGTTGCCATGTTTCTTCCAGGGTTTGCCCACGGCCGTGCCAGCTGTGCCTGGGCCTACGGGCCCACTGCCGGGCTTGTAGCCCATATGAGACTGGACCCCCTTGGTGAGCGCCCGAACATTGTCCTGAGAGAGATCACAATGATTGTACTATACTTTTGCTACATAAATGAAACCACTTCTGCCAAATGACTACATATAACGCCTGCACCATCACTGAATAATGACTTTTTTACTTGAATAATCACATCACGCACAGCTGGCAGGCAACTTCTTCAACAAATCATTGTTTACATGCAGTAGTAGCATTATATTTTCTACTATTAGGAATTATGGGGACAAAACAATGTATTCATGCTTATTTCACAATATTTAGAATTCAGTCTCAAAATATATTGTGTGAGAATTATTCTGCTATGCTGTATGTATTGGTAGATTTTGATGACAGCTGATGTCTGCTCTCTTTTTTCAGCCTTGTGAAAGACATTGGTAAAAAAATATTTCATACCTGATGGAAAAAGTTCTTGTCAACCACATTTTCTATTCTCTTGATCTTGGATGGTTTGTTGGTTGTCTTGGAGGTTGGGTCACTTTCAGCCTCTTCTGCTGTCTGGAACTTACTATGCTGGGGCTGGAAGTCTGCAGGGTCAATGTGAGGAGGTGGGTGGCAGTACAGAAGCTTGCCCTGAAAGAGATGAACAGAGCATGTAATGCATGTCGACAAAGTGATGATGGATTACCTCAATTTGGGGGAAACAGTCAATCAATGCAAGGATTTTATTTGCAGACTAAAAACACTAAGGATTATGTTTCACTGTGGTTTTCCACAATAGCATTCTGCTCCACTTTAGGTTCTATAGACTCAGTTAATATAGACTCAGTATATAATAGAGTTAATACTGCCGTTTTGCTATGATGTTAATGTTTTATGCTTTTGCTTTTCTTTTTTGCTTTATTGTTAAATTAGTTGTAACTGTAATTGTATTCTTGCTCTGTAAAGCACTTTGAGCTGCATTTCATGTCATGAAAGGTGCTATACAAATAAAGTTTATTATTATTAATTATTATTAATAGTGTAGAGAATATTATGCAACACCATATGATGTGGTGTATTACATGAAGGTCAACTTCAACAACAGACTTAAGTCAAACAGTAGTTGCATGAAATTCCTAAGTGTTTATTTGACCCTCAGCCGAGTGCCAGATGGGTGGAGATTCAATCACATATAAATATTACATAGTAAATTGACTTTCAAACACCTTCCTGTGATTGTATAATTTTTCTGGCAGTCACTGTATTATCCTTTGTGGTCCACTCCCACCCACCGGCACCTAAATAGTCTAAAACAAACCCAAAAACAAAATCCTTTTTTCTTTCTTAAGTTTTCCTAGGCAATTATTGCTTTTATGCTTTATAGTAGATAGGAGAGTATAGAAAGACTATAGAAAGACAGGAAGCTGAGGGTAGACATGGGAAGAGACGGGCAATACAAGGCTCCGGCTCGAATCAATACGGCTGGAGACCTTGCAACCATATAGGCGGCATAACCATTCACCCCATAACAGAAATACATTTTGACCCCTTTGTGGAACTTACATTGACATAATCCTTCAGGATGTATCGGGCTGATCTGGGCTGGTCTGGCTGACCATGTGCTGTCATATAACCCCTCATATCTAAATTAAAGTAAAATGCAAGTTAGTATCACAGTTGATTTCTACCGTCTTCCTGATGTTTCTGTTAAAAAAGTCAATGAGATACTCTCTCGCCTGACTGAAAAAGTACCGCCAAGGTAACTTTGAGCAAGGCACCTGTTAAGCTGCTCAGTTATTATTAACAGTAGAATATTGTTGTTGTGCTCCATGTGTCATGTGTTTTATAAATACTACTACTACAACTACTTTTAAGTGTGTAGCAGAGTGCCACAAAAAAAGAGCAGCTTTGTTCAAATACATTTCATTAGATACGTTTGGCTGAATTAGACACTTTTTTTTTTTTTTTTGGGGGGGGGGGGCTTTTTATACCTTTTATTTAGAGAGGGACAGGGAAAGTAGGCTGACAGGAAATGGGGATAGAGATGGGGGGTGACATGCAGCAAAGGTCGTCGGGAACGGGAGTCGAACCCGCGACACGCTGTCAGGCTGGCATTGCAGCTTAGGGTGCCTGGACCGTCACGCTACGGCCCAGGCCTGAATTAGACACATTTTAACAAAGCTTTTAAACAGAACTAGGATGCAAATGTTAATGTGGAGTTAATGGTCTTACATCCGTAGGCCATCAACAGCTCTTCGTAGCTGGGTGGTCTGTCAGGGTCTTCATCCTCTCGTGGTCGGATGATGTTAATGCCGTAGGTACCCTCCAACACATGACGAGGGATCGTCTGACACACGTTACTATTCTGTTAAGGACTTAACCACAGCAAGCCTCCAAGTAATGTAATTAAACCAGAATTATTCTACGAAATGGTTCCCAACTCCAGTCCTTGGGATCCCTGTTATTGCTGTTTTTTTTCAGTATCCTATCAGGTCTAAGAGGGTCCCTCATTAGACTTAGACACAACACATTAGACATAAAATTATAAGACACAAGAACGTCGTTTCCTAGGAGAGGTGATTGCAGTAATGTTATGATACTGTTAAAAAATGACAGAGTGGAAGAAAAGTAAACTGCAGCATGTGAATGATTTGGATCAAATCAAGTGACATTGACCTAACAGTGTGTTGGTTCCAATGAAGGATATGAGAGCGCTTGCAGGTATGTAGTCTCTCATCTGGTCGATGGGCAGGATCCCACAGCAGATCATCTCTGCTTTGGTTGACACAAAGGAGGGCATGCACAAACCTGGACAGTCACATAGGCACAGGCCTGGCTCCACATACAGAGTCTGCAAAACACACACACACACACACACACACACACACACAGCAGAGGTTCAGATGCGGAAACTGGCCCTCATTTATCAATGGAACGTACAAACAAACAGCTTAAATTTCGAGCCCAGCAATCAGCTTACAATCACGGCCATGTGAGATTTATCAAGCAGGTGTACCCTGTCAATCACAGCGTAAGAATCGTCGGCTGTTGATAAATGTGGCAGAGCCTCGCCCGACCTGTTTTTCAACATGAAGCGGAATACGGACGAGAAGAGTAACTTCTGTGAAGTTACCCCACCAATCATCTCCGTGGATTCACACACAGCTATACAGCACACACTCCTATCATATGCGTGGAACGGCACATCCTATTTGCATACACAGGGCACACACCGATACCTGACGCAGAAACGTCCAATAAGAAAATATACACAAAACACAAATAAAACAAAAAATTGAAGTAAAATAAAACAAAGCCTACACGTCCTCAGACCAGACGTGAGATTTGAGCGTAGGCTCAAGTCAAAGATAAATGCAGACAATTGCGATGATCTCGGCGTACGCCCGTTTTCTGGTCTGCACAAGCTTGATAAATGAGGGCCTTTATGTCTGTGGTTTGTTTGCAGTGACTTTAAAGAAGGGGCCCAATTTATATAAACCACCATTTTCCTAAATGCTGTGTGACACCAAAATGTGAATCCTGACTCGCTGGTTGAAAACACTCCCTTTGGTGACTGTGCAAGCTAGAGACTTATGCCGAATGAGTTGACATGCTGCCATCTCATTACTGTCTTGTTGTTATTCTGTACATCCTGTTAATTGAACACCTGTATTGTGTGTGCTATTGGGTCGATACCAGGCTAAAATACATATATTCTATGCCAAGAACTGATACGTCTATTTGCCTATTTCTTTCTTGAATGTCAAAAATGTTTGGGAGCATTTTGAAGGAGTAGCGAGTATAGTAGCCTAATGGTCGCCTTAAAAACAAAATTCAAAGAGAGACACTGTTAGATCCCATAAACCATAGGGTTCATTGCAAATGGCTAGCTGGTTGTCAAACAACTGTTTCACAGAGACTATGCAGACACTGAATGGCCATAAGTAATGAATGAGAAGTATAATTTTAGGACAAGTTTGTACAACTTCAAGGACAAATCCTGCTCAGTATTATTACAGTTAAGCTAAAATGCAACTGTTGCGTTTTTAAAAACAGCCCAAAAAAATGGCATCAATATTATGTAAAATACTTGCAACTTTGTATTAGTGGGTACTCAAACATGAAAAAGTCAGAGCACCCTTAATTCAAATCAAATTTCCTTTTTGGGACCATGGCCCAATATCTAAAGTAGAGGTTTGGAGAATGAACCTGTACCTGAAAGTGCTTGGTATGTCCTGGAGTGGCCGACACAGAAACCTTCTTGTTCCTGAAAATGGTGTTAATGGAGGAACTCTTTCCCACATTGGGATACCCCACCTGTTGAATGTGCAGAGGATAATAACAGATCAATCCAAAACATCCAACAAACTGCCCTGAAATGCATAACAGCTAGTGGTGTCATCTTGCATCTCCAGATTCATTTAATTCAATTAGTGTTAGTAAATGTGTGTTTTTCACCCACCAGACCCACTGTGAGCTGTCCCTCTTTACATCTCGGTCCGCTGTGAGCAGCTTTAAACATCTCCAGCAACTCATCTTTGTGCAGCAGACGACTGGAGTTGTGGAATGAATAGACACTCTCCTCCTCATCTTCACCTTCTGAACAGGTATGATAGTCTTCTTCATCTACTGACACCTCAAGCTCACTCTCCTCCTCTTCCTCTGTACCCATCTCTTCCTCCTCGTCTTCATCTGCCCCCTGCTGGCTCTTGTTCTTATTGTCTGACTGCTGCTCATCTTCTAGGTCACTGTGTTCATTCTCTGGGTCATCCTGCTCCATGCCCTGTGGACAGGAGGAGAGTCAGTTAACTTTCACACAGGACACAGACATTAGTCAATTTGAGACTAATGTAGATCCATCTGTGTGCCAGAAACATTTCCTCTCACGTTGGATGTGAGGTTTCTAAAGCAGAATTCCAATACCCAAAATCTCGGCCACTCGCTCACTCCAGCTTGACAAGGAAATAGTTTTGGCCCAATTGTTCATTTGCTTTTTGGAGGAGGCGAGTGGAGTCAGTGGAGGGGCTTAGTCGGCTCTCCGAGTGCGCATGGAGCGAGTGTACATGAAGTGTAGGCTCGACCCCTCTCCACATCTCCTCGCGGAAGACTTCCGCATTACGTGTACAATTTCTTTTTGTTTTTTCCCCCTTCTACCGTGACGTATACATGGTCCTCCTCCACATGTGGCCACACAAACACTGCTTGAAACCCAAAACCATGCCGAAATACACCGAAACGCTGAAATACATATATATATGTGTATATATATATATACATAAATACATTCTGAACTCAAACTAACTATCTTCATTTTACCTTTTCCTCTGCATCCAGTCTGTCAGCCTCAGCCAGAGCAGACCAGAACATGGCCCTCACGCCTTCCCTCTGGAAGTATGTGGCCCACGTACGCCTCTGCTTTCGGGTCAGTAGATCTGCCTTGTTTATCAGCAGCATGTTCACCTTGTCCTGGGACACCTCTTTAACATACGCCTCCTAGCACATGAACAGGAATACGGTATAAGTCAGATACAGTGGATTCACATTTCTATTGATATTTCCCCTGGTAGGTGGTCTTGTAGTTGACAGCATTGGGAGGTATACATAGAACACCAGCCTTTTGATGCACAGTAGTTTAGTTTAAGAAAGAAAACTGTAGGTTACACAAACCCCCCAAAGGGGTTTCTATACCCCCCCCCAAAGACAAAGCAAAATAAATCAATCAAGGTGACAAACAAGTGACATCAAAACCCAGTCAAAAACAAACGTTAACATAAATACCAGTAAGAGCTTAAGCTTAAAGGACAAGTCCGGACTAAATAACAAATAGGCTCATTTTCTTCTTATATTGATCCCAAATTTTTTCATGAATCTGTTATTAGTTGTCATTACACACGCAACCATGCCTTGGTTGTCCCACACGAGCCGGCAGAGTCTCATAAATCCTGTTTTGGGGTGAGCGTTAAGTGACTGTACTGGCCAATCACAGCGCATCTTTCCCGTGACTTGGCAAAACACATAACAGCATAACATCTGTTTAGCAGACTACGGCGGCTTGTGTGGGACAACAAAGGCATGGATGCGTGTGTAATGACAACTAATAACAGATTCATGAAGGGGGAAAAAATCTCTTTTGATCGCAACAAATAGTGCAAGTATCGATATGCTTATGGGATCCGCTCTATGCTATGAGGGCTGCTGGGGACTGCTGGGGAAACTAGACGACAGGGGCAATTCTGCAAATGGAACCCATGGCCAGTCATTTGGGATCAATACAAGTAGGAATATGAGCCTACATGTTATTTAGTCCGGATTTGTCCTTTAATGTGGCCATTACATGATATGAGTGATCAAGTTCACAGTATAAACCCCACCCATCCTTGTCTGCCACTAAACTTAAAGACTGAATGAATGAATTGACTTACCAGGTCAGGGCACCGGAAGAGCAAGGGATTTCTGGCATCAACGATCTGAACCACAATATCACTGTCAAAAAATAGTTTATGTATCAAATATCCAGTTGATCTGTCTTGATTCTCACACAGGAAGAATTGTCACAACACCACAAACAAACAAACAAAAAATAAAGTCTAAAAGTTCTTTAATCCCCCCTAGAGGCCTAATGCGCCTTACATGCAACCGAACCATAGGACTTGAAAAGGTCTCTACCAGGCCGGGTTGCCTACCCAGAGCCCGCAAATTTTGGAAGGCGAAATGGCGGAAAATGTTGTCTGCCACACATGGCCAGGGCCTATATGGGGAGTTGCATCATGATTGAAGGAATCGAGGGGTTCATATTTAGATTTTACGAACTACGGTTCAAGAGTTATAGGCCAAAATGTGAAGCGGGCTAATATAGCGCCACCATGGGGCTGATTTGAAAACGTTGGGGAAGAGGAGAGGTTCTTCCTTGGCCTACTTGGAGTGTGTGTGCAAAGTTTCACATTGATTGGTCCAATGGTGCCAAAGACACTCACACAGACACACACATAGACGGGGACACACACGGATGGACAAGAGCGGGAACATAGTCTTCGGCCACCCAGCCTGGCGGAGACAAAAACTGTACGTTTTGGCCTAATAGTGACGCTAGAACAGGGGTGCTCAACCTTGGGTCCACAGACCCTTTGGTTGGCAGCAGCGCCAGTCCACACGAAAATGAGTTTTATTTATTTGATATATTCACCACTGCATTCCGATCTCAAGCTGCCATCTCTCACTACTGTTTCGGGTATCTGCCCTACTTAACAAAAAAAAGACATCAACAGCCTATTGAAACCCATAGACCAATTATTTGTTTACAAACATTGGGACTGGACGCACAGGTGTTTCATGTAATCAATTCCCAACAGATCCCCAAACCTGCTGTTTTGGGGTGAGCTTGTTTCAGTTCATTCAACCTCCTCTGTGTGTAGGCTAGTGGGGTGCGCCCTGGCGACACATATATACTTCATCGCGTAACGGTATTGCGCACCGAGAACCGCTGACATACAAGCTCACAACCGCGTCACGGATGCGACCGCTGTGAGCTTGGAGATCTGCTATTCTCGGCCGTTCTCTGCGCGCGACACCTTCGCGGGACGGAGCATAAATTAGTCTTGACGGGCTGCAGCTGCGCTAGCCAAGCAGGTTCTGGTGCCATGATCATAGAGCGCTCCCTCCGTTCTTATGACAGCCACTGGAGGTGGAGTTTTGAGGACAACTGCTTTGAATTGTTATTATTGTTTACACACAACAGAAACCAAGGATTATATATTTCAAGAGCGAGAGATCACAGTAAAAATCCTAAGCATTCTTCCTCCACACTGGGAGAAAAACAGCATCTGAAAGTTTGATGGGATGCAGTTTTACACGTGAGACTGTGACCACTTTTACATTGCATCGTATGAGCGGTGGGGTTCTTTTGCTGCCGACCTGCGCGCGCATACTGTTTCGTATCAGTGTGACGTCGTCTGTTAAGGCGTCTATTGTGTGTGACTGAAACTAAATAACTGATTGTACCTCCTCTCGATCACTCTCCACAGCTGCCTCCAGAAGTCCAAGTTCCTCTCAAATGGAGTGAGAATTAACTTCTGCTCCTCTTCCAACCTTTATGAAAGAAATGAGAATTAATTTGATTACTAAGTACCGTAATTCTTAAGACCATGTTACTATAACATAAATGACAATTGTAAATCGTTAATGGGATTGAAAAAGCAATGAACAATGACAGTACTACATACTCTGCAAGTGCACGTCTCCACTCCAGGAAGCTGTCTCTCTCTGCCAGCTGAAGAGCTTCAGCACTGGTGCCATCATCCCAGTGGGGTCTGGAATAACATCACAACACAAAGAACTCAGAATGAGTATCCCATAAGATAATGGTCACAGAAACTGGTCGAACGTCCTTGAGCAAGGCACTGATCCACTATCTGTTCTCTGAGTTGCTTGGCATAAGAGGTTCATTCATGAATGCTAAAACCACTTAAGCCATATTTTATTCTTTGTCATACAACGGTGTCACACGGAATATAGTGACAATAGCTAATCTACAATCTCACATGGGCTATATTATAAGAAAAGAAACACCGTGGGATTTTTAACCGTAGTGAATGGAAAATACCTATGTCTATGTTGTTGTTCTATTTATTTTTATTATCTTTTTGTGGATTAATAAGAGGAATAAATGTGAGTATTTAAATACGAGATATTTGAGGGGGGGTTCCTGATGTCTGTCTGGATGTATTTTGGTCTGTAAGAATAAAAGAAAATACAAGCTCACAACACAACGCATCCTGATGCGTTGTGAGCTTGTACATCTGCTATTTTTGAACAATTTTCTTTTTATTGTTGAAGTGGTTAAAAAAAGGGAAGTACAGCGGTGGAAAAAAATACATTCTAAAACCGTAAAACATACCGTCGTGGGATTTTGAGGAACTTTTTATTTTCTTCATGAAGCTTCTTCAGTCTTGCTTTCTCCTCTGCTGTCAACAAGCCGATCCGAGCTTCAGGTGGCACAAACTTAATGTTGAGCTTTTCTAAGAGTGAACAATACAGCAGACAGAGAAACCATTAGTTATTTACAAGAATTTGCCATTTGCTTCAGACTTCCATTTTCACACCCAGCATTCTCCACATCTGTTGACCCTCACCCTTCCATCAGTTTTTCAATGCTAACACAGTTGATTAAAGTTAAGTTAATTATATCCCATGCACAATCTAACGAGAAAGAAAAACGAGGGATGGCATGATAATAGTCTATAGATAATATGTTTGAGTCTATAGTCTCAAATTAGTTACCAGCAACAAACTCTGTCCCAGCTAATTCTGCGGTGGCTAGGAAGTCATCCATGGAACTCTGCTCTGTCACCGACTGGAGGTTCAGCCGACCCCAGTCATAGCCATCATTAAGTTCACTGGTGTGGAGCTGGAAAGACGGAGACAAACTAATGTTAGATTAGGTGGACAACTGGACAGACAACAGCAGCATAGAGGATACTGCAGAAATGACTGAAATTATATTACATTGGCGTTGTATTAGAAACACATAGCATATATAAAATACATCTATGATAGTCTTGATCCAAGGCTATTTTTGCCCATATGTCCACTCCAGCAATATATTCCAGCAGTTGTTTGAACTGACATATAATAGTGGTCATATCATGTGTATACGTTATTATGATGTTCCTTGAATTTGTGCACTGATAATTTAAATGTAGCTCTGGTCCATAGTTGACCAGAGACCATTTAAATGTATCCTCCGCTACTTTGACTCGTCAGGCGGTGACCAATGAATGAGAAGAAGGCTTCAGTCTTTGGACAAAAGGACTCGCTCCATCCTACACTTTAATAGAACCTTAAATCCCTGAACGACCAGTCGACCACTACACTTCCAGGATGCTGGTCGCCTCCGTCACAAAATATAATTTTAAACAACATTCGGGGCAGACTGAGCATTCACACATCGTGCCCCTGTCTCTGGAATGCTCTCCCTCCAGCTGTTAGAGATGCTGACTCTTTGGACATTTTTAAATCTAGTCTTTTTTCTTTTATTTTTTGCTGATCTGTAAATTTTTCAGCGGTGCTGCCGCATGGTAATTGTTTGATCATACGGGCGGGCACATTTTACTGTGTTTCTTTGCTACTGTGTTTTTGTTGTATGACTTGTTGTGAAGTGCACAGAGAGCCCTTGGGGTGATGTTGCACTATAAATAAAAAATAAACTGAACTGAAACTTTGGCCAACGCTGTTGGTTATTACAGTAGTAATAATAATATCTTAAATGTATGTAGCGCTTTTATAAGTAGGCTACCCAACCCAAAGACGCTTTACATGGGGAGAAAACAAAATAACAACTTTATTAGGAAAATAAATACAAACAAAAAGCTAAGACTAAGGAATAAAATCAATAAAAACAGGTAGCTAATGTCATAATAACGTTACCCAAGTATCGCCTCTCTTGTTTCCTCGGCCAGCGTTCAGTCTCTCCTTTATCAGCGATCTACCGAGTGCGGGACCGCCAGTTACCTTCTTCTTACCCATGCTAGCTTTGATGACAAACACGAAACAATCAAATAGATGTCAAACGGAACCGTTATGAATGTTATAATAAGAAGTTAAAGGGCCTAAAGTTATGTTTATGATGCTTTCTGCGCTGCTGGGGCCCATGTGGAGAAACTGTTGTCGTCAGGAGCGGAAGTAGAATGGAGCGTACCACTTGAGACGAGAATACAGTAAATAGTAGCTAAATAACTATTAATAAAGCCATTTAATAGCATTATTAACAACATGTACAATGTTATAGATGAATACAAACATTTACAACTTATGTCTGCTTCAATTATTAACATGTCATAGCAATCTATAAAAATACATTAATGGTATGTGCCAATCGTATGTCCTGTCCAGCACTCAAAAATGCCTCGAAACAAACCTCAACTCCACGAACGGTTCCTTATTCCCCCATAATAATAGTAATGATGATGGATGAAAATAACACTAGTAATAATAATGAAAATATTAATAATTAGCACAATGATATTAATTAATTAAATGTAATGTTTTAATTTACTAAGTAAAATTATACTACATGATATTACAGTTTAGTTTTAACTTAAGCATAGAGAACGATCTACAAGCGCACAATGAGTCGCATCTGACACATTGTGAGCTTGTAGATCTACTATTTTCAAAAGAGTTTTATACAATGTATGAAATGGGACATTCTGCATAATGAGCACTTTCTACTTTTGGTACTTTAAGTACATTTTGATACCAATACTTTTGTACTTTTACAGGTAAATGTTGAATTCCAGACATTTACTTGCAACAGAGTATTTCTACATTGCAGTAGGGCCTATTGATACTTTTACTTAATTAAAAAATATATATACTTTTTCCACCACTGATTGACAGGAGCAAATATAGACCAATTGTTTGTTTACTAACATTGAGACTGGAAGCACAGGTGATTGTTTCACGCAATCAATTCTCAACCTGTTGTTTCGGGGTGCGCTGGTTTCAGCACACCCCAACCCCCGTTTGTGTGTTGGCTAGTGAGGCGCGTCCTAGCGAGACCTGACAGAATGGGTTTCATTCATTGTGCATACTGGTTCTTATCAGTGTGACTTGTGTCAGTTTGGCCCCTGTCCAAGTCCTAACCTACCCCATGTCCTAACCTAACCTACCCCCCTACCCCCCCCCCTCTCTCTTTCTTCTTTTGTACATATTTTTCACTTTTCATACCAGTAACCTGTAAACTGATTGTATGACATTCTGTATAGTAGCGTGTATATCTGTCTGTCTCTTATATGTCATCATGATTTGTGTGCATGGGGATCTCATCTTAAACAAGCTTAGTGCTTAATGAGCTTTCCAGTTTAGTAGACCTTGTATTGTGAATTTGTACTTCCATGTACTCATATGTACTGTCATGTACTGTTCTCATGTCTTACTAAATAAAGTACATCAATCAATCAATCAATCAATCAATCAATCAATCAATCAATCAATCAATCACGTCGTCTGTTAAGGGGTCTAATATACACATATTCACATTCATATCAAGCCAGTAGATGGCAGCATAGAACCATTTTTCGAACGAGGACAACAACCTGACAACATCGCAGTCTACACCAGTGTTGCCAGGTCTGCTTAATTCTTATTATAAGCAACTTTGTTTTTCTGTAAAGTTGCTTGTAAATTATTAGTTAGTTGCGGGGTTTTGACTTGTTTGTAAAATGTAAATGCTTATTTTGGGCTTGTTTCCTAACGTTTTTTAACCCAGTGGTTCTCAAACATTTTCATGTCAAGGACCCCCTAATTAATTAATATGTATTTGTCCACTGGCACAAAATATTTAGTGCCAGGCACCCCCGCACCAGATCTGTGTTGTTAAAATGTTTAGAAAAACATTCAAAATGTTTTGCTTCCCCCCCCCAAGATTTGTTTGAAATAGCAGATCTACAAGCTCACAACGCGTCATATGGTAGGTTTAAGTGCTCATTTGGCATAGCCTGGCATAGTCGCTTCTTAGACCTTGTTGCTTATTTCTCTCGCAAAATCGGGCAACACTCGTCCAACCCACATCAGATCACAGTTAAAGGACCATCCCAAACACATTTCTCCCTTTTTAAATTAAAGCAAATCTAATAAAACACACATTGTCCATTTTGATGATGATGTGGCTTCAAGGAACACAACTTTTCCAGTCATTTCTGAAATGATTATTGAATAGAAAAGACACATCATTAGGCTATTAGCCTAATTAATATGTTCATGAGACAGCCATATGGAATGTGGAATGTAAGCACTTTAGTCTGCAACCATGTGGGTGATTGATTGATTGATTGATTGATTGATTGATTGATTGATTGATTGGTTGATTGATTGATTGATTGATTGGTTGATTGATTGATTAATTGATTGATTCGAACGGATAGTTACATCTATATAAGTAATAATTCTGACATAACATGTGTTTAATCATCCAGGATCATGTCATCGTCCAACTGTCAGATTATGCGAGAGAAATAAGCAACCAGGTCTATGAAAACAAGCCCAAAAGAAGCAACAGGTTTATTGAAAATGAAAATAGCCGATCTACAAGCTCACAATGATGCAACACGTTGTGAGCTTGTAGATCGGCCATTTAAAAAAAACAGCTAACCACCAAATGTGAAAAATGTGGAATAATTTTATTTATGTTTTAACAACACAAATCTTGTATGAGGGTGGGGGTCCCTGGCATAAATAGCCTACATATTAATTTGGGGGTCCTTTCCTTGACATGCAAATGTTTGAGAACCACTGGTTTAAACAACATTAGGTAACAAGCTCAAACAAGCAGCACAACTTTAGAAACAAGACCAAAAAACGCAACCCGCAACTACCAATGAATATTTACAAGCGACTTTACAGAGAAAATCAAGCCCAAAGTCACTTATAATAAGCGGACATGGCAACGCTGTGACTGAACGGTCAACGAACAAAACACCAGCTTTGGTTTAGCCCTGCTTCCCCCCCAGACGCGCTGAGTTGGTTTGTCCCAGAATATAGACACCAAGCAGCATCTCTCAGTAGTTCCAGTAGAGTCAACTTCACAGAGCTGTGATGACGGGATCATGACGTTACGATGGACAACACCACTCTAGAGGATGGACTTATGACTATCTTTGCCACTACATGACAAGAGGACAATCAAAGTACCGACGACACTTGAGGGTGCAATACAAGAGCAGTTTGTAGTTTTTAGTAGATTCCATTGCTTTGGACGGTGTGATGATATTGAATTATGGTGTTATGTTGATGAATTGAATACATAGGACCCCAATGGAAACAAGACCACAAGGACTTTTTGGGGTGTTATCCTTTTAGACCAAGTGTATGACTGTACTCGTGCGGTTTTGCATTTCTGTCTAATCAAATCAATCAAATCAATCAAAAGACGGGAAACGACGACCCGTATATAATGCTGCCTTGGAAGAAGAATAAGTTCGACCTGATCGAGGAAGACAAGCAGTCCAAACAGAAGGGCTATGCGGTGAGCCTCAACTACTCGGCGCTCACCTCCTTCGCCAAGTCCTGCCCGGAGAGCGCGCTGAACCGCGTCGGCAGCATGTTCAAGTCCAAGAGGAAAAAGGTGAAGATCACCGGCGAGGACCCCACGTACACCGTGCTGTACCTGGGCAACGCCACCACCATCCAGTCCAAAGGGGAAGGCTGCACGGACGTGGCCGTCAGCAAGATCTGGGGCAAGAGCGAGATGGGCAAGAACGGCACCAAGATGAAGCTGACCGTTAGCTCGCAGGGCATCAGGATGGTGCACGTGGACGACAAGGCGCGACGACCGGGACATCTGTACCTTCTGCACCGGATAACGTACTGCGTGGCGGACCCCAGGCTACCTAAGATCTTTGCGTGGATTTACAGGTAGGGCAGCTGACTGTTTACATTACATACATTAGTTGACGATTAGTTGTCACGCAAATAATTGCGACTATTAAACACTTAAACCCAATATGTGTAACGGGAGTCCCTCATGGCTCTAAACTAGAGTCTTTTCTGTTTGCTGTTATTGTGGGGAAAGCTTTCACTGAAAATAGCCGATCAACAAGCTCACAATGCGACGCAACGCGCATCAGCCTGTCTCAGTGAAAGCTTTCCCCACAATACCGATGCTGGGGTTTAAGTGGTTCACTGTGTTATATATATACAATATACAAAGAAATGACTGACATTTTATAATTTTATACTTCCAAAAAAATGTAAAAATAGCGGAAATAGTTGATCTACAAGCTTACTAGTTGATCAGCTGTCTATTTCTGCTATATGGAAAATGCTTGAAAATGTATGAACATTTTTCAACATGGAAACAATTGACAATTATGCAAGAATAATTGCGATTAACTCAAATAATTGTGATTAAGCGATCATGTAATAATTGTGACATGCCTATTTACAGGCACGAAATGAAGCACAAGGCAGTGATGCTCCGGTGCCACGCTGTGCTGGTGTCCAAGCCAGAGAAGGCGAAGGCCATGGCGCTGCTGCTGTACCAGACCTCCGCCACGGCTCTGGCCGAGTTCAAGAGACTAAAGAGACGGGACGATGCAAGGCACCAGCACCAGCAGCTCATAGGGGAGCAGACCATCCCTCTGGTCCCCCTCAGGAAGCTCCTCAACGGACAGTGTTACTACAAGCCCCCGGTGGAGCGCAGCCGGAGTGCGCCCAAACTGGGCTCTATCACCGAGGACCTGGTCGGGGAGGAGGAGGAGGAGAAGGCGATGCACTTTGAGTGTGAGGACGTTCTCGACACGGACGATGACTGTGTCAGCAATGGAAAGCAGGAGTTGTCGCAGATTATTAACGACCTCGGAGAAATGAGCATAGGAAACGACGTGCAGACACTGAAAGCGGACCTGAGGGTCACCAGGCTGTTGTCTGGGGAGAGCACGGGCAGCGAGTCCTCCATAGAGAGCAACCAGGAGCCCATCTCTGTCACTGTTGTTACGAACGGATTCGAAGAGGGAGGAAGGTTGCAGGAAATTGCCTGAATAATTCAGGCACCACTGACTACGTTTTCTTTTTCTTTTCTTTTGAGCCATGAGGTCTCTTACAACAACTTAAGAAACATTGTCCTGTTTGTTTATCATGCAGCAGCACGTTGTCAAACGTTTTGTCTCCTCTCCTGGCAGACTTGAAAGGATATAGAAAAGACCTCAAAGGTTCTGGGGACAATAAGCGGCACGGGGACAAGCTGTCATTGAATGATATATTGAGGAAAACACACACACACACACACACACACACACACACACACACACACACACACACACACACACACACACACACACACACACACACACAAAGGACAAATAAGTGCATGCCCATATTAGAGATGATTGATTGAACCCACACAAAGTCCAAGTGCGCACGAGGACGCACACTAATTCCTTCTCTTTTATTTAAGAGGATTTGTTTCAGCCCCAAGCCTGTTAACCCAACCTGTTTCTATAATGGAAATGCCTTTTTATTTTGCCCCCGAATGATCCAACAAACATTCCGTTTTGAAAGCACGTTCCGTGAGTGTAAACAGACACCCTCCACTCTCCGTTCAGGACGTTTTTTGTATCAGCCTGTTCATTTATTTCATTTTTTGCACTGTTGTGGAATTCAGTCGAGTATTACGTTGATTGCAATGTACATAATATCGTCTCTTCGTATGTTGTCATAAACATATTATGTCATATCTTTGCTGTGCAAAAGAAAACAATCTTAATGTATGAATATGTACAAAGTAAGACGCATTAAGTGTAAGTATAAATATTTGTTATTTTTTAAAGAAGAAAAATGTGGTTATGTGAACCTCAGAAAATTATCAATAAAAAACAAAACAAAATTATATGAAAGTGTCATCATAGTTCATATGAATTACATTAGTGTTTTGAATTCACCTTGATACCTAGTACCAATACAAAAAAACAGTTACTATTACAAAGCTTCATTAGGGCATTGTAAGTGTCATAATGTGGATACACTGGTGACTTTAATAAGTGATTAATCCCTTTCCCAATAATTGGTTTTAGGAGTGTGCGTAGAACAATGTGTTCAGAAGTAAAAAAGGTCGATTCCATTCATTCATTGGAAAAGTCAATGACATAATGTAGCAGGATCACCTCACCGCAAGCAGTATCGGCATAATCATTAGCATCAAATGGGTGACTGGGTTTTAAATGTTCAAAGCAGCAGGTAGTGCAGAGATTTTTTGCCAAGCTACTGACTTCTTACACAAAAAAACAGTGATACTGACAAGCTCTGATGTTACATATCACGTATTGAATGCTGGTTTCATCTATAGTGCACTGTGCACACCATGTTTACCTGACTACCGTAAGTTACAAGAGCCAGAACATCTGCATCCTTAAAGTATTAGCCAATTGGGTTGCAGTGGCTCAGGAGGTAGAGCAGCCGTCTGTGAACCGGAAGAGCCTGATTTGAATCCCACTCCACCAGGTTTCATGTCAACGTGTCCCTGAAACTCCTGATTGCTCCCTGAGTGCCCCTCTGGGTTTGCACACCGCCCCCAATAGGGTGTGGACAGAGAATTTCCCCACAGGGATCACTACAAACCTTTTAGTGTAGCTTGTATTTAAATCAGTTAACACTGTAGCAAATACTTAGCCTATTGATAAAACCAACCCTTGTGTAAAGGTGCAGAAATGTCCACCTGTAATCAATGCCTTTTTGTTAGGCATACTATTTGATATTCACACCACCACACAGTCTTGAAGGACAGAGTAACGCCAGCATCTATGACTTTTGATGAGAGAAGCCACGTTCCCTCACTGTGACTGATACCCAAGCACACTGCCACCTCTACTGCTGCTCTGTGTGTGGAAGGCCTGTCTCAGACAGTTCACTTCACCGTCATCCTCAGTACAAACCCACATAGCAACAGGCCCCCACAAATGCCACCAATAGCACATGGCTCCCTGGCTGTCATATAGGCTTGGATAGTTATTAATATCCCAAACACACAGAGCACAGTAGCAGCATTTGCTCCTCCTGGGCGGCCCATTGCGGTGTATGTGCAATGTCATTATTCATGTGAAACCCCAAAGGAGTTCCTCCACTGTCTCCTATATGGATGTCTGGGAGTTGCCGTATTGATGTAGCCATTAGTATTCCTGTCTAGGGGCTGAGTGGTGCGATTCAAGCAATGGTTTCCCTTGGTCTGCATCCCAGCATGCCCCACTGCTAAGGCATGCACTGATGCTCTCCCTCAGGACCAGACGTTACATGATAGCATGTTAGATGGAACCATTGCAGAAGTTCCACATTTTTACCACAGCCTTACTGAACAACTGTTGCAGTTGTAGCACCCAGCCCACTTCTCTAAGAGTACAAAAGCCATTTACTGTAATACTATACAGTATCACCACACTGACACTGCACGCAAACAGTGCCTGAATAAGACTTAAGGGAAGAGAAAAGTGAGCTTGCAGCTGCCCAGAGGAGAAGGGTGGATGAGGATTTTTACCTGGATGGTCACTGCTACAGCCATGAGAATCACATTGGCCATGTTGAGGCTAATGGAAACCCAGACTGAATATATAGATCTTCACTGAAGATTTATAATGGGAATGTGAGACAGGAGGTTAATGTAGCCCAGCCTGCGGTTGGACTATAAAAAGCTCTACTGCCGCTCATTATGAATTCATGTGTTCTCAGGAAACACACACACACTAACTGAGACGAGATTTGGTTGCTGTTTTCGGCCTTGCCACATGGAAATTATACATGAGAATGGAAATAGCAACAGAAACCCACAAAGCTGCTATAGTTTCCCTTCCTCATGCAGTGCAATCCCCATGCAGCTACAGCTGCTGCAGCCTGCTGCACTGAAGCCACCCTCGCAGTCACCGCATGCCCGGCACCACCTAGGAAACAGACAGGATGTGCGATTATTGGCCATCTACTCTTCTAACCACACTATAACGCATTTAAAGCTGCTCATTGCAACCCCACAAATAGGATTTCTTTCCCTGACCTACATTTTCTAACAATACCCGTGACCACTATCTGAGATCTCTCACGTCACACCTTCCTTTCCGACTCGTAGGGTACCTGGAAATATCCTGCATGTGACAATCCTAATTGTGTGATTGTTTGGATAAAGGGTTTGTTGACACCTTGAATGCTTGCTCAACATCTGTCCATTGAAGTTGGCCACAGAAAATGGAAATCATTGATAAGATCAAGTAAGAAGGAGCCCTTTGATTGTCATACATCATGTTGGTTTTCTCCTTGAACAAACTGCTAGTGTTTGCACAGTGGATTGTCAGGAGAGTGTTTTAGTCACATGTATCATCAAAATGTGTGTCAGTATGTCAGAGCTGTTAAAAGTGTTCAGGAGGTAGAGCGGTCATCTTGGAATCTTAAGGTTCCTGGCTGGACATGGAAATGTTCTTGAGCAGGACGATCAACTGCTCTCTGAACACTTTAGCTGCCCACTGCTCCAAATAGGATGGGTTAAATTATGGGTTGTGCAAAATGTACTTCTCTTTAGCCAATTCATCTTTACTTTCCCCCTTTGAGAAAAAAAAGCTTTCCATTAAAATCTAACTGTTGTCTGACAAAAGCTATGCACTGTATCTTTTAAATGAACAGGTTTCAGCGCCCACTGGTAATGAAACACACACCATGTGAAAAACGATCATGTAAGTGTTCATGAATAAAGAAAAACTGCAGCAATAGCATCAATTTGCATTATATACAATGATTTATTTTATGCAATACTCAAGGGACAGTGTCACTCGCTGCAGCAATTCATGATCAACTGCAATGCTTTGTTAAGGCGGAGTAGTATTAATCAGTTAATTCCCCTGGAGAATCCTGTGTGACCCAGAAGAGTAGTTCTGTTATAAAAAATAAACACATAAATACATAAATAAACAATATGTATATATATATTTGAAGAAATCATGAAGGAATCTCAATATTTAGGGCAACAGGGTGAGATGCCACCAGAGACTTCCCTAATTATCTCCTTGTGGACCCAGCAGCATCAGTTCATCTCCAGCGCCAAAATACACAGGTTTGTTTTGAACCGTGCAAGGAAATCTGTCTCTCAATAATGCATGAGGAGAGCTGGGAGCACCCAGGGCCCATTACTAGAGCAGGGATCTGCTTACATCAACTGCACACCGGGGATGACAGAGACAGACTAGCTCAATCAGAGCTGATGATAAGACCTCTAGGAACAGCAGCAGGAACATGAGACATGTCCCAGCATGCCCGGGGACTGTAAATAGACACTTGGAGTAATAGACGCCACCTCAGCTCTAGTAGTACAGGAGGTGTGGGGGATGCGTTTGAGGATGCTGAAACTTACTTTTTTTTAAGACCAGCCTAAATGTTAAGTGCATCAATGCACTCTTCAATTACAGTACAATAACCACTGTTTGGTAAACCCCACATCTCTATTACTGTACATATAGCATCATACCCCTGTAATCAACTGCACATAGCAGTATGTCACATTCACAGCACAATGCACAGGAACAGGACACTTCATCACCCAATTGTGTGTCAAGGACCAACCTTTCTGAGGAACTGTGAACAAAACCATTAACACATGTCATTAAAGGTGAAAGAAATAGGTGAAAATAGCAGATTTACAAGCTCACAACATGTCGCAATGCGACGCGTTGTGAGATTGTAGGTCGGCTATTTTTGCTGTGCGACACCATCGTACGACGAGGTCTAAACTGAGGTTAGGGGTTAAAATAGTGCATGGTGATAAATGAAGAGTTAAAACTGAGTTGACTTAATACTCAGCAAGCTGGCCTAGCAGTCCAGACGCATACCACATAGGCTCTAATGCAACCTGATAGCGTATCGCAAGTTCGAATCCCGATCTCCACGAACTTTGCTGCGTGTCACTCCTGGTCTCTCTCCTCACTGAACCTGTGGTTCAAAGAGGAGACTGCAGGTGACGGACACAGGGTCCCACTACCATGTGTTAAAGGACGACTTCACCGCTTTTCAACCTATCTTCATATAATTGGTCCTCACACTAATACTCTTGATAAAATGGTACCATTTTTTTCTACTCTGTCTGTGTCTCAGAGGAGGGCTGTGGACAGTTCAGAGTCCCGTCTACCAGTGACATCATCAATGGGGAATCCAAGCTAATAGAAACTGCAGGCTTTCTATTCCTGGAAAGTTGCGATGCAATAAAAGAAGCCATTGTTCTCGTGTTAATAAAAATCAAAATAAAAAAGGTGAAATCTTGTTGGAAAAAAAAATCATGCCTAACGATGATGTCACTGGTAGACAGGTTTCTGGACTGTTCACAGCCCTCCTATGAGACGCAGACCGAGTAGAAAAAAATGGTACCATTTTATCATGAGTATTAGTGAGGACCAATTATATGAAGATAGGTTGGAAAGCGGTGAAGTCGTTCTTTAATGGATCTGTCTGCATGTGTTGGAACTGTGAGGGTGTGTGTGTGTGTGTGTGTGTGTGTGTGTGTGTGTGTGTGTCCATGACTTGTGGACACAGAGTGTCCATGCATGTGTGGGTGAGTAGATGATGGGTGCCGATATGTAACTGTGATTGACGGAGCATGTGAGAGAAAAAAATGTTTTCTAGCGTCAGTCGCATCTCATTAGTCTGAATCTGACAGCTGTCCTCCAGAGATTGTGTGAAAGTGAGTCAGAACGCAAGTATACGCCTAAGTGAACAGTGTGTATCTGTGTCTATGTGTGTACTGTGTGTGTGTGTGTGTGTGTGTGTGTGAGTGTGTGTGTGTGTGTGTGTGTGTGTGTATGCAGTCCCGTCAACGTTTGAGTTTTGGGACAGTTATCGAGTCACGGGCCACAGCAGGTTTGATGAAATGTTTCATGATGAGAGGTGTCCTCTAAAAGGCCTGCTTCGCTATTCTGGTTGAATTGGATGAGAACAGACATGTCAAAATGAATTATTGAAAATACAAAGTATCCGTTAAAACCTCCCATCTATGAACCATTCCATTCAATAACTTGTCAGAAATGTTCGAGTTCTGATAGTTTGGACGTTGACTCGTGCAACCTAAAACTGGCTTTCTGAAAGAGGACCCTTTGGTCCATTTTTTCAATCCATAACTTTTTTCAGTGAAGGAAAAAAGTATATTTTAACTAATCTGTATGATAGAGTATGTTAAATACAATATAACTAAAATAACTGTGGTGATTGGGATTGGTCTCCCTGCTCTTCTATTGATGAATATACCGTATAAGCTATCCTGTGATCGTGTATAGAACCACTAGTGCAGTGTCTCTCAACCTTTTCAGGTCGCGACCCCCCCAAATAATCATATTTGAACTGGGGACCCCCCACCCTGACAAGCACTTGGAATGTAGCAGTTGAGGCATTACATTTAGTTTGACTCGGTTCCACAGATAAATATTGTGAAAATAGCAGCTCCCAACGCCTCGTAACGTGAGGCGTTGTGAGCTTGTAGATCGGCTATTTTAAAAGTGTTTGCTTTCTTATATTATTTGCCAATTTGGCCAATGTTTGACCAGTTTTCATAGAATAGTTTGTTGATTACTTTTGATGTAATAATGGTCTTTTTCTTTTCTTTTCTTTTTTTTTTAGGTATTAAAAAGGTCTTAAAAGTCCTTAAATTGTCACTTCACTGTCATCTGAGGACCCCCCCGCCACCCCAAAAAGCATATTGAGAACCGCTGCACTAGTGGTTGACAAGTGGTATTCTGTGAAACTCAAAAGCACACATGTGCCCTATCCTGTGTGCCGCCTTACCCCTTATCCCTAAACTTCATCGACGCGTTGTGAGCTTGGAGATTGCCTATATAAAAAATGTCAAAAAAAGTTTAGAGATAAGGGGTAAGAAGGCGCATCAAGATAGGTCCCTATGTCTTATCCTTCCTACTGTATATCCTATTATCTCAGCAGTAGACGTTTTGGCGCTCGTGTGGGGGACCGGGGTTCGAGTCCCGAGTCAGGACATAAAAGTTAGGAATTGCAGCTTTAAATTAACAGAGTTTTCTTTTTTACTGTGTACCACATCCTTCATCACATTGCCTCAGTCTCAGATTGAATCTCTTCTGGTAAGACTCCCGTGGTTGAAGAAGATGTATGCCCCCCCCCCCCCCCCCCCCACCCCCTTGTGAATCATGGACATTGAGAGCCTCTCACACGGTGTATCTCGTTCTTGTCTCCATAATGGCCACCCCTGTAATGAGCCATGTGTGTGTGTGTGTGTGTGTGTGTGTGTGTGTGGCTGGTTCCCTGGGAGGCCTTGAAACCAGAGAGGTCGGCTTTCAGGGCTCCAGTCAGCCACCAGCTCCACCGTTGTTCTCCCATCGTCTCGGACACAAAGCCTCTGCCCCCAGAGAGCCGTAGATTTCAGCATGGTTATTTCGGTCCTTCCGTTACACAGGGAGGAAATGGAATAATAACAGGGGAGAGAAGGAAAATCATGGGGCAGCCCTCAGAAAGACAGACAAACTGTCTAGGCGACAGAATTGAAATAATGGGTGGCTGTCCATCGTGTTTTTCACTGTTCCAATGAGATACTCATCAGACCATTTCGGGGTATTAGTGGGGGATTTGTGGGGTACGCTAATGCCTAGAAAATGATGCCTTGTCAAGGCTGCGTTTTCATTTTCCCGGAGCGGAAAGTAACGAGTAAAGTGACAGTCTTGTGCTGCCTTTTCACTAGGCTTATCCAATTACAGCAGACTGCTTTTCCCAACATAATAATCTGTCCAAATATGAGAAAACCACAGTGGTGCACTTGGATCAAGTTACGGTAAGTGTATTTTTTCATCACCGACAGGAAACAGATGCTATGTCCTGCACCTCGTTTGAGTTCCCTCAGAGGAGACACGTGTTTGTGTGAGAGTGCGCAAACACACACATCTACTGTATGTGTGTTTGTGTGAGCGTGCGAGTCTATGTTCAGTATGGGCAGTTGTGGGTTCATCTTCTGACAGGCCATTTAGAGACACCAGCCCTGATATCTACTTCCAACAGACTGTATTAAGGTGTATAAATATGCAGCCTGAAATACAGAGGCTGCCACACTGAGCTGAAGATACGACACACAGGGTGCAATTTAGCATACATTTGAAGCTGTTCACCTTGTAATAAAAAGCCTTTGATGCAGGATAGTGACTTGATATTATTTTGTAAGGACTGTAGCTGGATAGTTCTGTTTGATGATGGGTGCCTCAACGGTAAGGTATCCATTAAACAAGAACAAGAACACAGAGCTTCAGATGTACCCATTAAAACCCCAAAACACAAGGGTTTTAATGTATCCGTTAAAACACAAGAACTGAAGGGTTCAAATGTATCCATTAAGATGGATACACCTGAACACAAGAGTTCAGGTGTATCCATTAACATTTACATTTTAGTTCGGATGAGATGGTATAAATTTCTGGAACATTCAGAAATCCCGAGTTCCATAAATGATAAACAAGACAATCATTTCCAATCACTTCCTTAATGCATCTCTATTGTCAACTAGCTGTTTTACCCATGGTAAGTATAAACTAAAAACATGGTTCCAGTTAAATAAGGATTAATTCACAACATATCTAATGACATAAATGGCAAACAATTATCTTGGCAATGAGTAAAATCTATTGTTAAAATAATACACGTAAACAAGAGAGGATCAGAGACACTGTACATTAATTAATTAACTAACCCCTGCCATTGGGTTGTGTTTGTAGTCGCTCACAGAGGGATTATGCCTAGCCAACCTTTCTTCAAAACAGTCCATGCCATGGTACAATATCACAAGCGCATCGAGGGTCTGACCAATTACACATGATGTTCTGCTAGGGAGGAGTTCTGCTAGCCAGAAAATCTTGGAGGTGCATTAAGAACTACTGAGCAAAGTTCTGAAAGGCACTGCCGAACTTCATATGACTTTGTTTTGTTCTTGTTTGAGCATGCTGCAGCCTTTAGACCTTTGCGGTCCAAAAGTGAATTGGCCTATAGCCACACAGACAGAATTAGTACATTATGACATCAATTGATGGCACAGTATACAAAGGATCACTTAATAAAATGTTCCACAATGAATCAACACATCAAACCTAATCTTTCTGCTTCTCGCTGTTAATGACATATGATCAATTATGTAGTTTTGACCTTTATTGTGACCTTGACCTTTGATCTGTCATCCAAAAAGTTAATGATCTCTTTGTTGCAGCCTAATGATCATTCCCAGCTAGTTTCAGGAACATCTGTGCATCCATTCTCCATTTTTTTGTTCACAGACAGACAGACAGACAGACAGACAGACAGACAGACACACACACACACACACACACACAGACAGACTGCACAGGATAACAATTCATAGAGGTGCCACTTAGCGTATTTAGACCTTCCCCCAATGCCATGGCTCCCAGTTTGTCTTTGACCTGTGTTGCATCTCATCCACTAACTAAACTCTCACTTTTCTCTCATTCTTCACTGTAAGGCAGAATTGACTTCAAAATTAAAGGCTTTAAAAAGTCTTTGAGGCGTAATTATGGCGTTTGTAACAGTACGTCTACCTCAGGGGTTTTATCAGAAGCTTGCAAGTAGCAATTATCTAATTCCTTATTAAGTTCTACTTCTATTTCTCCTCCTCTGGCACAGGCCAGCAGTTTACCCTAAAGGTGCTGTGGGACACAAATGGATTATGTGGCAGTGATAACAAAACACTGTTTCCAGGCTACGATTTGTCAAAACAAAAACAAAACAAAAAACTGAGGGGTGGGAGGGATTTTCTTAACCACTTAAAGGAGTAGTTCACCCAAAAAATGACTTATTTTCTATCAATTGCACACCCCATGAAGCCTTGAATTCATGGATTTGTTTTGTTTTTTGTTGCATTCCTAAGCCAATGATTTGATTCCCGTCTCCTACCGGCTAATGTATCCGGTAGGAGACACAAAGTATAGATTATTTGTGTCTCCTACCGGAAATACACACGATGATCAAATTATTGGCTTAGGAATGCGACAAAAACTAAAATAAATCCATGAATTCAAGAATTCGTGGGGCGTGCAATTGATATAAAATAAGTCCACGCTGTCTTTTTTGACTACGTCTCAGCCCTGTTCCTTTGCCCCCCGGTTGCCTTTACCCCCCCAGCCAGTGTTCAATAAAGACTACTAAACTTGCACCTGCCTCCTGTGCCTGCTTTTGGGTCCAATATCTGTTTGTTGTCCTGACATCCAGGGTTAATGTGTATTATCAAACATAAACATCGAATATATCAGACAGTCTACATTTCCCAAAAGCAAATGCGTGTATTTAATTCTCTCTGACCAGAAGCACGGCTAAAACATATACTCACTGGCAAAGGCCATAAAAATAAATGGTCAGAGAGGGGATATCAAATGCAGAGGCGTGGATTTCCTCCCCATTCCCCCCCAGCCCTGACTGTTTCAGGGATGCTGTATCATATCTATTGAGCAGGGATTCCAGACACAGCAACAATATTGATCACACCAACATAATGAACTTTGAATTTTCCATTGGGCCACTGTGACCTGCTACAGAGATTTCTAGTTGATACACAGGCCCCAATCACAGTATTTAGATCAGCTTTATGGAGGGCATTGTATAAAAGGCACCCCATGACCCGGTATTGATTATCAGACTGTAGCTATAAATAGGAATCCAAATCTCTGCCTGGCTGACTGGGTATTGGATCAGTAATGCATTACCATCAGCACACTTTGGCAGAAGCAACAGAAGTTTGGCACAGCAACAGCACTTGTTGGATGGGTTCTCCACTCGCCATCATTGAACCTGTCTATGCCAGGTTTGATGATTAGATTGGCCCTGCGTGAGCATTCCATCAGAAGTCGCTGCCACAGCTGCCATTGCTGGGGAGTCCAACTGAGAAGGTGCAAAATTGTGTAATGAATTAGAGAAACGTAGATTTGATTAAAGCTTAAATATTTATAAATCTATAAGCAAATACATAAATTAAAAATAAACACAAATAACCTTTTTATAGATAAAAAACACATCACTGAACTTAACTTTATTTAACAACTTAAGATCTGTTTAAAATCTTTCATGAATAACCCATCTACAAGCTCACAATCCATCACAACACCACACATTTTGAGCTTGTAGATCTGCTGTTTTTGAAAGTTTTTGAAGACTTTTGAAAAATGTTGCCTATATTATGACATGTCCAAAATATGGACGAAAAGGTTGAAAGCGGTTAGAAATCGGGACAGAACTTTTGGTCGATATATCGGTCCAGCTCTAGCCCCCACTTCACCCTTAGTAGCACTCGATCATCATCTGAGCCTGATACAAATCCTGATTGCTTCAGTACGACTGGCAGTCTTGGCAGACTCTCAAAATGCACCTAATCCTCAAGCCTAACCTAACCCTACTGTAAACATTTTTTTGGGGGTCACTATCTATATAAGTAATATCTAAATTTCAAGGCAAGAATTGGCTATTTTCACTATTTGTTGTACAATGAAGTATAGGGAAATAAGGGCATAAGTTGTTAATTAAAAATGTGGGATTTCAACCCCCAACTCTTCTAATGTTAGCAATACATAGCATAGCATTTGTGAACTATGTACAGCCTTATGACCGCTTTATGTGATCTTTATGTCACGTCACATCGTAAAGAGGCCAAAGGACAGAACATGAGCACAAACAGAGAACATCAGCAGAACATCACCATAGGGCCTATCTGGCCCACAGAACACAGTTAGAGTATTGTGTTCTCTGTGCTCCAGGCAGATATATCTGAGACATATCCACACCATGTGTTTCCCTGCATGGGGCATAAATAAACAAAACAAGGGCCTTTGTTCGCATTAGTCATAGGCATGTTTAATGCTTAAAACCACACTCAAGAAATACATGAATATAAAAACTTCATGGGTGAAAAACTGAAGGATTGAAATTCTTGCTATGTGAAGCAGTGCAGAAAATAGTAGCTGCTTAAAAATGTGTAATCAGAAATGAGTTAAACACATATTCAGAATCTTCAAATACTTGTAATTATGTCATTCACATGAACGTCAGAACAAAGAATTGTCATGTAAATATGAACATTTATATAAACATAATAAAAATCAAGTCAGGTTAAAATCAAATTAAAATAAATTAACCAGAAAATGATCATATGTTAAAAACCAACTAATCCATATCATTACTTTGTTTGGTAGCCTAATGTCTAATGTATTAACTTAATGTATGTTTTTTTCCCCTCCAATGCTGTAGCCTATTTTCTGCTGAGAAAAAGTGAAAATCCGGATGATTAAAAAAACATACCTTGATAAACTGTAGTTCCTAAAACTGGTCAATCTAAGCGATTTAGTGGATGTGTTTGGTCACATATTATAGCCTACTAGTCGTTTTGACAATGTGTCAGCTCAAAGACCCAGTACATTTTTCTTGCCCTAGGGCAGGCTGAGCTAAAGGCATGTTAATTGAAACAAGCCGAGAACAGTTAAGTTGAATCTGCATTGTTTGCTTAACAACATTGGAACTGGGGTTATATTTCCAGTTAGTGAATGCTAACCCCAGTGATGGAAGAAGTACTTGTCTGTTACATGTACAAGTTCGGTATTCACATTTTACTTGAGTAAAAGTACAAAAGTATTGGCACCAAAATATACTTACAGTACCAAAAGTAAAAGTACTCATTATGCAGAAGGTCCCATTTCACAAGTTTTCAAATGTATACAAGGTATAAAAAATCCTTTGAAAATAACAGATATACAAGCTCACAACAAGTTGTGAGCTTGTAGATAATATAGGAAATATAGAAAATATAGAAAATATAGGAAGTGGTTTTTAACTAAAGTTTTCAAATAATTAGAGTCGTAAAAGTACAATATTTGTCTTTGAGATATAGTGGAGCAGAAGTAAAATTATTGGAAATTTGAACGTACTCCATCAAAGTAAAAATACCTAAAAATTGTACTTAAGTACATGACTTGAGTACATGTACTTGCTTACTTTACACCACTGGTTAACACAAAGCAGAGATTACTGAAGAATAAACTTAGGTGACAATTCACTCACTCTCTCTCACACACACGCACACACGCACACACGCGCACACACACACACACACACACACACACACACACACACACACACACACACACTGCAGAGCTTCAAGACGAGGTTAACAAAGAGATGTGCTAAACATATGAAACCACAGCAGTGTAAACAGTGAAGATAGAGGCGGTGATCAACAGTGTGTTGATCACAGGGTTGACTCCCTCAGGGTAGTGCTTAGTGGATGACACAGGGTTCATGTGTGCAACTGACAACGCCCCTGTCAGTCATGCTGCAAAACTAGGCAAGGTGTTTTTCATGCATGATGTACTGCACAAAAAAACAACACTGTTTATTGCAAAGAGGCATGGAGTAGATGTGATTCTATCATGTTATCTTTACATCTGTCATTTCTTTGTCTCCTTGACATGGAGGCAAAACAGAACCGAAAGTTTCTAAGGAAAGACTTATAAAATCTCACATGAGCCTGAACCTCTTTGTTTTCAGTTCATGGCTACCTTTTGCAGTTAGAGTATATTTTCAAAGAATGATTATCTAGTCATAAATGAATGAATTAAAAATATTATTATTATTATTCATTACAAGATACATCTGCAAATGTAAAGTATATACAATACATATGTTTTCTGATTAAAAAACCTTCACAAAAAATGACCTGGGTCCATTATGTATGGGGATGTGCTGGTGGGGATTTAGCCAGATGGCAGCTCAACCACTTCCCAAGCCAATTAAGACAGAGAGAGAGAGACCACAGGCTTCTGGAGACAACAAGGCTGGCCCTTCTGGACCTATGTGCACTTGGCTGATGGCAGACTGGTGCCTGTAATCTCATAGCCCTATCATGCTGTCTCAGTGGAATTAGGATATCATCAGTCATCGTGTGCCGGCATACGCTGTATGGGGGTCGGAAAGGTGGATGGAGAGTATGCACTTACTTTTTGACCATATGCAATGCATGTGCATGTTTACCAGCGTGCTGGAGTGCTTGTGCATGCATGTCAACCAGCTTGAGTGCGCAACTGTGCTTGCAAGTGTTTTTATGCAGAGTGTGTGTGTGTGTGTGTGTGTGTGTGTGTGTGTGTGTGTGTGTGTGTGTGTGTGTGTGTGTGTGTGTGTGTGTGTGAATGTATGTATTTGCTGTTGCTATGCCAACGTTTTGCTCTGCTATGACTAGAGCCCAACTGATGCCACATTCTATGTCTGATGCCATTCTCGATTTTACATACATATACAATTTGTCAGAAGGTGCAAAATGTATCAATTTGGACAACTCAGATTTGACCATTTTAAAACATTTAACATAAACATTTTACAACACAAGTAAAACATTTAAATAAAATAACTATGTATCACACTGCGATGCACTGTGAGTTCTTTATTATTATTATTATGTTTTACTTTTGATGGTCTCCTATAATGACATGATGCCAGGTGGTTAAAATCGGTTTAAATCAGCTGCATAATTGCAGATAGCAATGTTGTCCAAAAAGCCATATAATGGCTGATATATCAGTCTGGCTCTACCACTGACACTTATAATGAAGGAGCAACCTTAAAAATATACACCTCTCAGAAATGTCCAAGTATAGTGTAGTGTAACACCACCACCACAATGTATTGCTTTAGATTTCTGGCCACGTTCAAAGCGGATGGTCGGATGACACTTTTCCCAACAGGCCTCATCCCCCAAGGTACAGCCAGTTCTTGGAAGAGACTGTGTGTGATTCACAAAGAGGGAATCAGCTGTGTGTAGCGCTACGTTTGGTGCGACAGAATGACCGAGGATGTGGGCCAGAGATTTCAGCTTATCCCACTCTGTCTCTCGCAAGATGCAGATGGAATGCACCTTACACCGACAGACCTTGTCTCACTCACACTCACTCTCACACACACACGCACACACGCACGCACGCACGCACGCACGCACGCACGCACGCACGCACGCACGCACGCACGCACGCACACACACACACACACACACACACACACACACACACACACACACACACACACACACACACACACACACACACACACACACACACACACACACACACACACACACTCAAAGGCTCACAGACAGCCATGCATAATATGGACTAAAGCTGGAAAGTGTAAGTACAGACGCTGACACAGATAACTGTCATAAACTGTCACACCAACACTAACAGGTCTAAGCTCTCTCTCTTTCTCTCTCACACACACACACACACACACACACACGCACACACGCACGCACGCACGCACGCACGCATGCACACACACTCTCCTCTCTCTCTCTCCCTCCCCCTCTCTCACATGCACACTAAAAAAAGATGTGTATGTGTGTTATAACACATTGCAGAAGCCCTGGGGGAACCACTGTTTTTCTTTCTGTAGTTGTGTACTTCACGTATGCATTACTTACTTAATATAACATAAAAAATAAGTCAAACCAAACCAAACCATAGTATTGCATCACATTCACAAATGCATGCATGCACGCACGCACGCACGCACAGACATGAACGAACGTGCACACAAACATACACACAATCTTTACCGGTGCGTACAGCAGGTACGTAGGTGTGGGAATATGAATGTCGTTTGTGTTTGAATACAGTCTCACATTGCCAGACGATCCGAGATCTCCGCCTACCAATTGTCTGGTAGTTGCGGTTGTGGTGAGAGCAGCGGCTAACAAACGTATGCCTACTGCTTTGAAAACCTATCATTTCACAGTGCTAATATATAAACGCTGCCCTAAAGACTTAGATTGGTCCTACAATGCAGGTTTACTTTTTAACAACGAATGATGATGAGATTGTCCTCAATCTCTATAGTTGAGCGAGGCATTTAGGCAAGAATCCGTCATGAAACACCACTGAAACTGTATTGGTGACCTTTGCATCACCTGCACCTGCATTTTTTAAAGTTTTAATCTACTATAAAATAGCACGCACGCACGCACGTACACACACACACACACACACACACACGCACGCACGTACACACACACACACACACACACACACACACACACACACACACACACACACACACACACACACACACACACACACACACACACACACACACACACACACACACACACACACACACACACACACACACACACACAGATTAAGGATTTGAACAGCTGACAACTTAAATGACACAATGTGAAATTCTGGCATTCATAGTCTGTTAAAACAAACGGTTCAGAAATACTGAAGAGTGCAGTTGTGTTACAGATATACAGTTATATGTATGGATTTGCAGTATACTGCCATGTGGGCTAATCGCCTCTGAACACAGGATCTTTGTGTGTACAGATTTGTCCCTGGTGTATAAATCCAGGAGAATGGAATCTCACTCGACTGCAGGGTTTTCAAATAGTTTGACACCAAACAATGTTTGTTCCATACACGCAGGCTGTATTTTGAGCTGTTAGAAACACCATGTTTTAAATTGTTTCCTGGCATTAACTTAATTTCTGATTTATCATAAACTCCTTTGATTGATTGATTGATTGATTAATAGATTTACAGAGATTGACAGAACATTATATGCAGCTGGAATTACTTAATTACTAGTTTTTGATATTTTCCTGTGGGCAGAAAGGCATTTAATATGTGGTTAGGGATACTGTTCGGCTCAGATCCGGCTTGTGGTGGTGGTTTTGGTGTTTGCATCTTTGACCACTGGCTTCCTGCCCTGTATGTTATCAGCCTGGGAGAGCAGTCTGCCTTTACCGCCTCACTCTCTGTGAACCGTAGGTCTCTCTCTGTGAATGGTATATCTCTCTCTGTATACCGTACGTCTCTCTGTGAATGGTATCTCTCTCTCTGTGAACGGTATATCTCTCTGTGAATGGTATATCTCTCTCTGTGAACGGTATATCTCTCTGTGAATGGTATATCTCTCTCTGTACCGTACGTCTCTCTGTGAACGGTATCTCTCTCTCTGTGAACGGGACGTCTGTCTCTGTGAACGGTATATCTCTCTCTGTGAACGGTATATCTCTCTCTGTGAACGGTATATCTCTCTCTGTGAACGGTATATCTCTCTGTGAACAGTACGCCTTTCTCTGTGAACGGTATATCTCTCTCTGTGAACGGTATATCTCTCTGTGAACAGTACGCCTTTCTCTGTGAACCGTATATCTCTCTCTGTGAACGGTATTTCTCTCTGTGAACAGTACGTCTCTCTCTATTAACCGTACGTCTCTCTCTGAGAACCAGACATCTGCTAGGCGAATTTAGCCTCAGACAACAGGGGGAGGGGGGGGGGGGGGGGGCTAGATTTTGACATGAAAAAAGAAAAGAAAAAGATAAGACAACTCCACATGCAACCTCTTTATAATGGTATGGGTTAATACCATTTCGCTTAATGGTTGGTACACTCTGGAAATTAGCTATACTGGTCAAAGAATCATTTGTACCAGAGAGTTATTTAAAGGAACTCCTGGGTTGAGCATATAGGTATTGCAGAGGTGAAAACAGGCGTAAGTTTGTGTGTGAAATAACAAAACAAAAGCCGTCTGCAAAGTACTTACAGTCTTACAGTCACTTCATCTACCAAAATGCATGGAGCAATACTTTTGAGGACTTTTCCTTTCTCTCCAATTTAGTCTCTCTCTCTCTCTCTCTCTCTCTCTCTCTCTCTCTCTCTCTCTCTCTGCTAGCAGCAAATAGAGACTCTAAATGTAACATTTTTCAGCAGGTCAAATGCTGTAATAATGGCCTGCACTGCGTCTTTGTCTCTGGAGTCTATGCAAGTCTATGTATATTTGTGAAGAGTACTATACAGTATGTGTCAGTGACAAATTGGCCTCATTTTGTGGCCTCAGTAAAGTCCAACAACGTCACTTCCTTCCTGCTTCCTTTTATTTCATTCTCCGGTCCTCCACCATGTCCTGCCCTCTCTTTCCTCCAACACACACACACACACACACACACACACACACACACACACACACACACACACACACACACACACACACACACACACACACACACACACACACACACACACACACACACACACACACTCGTAACGATAAACACACTCATAAACACACATGAAAGCAGGCTGAGAAAGACTGCAGTGCACACACAGAAAGAAGCATACGTGCAAAATCCAAGCAATTCTCTACTGTAGGAAAGTTACACTGACAAACAAGTTGCCAGTTAGACGCTGTAGCAGATAGCAGAACAATATGTCACGTGGGCTGTGTCATTAACCACTTTAACCCTGGCGTCCATATTTTGGTCATCATCATAGGCAATTTTTTTTTGGACATTTTCAAAAACAGCTGATCTACAAGCTCTCATGGCTGTAGGCCTCCCAATGGACCACGGCCACATGAGTTTGTTTTTGTGTCTGTATGTATGTATGTTCATGTGTGTACATTAGCATGCATGGTTTCTTAGTCATTTGCTTTTCAATACAAGGTTTGTCTGTGTGTCTGTGCATGTGTATGGACATGTGTGAGGGTGTGTGCATACATGCACAATACCTCAATGGTATTTGCCTGCCTCAACACAAGCATGTATACATCTATCATCATGTGATTATCCATGTGAGCATGTGCAGAGATGAGCGGCGGCAATATACAATGTGCACTTTGTGTGTCATAAAACAATGGTTCTCAACCTGTGGGTCCCTAGATGACATTAAAGTGACAATGTAAGGACTTTTAAGACCATTTTAATATTACAAAAGGTAATGTAACCATGATGTAATCAACACACTACTATAAAAACGGGTCAAACAATGGACAAATTGTCTAAAAATATAAGAAAGAGGCAAAAATTGTGAAAATAGCTTATCTACGTGAGGCGTTGTTGTGAGCTTGTAGATCGGCTATTTTCACAATATGTATCTGTGGAACCGAGTCAAACTAAATGTAATGCCTCAACTACAATTCAAATATGATTATTTTGGGGGGTCCTCAGTTCAAATATGATTATTTTGGGGGGTCTTCAGTTCAAATATGATTATTTTGGAGGGTCGCCTGAAAAGGTTCAGAACCCCAGTCATAAAAGATCTGAGTCGGGCAGAGTCATGGGAAATCCTCACAGTCAGCATTTGATCACTTTTAATAACCGGCATAATATACAGGCTTTCAGGTAGAACTTGTTAGAGAAATGGATCACGGGTTCAATGAGTCAACAACTGTGAACGGAGCGTGGCGCCTGGCAAACGTGGGAAAGCAGCAGAAGACAGAAGAAAGCAGTGAGGTGAGCACCATGTTGTGCATCTCAGAGCTCATGAAAATCAAATGGAGTGTGCATTGTTTTTTTTTCTCCCACGTGGGACTCATGCCAATGTGACGTGCTGCAGGAATGCCCCCATTCAGGCTTTGTTGGAGTTAAATGGGGTCGGGAGTCTCGGGACAATTGTGGCCAATACTGCAAGTGTGTAAAAATGCATGCATGCTTTTGTGCATAATGTATGCGCATTGTGGGTGTTTGCCAGCATGTTTTTGTGCGTGCCGTGCACTCAGAATAAACATGCACTGCATTAAAAAAGTATTTATTTAAATGAACACTCAGGATTTGACTGTGTTGCTCATATCTGAAAAACCCACGCACCATTATTGCTGCTCCCAATTGTAATTTTACTTTACTTTACTACTCAGACCTAGGTCTGAGGAAGAAGAGCCTGGTGGCTTGAAACATTACCAAAGTAAAATTACAATGCTATAAACTAAACTAAACTATTCTTATACACTGTTTAACTTTTTTGATCCGGCACCCAGCCTAGTAGGTCTGAGATGTGCCCGTCTTTTAGCTGTTTATCATTTGCTGCTCAAATCAGAACCTGCAATAACAGAGAGAGAAAGGGAGAGAGAGGACCAGAGAAGAACCAAAATCCTCCAATGTGACAATGTCAAAGGGTCAATTCCTGTGCGTCCTGTTCCCATCTGTCGCCAAAGGGGCCATGCAGCCACGTGCCTGTCTGTCTAACCTGTGCATGGCGACAGGCAGGAATGACCGGAATGCATCTCATATCTGTTGTCCGCCTTGGCATTCCTGTCATAGCCGCCAAGAAAGAGAGATGAAAGGAGAACATTAAAATGATGTGAGGAGGGAGGGGCGAGAGAGAGAGAAAGGGAAGGTGGGGGGGGGGGGGGGGGGGGGGGGTGGAGGGGTTTTGGGAAGGCAGATAAGGAGCTTTGTGAGAGTAAGAAACGAGAGAGAGAGAGAGAGAGAGACAGACAGACAGACAGACAGACAGACAGACAGACAGACAGACAGACAGACAGACAGAGGTAGGGACATGGTGACCTCATCCTGCCATCTGCATCATCTCTTAGTATTGATCTTTTCTATGTTTGTCCTTTGACAAATACCAGAACATCCAGTTGGTAACAGATATTACAGAAGTCAATACAGAGTCAGATATGGAGTTATATGACACCGGTTTGTGTGTCTGAATATGAATGTGTGTGTGTGTGCATATACAGTACAGTATGCATGCATACAGTTACATCCATACAGTAGGTGTGAATGGGTGTGTTTTTGTGCATGCCTGTAAATGTGTGCATGTGAGAGTATGCATTTCTGTGTGTGTGTGTGTGTGTGTGTGTGTGTGTGTGTGTGTGTGTGTGTGTGTGTGTGTGTGTGTGTGTGTGTGTGTGTGTGTGTGTGTGCGCGCACATGCTTGTGCGTGCGTGTGTGTCTGGCTATACAAGACAGGAGCAGATATTAAAGACAGATTGCATGCAGGGAAGAAACCTTCCACAAAATGAGAAACTCAAGACAGACCAACAAAAACAATTAAATACGTGTGGTGAAACGAATGGAATTCAGTGGACAAGACATTGCTCTCCATTCACATTATACACAACCAAATGCAGAACGAATGGTCTCACTACATCAGCAATAAAACGTATTTTCTACACCATATACCACCAAAGACCCATGTGATGGAGATCAATGGCGCAAAAACAGCAAAGCTATAAGCTCGATGTGATGCATCACAGGGAGCATCGACTGTTTTCTGTGAAAATATTCCCCCATAATCACTTGCCCTAAATAGGTATGCCAGGTTCAAAGTGCTAGGGCTGTATTATACTCAGACAGAGATCAAAGAAAGGAACGTAATGTACTCAAATTCCTGGCAGGAAGTATCCTTTCGTGTAGACATTGCTAATGTAACTAATGTCAAACACACTAACTAAAAACATCATGCCCTTTAAAATGTGCAGTTCAGCATGTTCCTACTTAGCTACTTTTCTACTAAGTGTAATCATAGGTTTGTGTGGTGTATTGTGTGGTTTGTTGGTTGTTTTTATAGCGTCTTCACAATAAAATGGCGCCAGCACAAGTTCTGTAGCTCTATTGTTTGTCTCTAAAGTAGCTGACCAGGCAGTATCTGTGAACTGAAAGAAAAATACCTACAGTACATAGAGATCTTATTGAGTACAAGTTGAAAACACTGCACAAAGCGGCAAGTTATCAGCTTGCCCGGTGTTGCCGGGGTTATTGTTCTGGTTTCTGTTCCCAGCATTGGCCGGGTGAAATAGGCCCTCTCTCCCTCTCTGCATGAAAAGATAATGCATGCACATCCACTTAAAGTGCCCAGGGTGCAGGACGAAACGACAAACAGTTAAAAATTAAATCTGCATTCTGCACACTGACACTGGTAAAGTAAGCTCCACTGTTATTACTGCACTCTCAACGTTTCGATCAGTTAGGGAATTTCCTGATTCCAGTGTGCAGTTTTTATTTTTCTTGATCTCTCTGCCTCCCTCCCTCCCTCTCTCAATTTACTCTCACGCTCTCTCTCTCCCTCCATTCATCTCAGCCTCTCTCCCTCACAACTTCAACTTTATAGAATAGATACTGACTACAGAGTTGGAGGAAATGTTTTAAGGGAGAGTTAGGGACACCTTTGGAGGAACGGAGGTGAGATACTGTTGTGTTCTATACTCTGAGTGTTCACTGTGTGCTCTCTGTTCAGACTTCTATAATGGCGGACAGTATAGCAAAATATAAGCAGAATGAGAGTCTACCATTGCTAACATTGCTATGGGATAGATAGACCAGAGGCTTGGCCTCAAACTAATTAACGTAACGAGTCATCTTATTATCTCACTTTCTCTAACTGTTTAATGTGGAAAATGCACAGTGGATTCAGTGTGGAGCAAAACCCTCAGTGGAATTGTTACAGTGGAGCAGCCAATGATATTACGAGGTGTGATGATTATGACTAATTAGATGAATAACGTGTGAACACCCACTGGTATGATGTGAACTTCAAAGACACTGAGGGAAAAACTGCATCGAAATGGTGCACAGAAAATTACGCTTGCAACACTGCACAGTGCACACCCATGGATCCAATGTCAGACTACAGCTTGAGTTAAACGAAACATGGGATTTTGCTGTGTGCCAGCCTTAGCAGCATCGACTCCACTGTGTCATTTCCTCTCCCTCTCTCTCGCAATTCAAATCAATTCAATGGGGCTTTATTGTCGTGGGAAACTTACATTTACATCGCCAAAACAAGCATGAAATAAAAAGACTACGAAATCTTATTAAAAGAAAGTGTGTATACCCCCCTCCCCTTTTTTTGTTTTGCTGTTACCAATAGTGGTTATACATGTAAGTAAGGAGTTAACTTAGAAATAAAAATAGCAGCAATTCTTTTAATAAATGTAAAGGTAGCTGCTCACATTTTAGATGTATAGTGCCCCAGACAAGACCCGGTCACAACAACTCTGCCGTTGTGCGTCGGTTTGCCAAGTGGGAGGTCGATACCAGCTTGGGTCTAATTCACTACATATAGGCCTACAGTAGTTCTATGTACCGAGATCAGCATGGTGCAGGAATAGTACATAATGATTAGTAGTCTAAAAAGGGTGTGTATTCCTTTGGACATCTCTCTCGCTATCTCTCTCTCTCTCTCTTTCCCTCTCTCTCTCTCCCTAATACACATCGTCAAACAATCTTTCTGCGAGTCTGTCTCTCTGTCAACAATGATGCCGTTTTAGTGGTCTCCATTGTTACTACAGGCATATAATTCATGCATCATGACACGTTGTTGTCATTAGTAGGGGAAACAGGGAGAGAGAGAGAGAGAGAGAGAGAGAGAGAGAGAGAGAGAGAGAGAGAAAGAAAGAGAGAGAGAGAGAGAGAGAGAGAGAGAGAGAAAGAAAGAGAGAGAGAGAAAGAGAGAGAGAGAGAGAGAAAGAGAGAGAGAGAGAAAGAGAGAGAGAGATTTGTTTTATAAAGTATTAATTAAACTCAAGCTAATGACACCAACTCCAGGTTTTTACTGTAGTAACTTTCAATAAAACACTGATTAACGATCTACTCTATAAACCGACTGTGGACCAAAGACTTGTTACCATATTTAACCATAAAACCAAATTGATGAGCCTATTCTATGTACCATAGCTGGCCTCGAACCAAATCCTTCCAAAGCCTTTCCTCCAGTGTCTGTTTTATACCGTCTCCTCGTAATTTTTTAAAAACTGGAAAGCATCTGTGTCATTTTAGATGTTAACCACTTTCACCATTATTTTATACTTTGGCTATTCAAAAATAGCAGATCTACAAGCTCATAGCGTGTCACTTCGTGCCGTGCAATGAGCTTGTAGATCTGCTATTTTTGAAAAATCTTGAAAAAACATTTGCGCAAATCTTTGAATATATATATATTTTAAAGGAAACATTTTTTACACAAATCTTTGCTCCTTGGGGTCCATGGAACAAAATATGTTGAGATGGGGGGTCCACAGCCAAATACATATAATTTTGGGGTCCTTGACATGAAAAGGTTTGAGCACCACTGATATAGCAACATATGTTTTTCAGAAAATTGTTAGGATTTAGAAGACATTTTGTAGAATCGGCCTCAGGTCTTAAAGGGTTAAAGGCTCATACCGGTGGTCTGGCATGTTTAGCTCACTGACTACGACTCAAGATACACTTGGCATTATTGCGAACTCCTTCACCAGACTCCAGCTTGTGATTAATGCAACGAACAGGCCTTTGTTGCCTTTGTTCTTTTTGTTACCAGTTTTTTCTCAATTTTTTCTCAATCTCAATTCAGGAAAATTGCTTTCTCTCTCTTCTTTTTGAAGTCATTGCAGGTGATATAAAATTACCATTTACAACTCTATACACAAGTCAATATTGATTGACTGATTGATTGATTCATTGTGAATCAGTGAAACAAAGCAAATTGCATTCCAAACCCCTCCTCCTCCCCTCTCTTCTTTCTCACTCAGTAGCTCAGTGCATCTTCAACATGATAGAAGAGAGATGGAGATGCCATCAGAATTCCTGATGCAGGAGGAGGCAGATCCCGTTGCTTAACAGGAGGTCTAGACAGTAGACACACACACAGAGCAGCTTTATTCATCTCGAGAATGAAAGGCACTTAATGAGAGCGAGACAGATACAGACACAGGGAGATAGACAGATTACGACAGAGGGAAAAAGGCAGAGAAGGAGAGAGTAATTAAACAGAGCAATATAGAGACAGAGACAGACGGAGAGGGAGAGAGAGGCAGAGAGGTCAAGAGGGACTACTAACTTCGTCAGCAGCACCAGAGGGACCTTCGTCAGCAGCACCAGAGGGACCTGTACCTTCTCCAGCGGCACAAAATGAACTCTTATGATCCCCAGCTGCACCAGAGTAACCTCTACCGTTCCCTGCGGCCCCACAGGGAGCAACTACACCTCCCCCCCAACAGCACCACCACCTCCTCCAGAACCCTCAGCCTCATCTGTACAACAGCCATGACCTCACCAGTGGCAAGAGCTACACAAAATAGCAACAGCATTATCGCCATTTACACCCACTACTTACAGTACACTCCTCAACAAGAACCCCTCCAGGTGGTTCTCCACCAAACAAACAGACTATTTCAGACTCCTACAAACTGGCAATCGAATGAAGTCGGGACGACTTTGGTGATCAGTCGGTTGGAAGATGTGGGAAAAATGTTGCTGAATGTGTACCTGTCAGCCGACACCGACAGATGGCTACTATGGTGCTAAAAATAGCCCATGGCTTGATGTCTTTTTCAACAACAAACACCTGAACACGTAGATGCTTAAATCATCATTTGATAAATTATAAACATAACTACTGCACTGCAGGTTGCTTAGGTCATGGGCACAAGGTTGTCTGTATTTAGAGTATTTTGGTGTAGCCTATATCTTTTGTATTTAATGTTAATTAAATCAATAAACACTGTGTGCCTGCACCAAGCGGCAGCGCAATGCGCACACGGCCAAATCATTTTGCGTCAACTAATGATCAATATAATATAATAAATAGATTTCACAGACCGTTTTCACCTTAAAGAAAAGCAGCATGTTAGTCTTTTCAAAGTCAATTATTTGAGCTGTGTAGTGCCATTCGCTCCATACCACACACTTGAGTTTGATGAATCCATTGCACATGAAATAAAGAACGGATTACAATAATTTAACATTCTCAATAATCAGTAACATGTGGGTGATACTTATGCATATCAAATATTGTTTTATTCAAATGCAATCAAAGGCTAGAGCTTATGATGCAAACGTTGGGATTTGGCCGACATTAGGCTGCTACATGGTCAACCCGATCGCCAAGAATTTAGTATACATTGCACGGGGTGGTCATTCCGTGCATAGACAACTGGAAAACCCGAAAAGCCGAAATGCCAAAATGCAGAGCCGCCTCGCATCTCTCCCATTGTGACTAAACCATTTCGGAGGCGCGCAGTTTCAAGGGAATTGTCGCCACGTGAGGGACCACCGAGCGAGCTAAAGTGGGCGAGTTGCCGTCCCGAACGTTGCGACATTCCCTTGAACCTACTCAGCGCCGTTTGAGTTATGTGCCAATAGGCACAGAATCGTACATTTTGTTGTGGGGACTGTTCTGCTTCCGGATGCAGAGTCATTACAGCGCACTTATTAGAAGTGAATTAAGTGATTGTCATTTTTACTGTAATCCACAAAAGTGTGACTGCTAATTAATAATGTGTTTCCACATCCGTGAAACAAGCGGACCATGACGCACTATGGGTGCTCATATCCCCCAACGGGTATGGTCTAGTTTTCATAATTTCTCCAAAATATAGAGAAATAAAAATGAATTCTTACTCAAATTAGACCCCCCCAAAAACATTATAAAACAAGAAATGACTAAAGTCATAATATAGCCGCCAGCGGCAGGCTTTTTTTACCCCAATCTGCAGCACAAAATGTAAAAGTGGTCTTTAAAATGAAATCTCAGCCATTCCAATGCAACCAAAATAACTCAACAGAGAGGTTCATCGGTTGGCTACCAATATAAAGGATGTGTGTGTGTGTGTGTGTGTGTGTGTGTGTGTGTGTGTGTGTGTGTGTGTGTGTGTGTGTGTGTGTGTGTGTGTGTGTGTGTGTGTGTGTGTGTGTGCGTGTGTGTCGCAATGTACTTGTGTGAAAGTACAATAGTATTGGTATCAAAATGTACGTAAAGTTCCAAAAGTGAAAGTACTAAAATGTTTGAAAATAGCAGATCTACAAGTAGGTATTATACTTGTAGGTGTGAAATAGGGCTAAAGTGTTAAATGTATGTTTTATAATGTAATGCACAATATTTGCCTCTGAGATGTAGTTGAGTAGAAGTAAATTAAATTTGTATCAACAACAAAAATAGTTAGCCTAGCCTACTTATGCTTAGGCTATGAAAGTAAAGTGCAACCCTAATCCTAAGTGAAACCACCTTTCAGGGTGAAAATGGCGCAGCCTCGCTTCTCCATCTAAACGTGCAATACAGGGGAATCCGCAAAAGTGTGATGTTATGTGTCACGTAGGCTGACTAGGCTCTCTTGCATGAGTGAAATAAGCAGTCAGTTCTATGAAAACAAAGCCAAAAGAAGCGACTAGGCTACATGAGCAGTAGCACAGACTAGTAGGCTACATTGGCTATTTGAAAATAGCATATCTACATGTGCGCAAAGTGTTGCATTCACAACGCTTTTTGAGCTTGTAGATCGGCTATTTTCAAAAAGATCTTGAAAAGAAAAAGTTAAAGAATATTCGGAATATATATATATATACATATATATATATATATGTATAGATATGTATATATATATATATATGTATATATACTAGAAGTTCGGGCCGCTACGCGGCCCGAACGTCTAGCGTGACGCGTCGTTCACTTTGCAGTGCCACCTTACAGGCACCTCACAGTGTGAGAGAGAGTTTTGTGCTCTCCTAAATCCACGGCAGGCTTTGAAAGTACCCACTTCAGAAAGAGGTGACGTGCATCACCTCTCCAATGACCAAAACCCACTTTGTGATTACTCAGACCTGGTATGGCAGACCTGTGGGGAGTGTGCAGTGGTGTACAATGTGAAAAGATAGTTGAAATCGCAGGAGATGAAGTTAGCAGTTTATTTGTGTAAAGGGTCGTCGGCGTGGGTTGTGTTGAGGATGGAAGCCGTCGAACTGGTGCATCCTACCTATTTATAGGTAGGATGTGATGTCATGCTGTCGTGAGATTACGTCACACTGGCGTGTCTCATCGTGATGTCACGACCGTGATGTCATATGACGTCACACTGGCTACATACATACATACGGACAACCGACATGGCGCAGGATTCAAATTGTATATATAGATATATATATATATATATATATATATATATATATATATATATATATATATATATATATACACACATACATACGAGCAGTAGCACAGACTAGTACATTGGCTATTTGAAAATAGCAGATCTACATGCTCGCAAAGTGTTGCATGCACGACGCTTTTTGAGCTTGTAGATCGGCTATTTGCAAAAAGATCTTGAAAAGAAAAAGTTAAATAATATTTGGAATATGTATTTATATGTATATATATATATAGATAAATAAATATATATATATATATATTCTGTCAGTCATTGTACGTATATTGTAATGAATTGATTACTGCAACAAAGTAAGGATACAGCACTATTGTTACAACTTGTGCAACTTATTTCAACTTAACCACAACAACAATATCATTATGTGCATGCAAATATGCACTGAAGGGCAGAGCAGATCACTCACTCCAGACCGTTCTTTGCGATCCGGGGCGACCGTGTTTAGGGGCGAGGCAGAACGGCACTGGTCGCTCACCCCAGACCGTTGCGATCAGGGGCGACCGTGTTTAGGGGCGAGAGATAGTGAGTTGTGGCTCGTTGAGTTTTTCGGAGCCTCAACACGTATGTTAAGAGGTGTAAAGTAACTAAGTACATTTACTCGAGTAAAGTACAATGATTGTGAGCTTGTAGATCGGCTGTTTTCAGAGTATTTCAGACAGTATGCGCGTGTGTGAGTACTCTGTGAGACGGTGATTGAAACACACGTTTCCTTTGTGCTCATCTTGCGCTAATGCACGCAACTGTTGCGCCAGGTTGTATTGTTGTTGTTTCGCATAAAAGCGTGCATCTGTTGCCAGTGGGGTGCTCCTTCCATTCCGACATCTCACCACTCCGACTAGTGGCTTCCGCGTGCGGTTAGGGTTAGGGTTAGGTATAGGGTTAGTCAACGTCGGAAAGGCGACATGTCGGAAAGGAGAAATGCACCCGTTGTCAGTCAACAACACAGCCAGGCTCTCCCCAACTCTTTTCGCGTCTCTACTCTCTACTGGTTTGGGTGCCTCGGAGGCGAAAGGAAAACTCGCGTGCTCAAACATGTTCATGGACCCCCAGATTAATATGTATTTGTCAACAGCCCCCCCCCCCCCCCCCCCCCCATCTGTTTTGAGCCAGGGAACCCCCTTCCCTGCGGGGACGGGCGATGTGAAGTCGTCGAAAAATAAATGTTCTAAGTAACAAAGTACATTTACTCAAGTACTGTATAAGCGTGCATCCGTTGTTTGGCCGCTATTAGACCTTTGCAGTCAGAGGTAAGGGGGGGTGGGAGGACAACTGCCCGGCGTGCCTGCGCCGCGGTGCTGCGAGGGGAGGCGGGTGCTGTAAACGACGGCCGTCCATTGGCTAGGACGGCCGTCCATTGGCTTTAAAGTAGTGTCTCCCCATTGGCTGTGAAGTAGTGAAGGACAGCCAGGACAGCCAATAGCAAAAAAAGTGTTGAATACATGTCGGAAATCTGTCGGGTCAGAGTCAGAGTGAATACAGAGCCGCGCTTTCAGCTGGCGGCTAAAAACTGAGAATAATACTGCTGCATAACTGGCAGGGAAATTCTAAACAGACACTTTTTCTATTAGTATTTACTAAGTAGGTGTAGTGAGCGCCAGACACAGAGAGAGAAAGAGAGAAAGTGAGACAGAGAGAGTGATAGACAGAAGGCAAGACAGACAAAGAGTCACAGAGAGGTGTTGTAAGCTCCAGACAGAGTGAGAGAGAGAGAGAGAGAGAGAGACACACACACAGAGAGAAACAGACAAATGGCAAGACAGTCAAAGGGCGGCAGAGAGGTGTTGTGAGTTCCAGAAAAAGTGAGGGAGGGCAGAGAGAGAGATAGAGAGAGAGAGAGAGAGAGAGAGAGAGAGAGAGAGAGAGAGAGAGAGAGAGAGAGAGAGAGAGAGAGAGAGAGAGAGAAAGAGAGAGAGAAGCTGTGTGTGTGTGTGTGTGTGTGTGTGTGTGTGTGTGTGTGTGTGTGTGTGTGTGTGTGTGTGTGTGTGTGTGTGTGTGTGTGTGTGTGTGTGGTGAAAGTAGGTCAAGAGATGTGTTGTGCTACATTGCTGCATGCATTAAGGAAACAACAGGAGAAGCAGCAGCAGTCGTCTGAGATGACGCTCAGCTCGTTGCTCGACGTCATCTCATGGGGGACTGTTGTTGTGGCTGGCAGGGGATCCGCTTTCACACCACCACAAAGGAGAGACCCAGGGTGTGTATGTGTGTTGCTAGACCTTGTGTAGGAATGTAGACAGTGGTGTATATGTGTGTGCGTGGCGTCCATATTTGCATATTTTAATTGTGGATTGGCGCACACTTTGTCTTCTCACAGGTTGACACAAGGTGAACAAAGTAATGTTGATTGCAGACAGACAGACAGACAGACAGACAGACTTATCATCCCTGGCTATAGAGTAGTAGTATGTTGGTTTACAGTGTGTTTAGATCAGAGCTCATTTCATAAATACATGAATCAGACTGAGTCTAAATACAAGCTGGATGCTAAATATAGAGCGGCGGTGCATCAACCAGCAGCCAGACGCTTTGCACACAGGATGCTGTGGCGAGGGAAGACTGCTGTGTGTGTGTGTGTGTGTGTGTGTGTGTGTGTGTGTGTGTGTGTGTGTGTGTGTGTGTGTGTGTGTTGGAAGGATTCTCTCTGTGTGTGTACTGTATGTGTGTGTGTGTGTGTGTGTGTGTGTGTGTGTGTGTGTGTGTGTGTGTGTGTGTGTGTGTGTGTGTGTGTGTATGTGTGTGTGTGTGTGTGTGTGTGTGTGTGTGTGTGTGTGTGTGTGTGTGTGTGTGTGTGTGTGTGTGTGTGTGTGTGTGTGTGTGTGTGTGTGTGTGTGTGTGTGGTGTGTGTGTGTGTGTGTTGGAAGGATTCCGCGCATGCACACAGGTGTGTAAGAGTTATGGTCCTCCCTCTCTTTCTATCTCTGCCTTCCTCTGCATGTGAGAGACCATGAGTGTGCATGTACCGTATTATGTGGCCTATATGAGTGCATGTGTCACTGTAGTGTGTATGCGTGTACTTTACTGTACATGAATATGCTGTGTGAGTGCGTGTGCGCACGTGCGTGTGTGTGTGTGTGTGTGTGTGTGTGTGTGTGTGTGTGTGTGTGTGTGTGTGTGTGTGTGTGTGTGTGTGTGTGTGTGTCCAGGGATAGAGACATCCCTGGGCTGCAGTCTCCTGGCTCTGAGCTGACAGATACACAATGCCATGATTTATCAGCCGCAATGGGTGTATGCACTACGGGAAGGAGACACACACACACACACACACACACACACACACACACACACACACACACACACACACACACACACACACACACACACACACACACACACACACACACACACACACACACACACACACACACACACACACACACACACACACACACACACACAGGCAGAGGCAGGAGGGAGAGGAAGGGGAAAAACCAGTGAGACAAGGAGAGTCAGCGAGGGAGAGAGAACATAATAGAGAATAAGAGAGTGTGATCTGTTCAGAGACAGATAAATACATCAATTATAAACACACACACACACACATGCACAGTGACACCTTCATACACATGCTCTCACATGCACGCATGCACTCACGCAACACGCGTGGTGACCGGCCTAATCCTTGCATGCACGTTCATGTCTTGTGGCATAGGAAGTGTGTTGAATAAAGAGGCGTCAGGACGGAGATGGAAGCAGGCCCGGGCCACAGCACGCCGTGGGTGTGTGTAAGTGTGTGTGTGTGTGTGTGGGTGTGCGTGCTACTCTGATTTACAGCCCTCTGCTGTCCAGCCTCCCTCCCTCTCATCACCTCTGACCCTCTGCCAAATATAGAGCAAGAACAATGTTTTTGTCTCCTGCAACGTTCCATTTTAAGACCTTCTCTATACATGTTTATTTTCATGCAAGACATTTATGATAAAATATAGCTTATTAGATTAAAATATGTCATGTAAAATGGTCCAATATATCCGTCTATACCTCACACTATACTTAGCTCAACTATACACTAAGGCTGTGTCATTTTCTGTACACAGTATCTGTTTCAGAGCAGCAGTCAGCCACAAGTGCAAGTTCAGTCAAATAACTGAACAAATCTGAAGGAGTAATATCCACAAATTAGTTTTTTTTTTCAAGTCAGCCTCCTGGTGGCGCTATAAAAGGCAGATGTGAAAAATGCAGGGCAAAGGTTTTTCCTAGGCTTCTAGGGAGTGCACATACAAAGTTGTACACAGATCGGTGCAGTTACGGGTAAAAACACGAATCGGCCTGTTATAGCGCCACCATGAGGCTGATTTGAAAAAAATCAAGTGGCATTTCTTCCTCAGCCTAGTGGGAATGTATGTGCAAAATCTCACGGAAACTGCGTGCTGTGTGTTTGGCCAAATTCTGTAGGAGTACTGTCAAAAAGCGGCCTCCTGGTGGCGCTATAACAGGCCCATGTGAAACATTTGGGGCAGAGGTTCTGAATTGGCATCCAGGGAGTGTGTGTGCACAGTTTCGCTGTGATAAAGCCAACGGTGCCGGATATTAGCTGATCACAGACGGACGGACACACACACACGGATGGACGGACGGACGGACGGACAGGGTGCAAAAACTCTCTCGCCATGCCTCTCGGCCTGGCAGAAACAATAACTCCCCATGGGGCACAGAACCAATAGCAGAGCCCACTGGTGGCGGTGGGAGCAAACAGCCGCATAACAACCACAATACAGCGGAAGGAACGCAGATTTAGGTGAGCTTAAATAACCCGCCCAATTGGTCAGCTGATTGCCACGTCAGTGTATGACGTATGGGTCTTGCATAATACACTGTATACAGCCACATAGTAATGAGCATGCATGTAACCTCTCGAGTATATACTGCCTGGACTAACCTCGCAGGCTACGTATCATTTAAGGACAAGGAGTATTATTGACACAACATTCTCATTTATTATGTGCCTTCCTGCAATCAGTCACAGGTACACATTTTGGAGTTGTGTGTACTGCAGGAAAAGAGGGAGAAGCTTAGCTTTGTAGGTGGCCGTAAATGAGTGGGTAGAAAGGCCATCTGGGAATAGCAAAGTCGCCGGTTCGGCCCTTAGCCTGCCCAGTCTATGTGTGGCAATGTTCCTGAGCAAGACTCTTAACCCCTAACAGCTCCCCCCGCGCATGCTCATTACAGCATGCAGCCACCTCCTGTCCTGGGTAAATGCAGACAAGTACATATTTCTCCCCAGGGAGGGACCAGTAAATAATCCCTTTCCCCCAATCACCTATGAATTGGACTGTGTGCGTACCACATCTGTCGGTCAAGTGATGAGGTCACTGCAATGATCAAATGAGGGGTGAAAGGTTAACCAAGGCTTAGTCTTAATTAAAAAAAAAATAATAATGTCATTTCAAACACACCCCAATGTATTATCTCCCCTATCAATACTGAGATCACTGGATCGCACACGACTTCCATTGGCTATGACATGGATAGGAAATGCCTCTTGCATTTGACCTGCCCCAAGTCTATTTTCATCCTGAATCACTGCTCCATCTGTCTCTCTCTCTCTCTCTCTCTCTCTCTCTCTCTCTCTCTCTCTATTAAGCACACCAGATAATATCTATTGTTGAGCTGAAGGTCTCAGTGCATACCTCCAACACACCAAAATAGACACTGCAACCCTGTAAACAGGAAACAGGACTAAAGGTTTGTGTGTATCTGCACACGTGCATGTGTGCGTGCGTGCGTGCGTATCTGCACCCGTGCGTGCGTGCATGTGCGTGAGTGCGTGCATGTGTGTTTGTGTGTGTCTAGACCTCCCGCCGGTCAAGAGGAATCAGCATCCGCTCGCCTCACACTTAGGAATGTGAACGTCGGGAGGTGAAACCACACGATATGAATCGCATACCGTACCTAGAACAAATGAACTGGCTCCTCGGGCAGCATAGGAGCAATATTTACCACAGAGATAAGACAATACGATCAGGGAAATAATTAACCAATTTACAAGGAACACTCTGGGAGATTCTTTGAACAAAGATTTGTACGGAGAGGGAGAGTTGTTGGGGAGTGTTGGACGGCGGCCAAAGGGAAATGCTAGGGAGTCACAAACAGCGGCCCCGTCTCGTTGGGGCAGAATAAAGAAAGGAAGGCCTCGCTGGGAGAGATTAAGATCGTCTGGATCATTGATGATTCAGTTATCATCGCCAAGGCTGACAGGCGAGCTGCAGGAACAAAGGGCAATGAAAGCTGTGTGGCCTCGCTGACTTCTAAGGGCTCCATGTTTTGTTCCAGGGTCTCACAAACAAGACTTGAGTACTCCTTTTTCGGTTCCACGTGCTCAGAGTGAACTGATACATTATACGCTTGATGACCTCACAGCCTTGGTCATTTCCTGCGCACGCCATTGACATTTCACCTTTACATTCACATGCTGAATCTTATCAACAGCAAGGGCAACAACAGAACATACCTCAGCTCCTATAGTGCAGTGAGATGAAAAGGTCATGGAAAATATCAAACAAAACATCTCCCAGTATATTCTGTTATTTGTGAGCAAAGTATCGGTATTAGAGATTGTCAAGGTTCTTTGTTGGGTCTACTCTATACCATACATTTCTGAACCTAAACGTCGAAGAAATGATGAATCTTGTTCAGTGAGTGTGTATCTAATCTGTTATAAAAGGGGAAGCATCGCATGCAAGGCAAGGTTGCTTTCTTTTTATTTGTTTGTTTGTTTGATTGATTGAATACTGTATTAACATGTTTGATAACAGTACGGAAGTACAGTCAAAAAAGCCCTGCTAAAAGGATGACACAAAAAGCCCTGTGGCTCTAGTTTCCATTGTGGTCCATTGTACTCAATTCATCAACAACAATACATATAATAATTGCAACAGGAAACCATGTGGTATCTAACATCCTAGAGGTGATTTTAGGACACATGTGTTATGTTTCCCCAACATTGTTATGAATTGTAAATAAAACCAGTTTTTATGCCCTAATTGGCCGCCTGCAGCTTACATTGATTGTCTGCTCTTGTAAAAAACGCCCAGAGTGACATTTTTACTGTAGTTTGGAGTTGCACAGAGAGTTTGATTTACAACAAAGTTAGTTGACAATAGATAAATCACACCAGGTTATATCGGGTCCAACCTAGACTTTTGCATGTTTCCTTCACTCCAAAATGTATCTAAAAATGAACAAGCAGAGGCAGAGGTGCCTCAGCCGAGCGATGACTTGGACCTCGCCATGAGATTTTTCAATCCATAACCTGCCGTCTCACAGCAAGGAGCCACCTGGTTATGAGGTTACAGTGTGTGATCCTAGCATCTGTTTGTCTCTTTTACTCACTCTCTCTCTCACACACACATACACTCTCTTCTCTCTCTCTCTCTCTCTCTCTCTCTCTCTCTCTCTCTCTCTCTCCCTCCCCCCCCCCCCCCTCTCTCTCTCCCCGTTTCCCCTCTCTGCCACATGCATTGTGAAGAACTCGTCCTCATTCTCACGCCCTCTGTCTCCCCTTTTCTCATGCTACTCTTTAGCTCTCTGGTCCAAAGCAATCCCTGCTTAATAGTACATGTGAGAGAAAATGACAGAGGGGCTTTCACACAGAGCTGTTTAACCTGAGGTTTGACTCTGACAAACCACACACATTGCATGAATTCACACAGCTATAAAATACAGTAATGTGAAGTTAGCTGGAGAGTTACTTCTGTTTGCATTTGAAGAAAAAGTCTTATTTTAAGTGGTATACATCATTTTGTAGAGGCGGATGTCAGCTTTTGTATGGGCTAATAACATGGACTACACGTGCTTCCAGATGCAATTGTAAGATACTGTACACAATGGCTTTATTTGACTTTGACCTCTTTATTGATAATAAACATATGTAAAAAAAATACATACATTGTCACACCATTATCAAAAGGATAAACGCAAAAAATCCAGCAGCTTATTTCCATTGCGGTCCTTTCATATGTATATGCACATTTTATAGGAATAGTAACCATATGTGCGTCATTCTCCACCCCTCCATCCCTTCTGAGTCAACACACCACCATGTAGACAAACACTAGTGTGGTGTCCATGTGGTGTCACCAATAGATAAATGGTAAATAGCCTACATTTCTATAGCGCCTTTATCCATAACGTTTTACATTAACCTACGGTATTCCCACAGACTTGGTGGCTTCCTTGCTCAAGGACACTTTGACACAAAGCCATCAAACCGGAAACCTTCAGGCTCCTATAGACAGCCGCTCTAAAGTATCTCCTGAGCCACTGCTGCCGAGGGGAATTTCATTGAACGTAGAAATATGCCGGGGTCAATAGCAGATGATGTGTAGACCTTAATGTGCTGACCTCCCCTTTTCAAAAGGATCACATGAAGAACAGAACTGAATCGGCTACATGGTGAAGGCTCCTGCTGTGCCTTATCAGTAAGCATTAGCCTTGAAATCTTCAAAGCAAAAAAGGTCAGGTGGCCAGGGTCAGTGATCCGGTTAAATTAACTTTGATTGCTTGGCTGGTACAAAGTGGGAAAATGTATTAATTTCAATTGACCGATCACGTTTTTGTGTTAAACCTTTTTGATCAAAGTGACTGGCCTCTTCTGGTATTAAAACATATTCTTTATCAGTTATACAAACTGCAAGTGTGCATTATATAAAATGTCAGGGCCGGGGCGACTGGTTGGCGCAGGGGTAAAGTTCTAAGTTCTTGCCCACCACCCCAGAAACTAGGGGTTTGAATCATTTGAGGTGCATTCAGCTTGACGCCACGCCAAAGAACACTGCAACACCCATGTTGGAGGGTGGGAAGTGGGACGGGGAGGGCGGTCTCTTGTCACTGCACTAGTGACTCGTTCAGGTTGGTCAGGGAACCTGTTCAGCAGGGAGAGGATCTAGTTTAGATAGCATGCTCCTCATGCATATGTTAAGCCCTTATCTTATCTTATATCATCTTACGCCCTCCGGGTGAAACTCCTCACTGTCAGGTGAAAAGAAGCGGCTAGCGACTTCATGTGTATCGGAGGAGACACGTGTTGTCTACACAACCACCCACATGACCAACTGTAGGGGATAGCAGTAACATGTTTCTGGGGGACAAAATGAGAAAATTGAGAATTGGCATAACAACTAATTTGAGAGAAAAGGGGAGTTAAAGTCACAAAGTTTATATCTGTGTTCCATTGTAAGTTGATATATAATGACGATTTCAAAAAGCTGTTGGAAACAAAAATCTTTTTATTTTTTCTTCTGCAGACTTCCCCAGTGTCTGCAAGCCTTGACAAATAAACCATACCAACGTCTGGGAGAACTCACAGTTAAGTGAGAGTTCAGCTCACTTTGCACACCTACTGAGCTAATGAATGTCAACGAGTGGGGTTTCGCTCGGAATGTATTTTTTTTATGTTGACAAAATGTCACTTAGCGCAGTCCTTGTCATGATGTAAGAACTGTCAAAGTGTGTGTGCAGTCTGGATTTATAAGGTGGCTAGGATTTAATAAAGCAATAAGCCCCAAGAGGCTGTGGTTTACCATGATTTCAGAACAGCTAAGGGGGTTTGCAAAAATCCCCTTAACTGTTCTAAAACTGTAAAACCAACAGCCTCTTGGGGCTTATTGTTTTTATAATCATTCTTCTGCCAAGAAATGTAGTTCTTCAGCAAAGTAGCAGAATGGTTGCCAAGCAACACAGACGCAACAACAAAAACACTAGGCTTCACCTTTCCCATTTTTCACACTTACATAAAAACTGACGGAGGGCTTCATTTATTGACTTTTCCAGCACTTCGATTTGTCTCTCATTAATTTCATCCACACTTAGCCCAAGCCCACCCAGTAAATCAAAATTCACGACAAAATCGGACATCTTGAAACAAGTTGTTTGAAGTGTGAAGCATTTTAAAATGGCTTTAGTTACTATTCATTTTGGCTATAGTCAGTGGTAACTAATTACATCTCTCAAGTACTGTACTTAAGTACAATTTTGAGGTATTTTTACTTTCTTCATTATTTACACATTTCAATACTTTTACTTCTACCCCACTACATCTCAGAGGAAAATATTGTACTTTTACTCCACTACAATTATTTGAAAATTACTAGTTACTTTGTATATTTTGATTATTATTACAAAATATACATTAGCCACTTCAGCAGCCCTATATACATTTCGCCCATTTGAAATTAGCAGATCTACAAGCTCACAATGCGTCACGGTGCGAAGCATTGTGAGCTTGTGATTTTTATGTACATTTTAAAACTTGTGAAATGGGACATTCTGCATAATGAATACTTTGCACTTTTGGTACTTTAAGTACAGTACATTTTGATACTAACTTTTATATTTTTACTCAAGTCCATTTTTAATTCTGAACAGAGTATGTATCAACAGTTGATACTTTTACATAAGTAAAAAATTCACTTTTTTTTTCAACCTAACTTAAACATGTATTTGATAATTCATCTGTAAGGGATGGGGGCAAAGAGGAATTTTGAAAGGGCGGGACTGATGTTGTTTTTATTTAGTTGTTTACTTTATATGTATGTGTATGTATGTTAGTGTTGTGTTCATTTTATTTATTGTTTCTACTTTATATTTTAAACATGTATTTTCTATATAATTCATGTTTTGTCTTGAAACTCCAATAGAAAGAGTCTATAGCCTGATCTATACTTTATCATATACAGTATGGGTGTCGCACACCGGAAATAGTCGATCTACAATCTACTAACGTGTTGTGAGTTTGTAGCTTGGCCATTTCCAGCACGCTCTATAGAAACAGTCCGCACTCACAAGGAGATTTTTCTTTTAATTTTATTATTTAGCGCCGCAGCAGTCTCTGACAAACGGTTTCGGCTACTCAGGCCTTCATCAGCGATTCATTTCCAGCATGCGACACCGTTGTGCGAAGGAGCATAATTTAGGTACTGTATGCTGCTGCCCAACTCCTGTCAACACTCAAAAAAACCCAGAGAAAGAAAGATATCAGCACAGAGGCACATACTGTACATGTACAGTATAGGAATAGGCATGCACACACACACACACACACACACACACACACACACACGTATGCAAACATAGTAAAGTACAAGCATACACACACACTTTCAGACAGACACAGACATGTGCATGCATTACGCAGGCATACACACACACACACACACACACACACACACACACACACACACACACGCATGTACGCGTACACACACACGCGCACACACACACACGCGCACACACACACGCACACGCACACGCACACACACACACACACACACACACACACACACACACACACACACACGCACGAGCGCAAGCAAACACATTGCACATACTCCCACACACAAAAAAGGCATGCACACAGGTATGCACACGTGCTGGCAGCACAAACACAAAGACACACACAGACACACATACACTCCACAACATAATTTATTTTAAAACATGCAAGTGTGTGTATTGTTGTTCGTTCATCTGCAACTTTGGCATTAAACATGACGTTTGTGTGTCTCACTCTCTCATTCACACACACACACACACACACACACACACACACACACACACACACACACACACACACACACACACACACACACACACACACACACACACACACACACACACACACACACACACACACACACACACACACACACACACACACACACACACACAATCTTCTCCTCTGCCCAGCAGGATCTGACCTGGCTGCCTTCTGGATCTGGGCTGATTAGCAGCAGCTCTGAGGAAGTGTTGGAGCAGACAAAACCAACAAGCCTCAGAGCCTCTCCTCCCCAGAGGAGGAGGACGAGGTGGCGGAGGTGGAGGAGGTGGGGCGGGGCAGCTATTTCCAGCAGTCCTGACTCCTGACCACAGTACAAGGCCCACAGCCAACAGTTAAAGGGTCCTGACTTCTGACTACACTTCTGGCTGTCGGTCCTTACCCTCAGCGGCTCCACAAATAACCCTCCAGACGCGTTTAAAACCAAACAGCCCACGAGGACACGGGAGCTCTGAACCCCACGACCTACAACAGTATACTGGAGGCCCGACACGCAATAAAAAGAGGGAGAAAAAAAGACATCGACCTGAGATGAACCAGGTCTTTAGTAAGAAAGTGTATTGTTAAGATATCTCTGTTTTATTAGACAGAGCACAGTTTACAGTAACTTGCAAAAATGGACCTATAGGCGGGAGCAGATGGCTGAGTGGTTAAGGCGCATGCAACATATTGTATTATGCTCTAATGCCTGACAGTAAGTCGTAGGTTTGATTCCCGAGCCCGACGACCTTTGCTGCTTGTCACTCCCCGTTTCCTGTCACTTTCCACTATACTGAATAATCTGAATAAAACAATATCTTGGACCTGTGCCATTTTTATACTCTAGGAGTTGGACTAGCAGAGTCCCAGAATCATATATTGCAAATTAGTGTATGCTATACATTTTACATAATGCTTATATGCATCTGTCCGTGTCAAATAAATATGAAATAAAAATATAGCTGCAAGCAGCAATGAGCGGTTTCGAGAAAACTGGCAGAGTGGCAGACTGGCAGACTGGCAGGCTAGCAGACTGGCAGACTGGCAGACTGTGACAGAGTGGCAGACTGGCGGACTGTGACAGAGTGGCAGACTGGCAGACTGGAAGACTGTGACAGAGTGGCAGACTGGCAGACTGGCAGACTGTGACAGACTGTGGCAGACTGGCAGACTGGCAGACAGACAGACTGTGGCAGACTGGCAGACTGGCACACAGACAGACAGACAGTGACAGAGTGGCAGACTGGCAGACTGTGACAGACTGGCAGACTGGCAGACTGTGACAGAGTGGCAGATTGTGACAGAGTGGCAGACTGGCAGACTGTGACAGAGTGGCAGACTGGCAGACAGACAGACTGTGACAGAGTGGCAGACTGGCAGACTGGCAGACAGACAGACAGACAGTGACAGAGTGGCAGACTGGCAGACTGTGACAGAGTGGCAGACTGGCAGACTGGCAGACAGACAGACTGTGGCAGACTGGCAGACAGACAGACAGACAGACAGACAGTGACAGAGTGGCAGACTGGCAGACTGTGACAGAGTGGCAGACTGGCAGACTGTGACAGAGTGGCAGACAGACAGACAGACAGACTGTGACAGAGTGGCAGAGTGGCAGACTGGCAGACAGACAGACAGTGACAGAGTGGCAGACTGGCAGACTGGCAGACTGTGACAGAGTGGCAGACTGGCAGACTGGCAGACAGACAGACTGTGGCAGACTGGCAGACTGGCAGACAGACAGACAGACAGTGACAGAGTGGCAGACTGGCAGACAGACAGACTGTGACAGAGTGGCAGACTGGCAGACAGACAGACAGTGACAGAGTGGCAGACTGGCAGACTGGCAGACAGACAGACAGTGACAGAGTGGCAGACTGGCAGACAGACAGACTGTGACAGAGTGACAGACTGGCAGACTGGCAGACAGACAGACAGTGACAGAGTGGCAGACTGGCAGACAGACAGACAGTGACAGAGTGGCAGACTGGCAGACAGACAGACAGTGACAGAGTGGCAGACTGGCAGACTGGCAGACAGACAGACAGTGACAGAGTGGCAGACTGGCAGACAGACAGACAGTGACAGAGTGGCAGACTGGCAGACTGGCAGACTGTGACAGACTGGCAGACTGGCAGACTGTGACAGAGTGGCAGATTGTGACAGAGTGGCAGACTGGCAGACTGTGACAGAGTGGCAGACCGGCAGACTGTGACAGAGTGGCAGACTGGCAGACAGACAGACTGTGACAGAGTGGCAGACTGGCAGACTGGCAGACAGACAGACAGACAGTGACAGAGTGGCAGACTGGCAGACTGGCAGACTGTGACAGAGTGGCAGACTGGCAGACTGGCAGACAGACAGACAGACTGTGGCAGACTGGCAGACAGACAGACAGACAGACAGTGACAGAGTGGCAGACTGGCAGACTGGCAGACAGACAGACAGTGACAGAGTGGCAGACTGGCAGACAGACAGACAGACAGTGACAGAGTGGCAGACTGGGAGACTGGCAGACAGTGACAGAGTAGCAGATTGGCAGACAGACAGTGACAGAGTGAGAGAGAGGCAGACAGACAGACAGACAGACAGACAGACAGACAGACAGACAGACAGACAGACAGACAGACAGACAGACAGGCTACCAGGAGTATGTTTGTAACAAAGTAAGAATTCCAAATAATGATCACCTCAATGCATTGTTGGGGACAGGGATCAAACCAGCGACTTATGGATTCACAGGCTGCCTCTCTTCTTATTGAACTAGAAATATAGCCTCCCTGATGGTGTCTGTTGATATCTATAGGTTTTTCAGTCCGTTATGAACCAAGCCTCTGTTTTGCTAACTACTCTAGATTACTGGTTGACAAATATTTAGCAATAAAGTTTTGTTTTGTGTTCTTGGAATGGAAAGTAGTGAAAATAGTTGATCTACAAGCTGACAATGTGTTGCTATCTGAAAAGTTGTGAGATTGTAGATTGGCTATTTTCACAAGAAAGTATGTATGTTGTACATAAAAAAAACAACTAATCTCAAAAAAGCATTTCATGTTATTGTTTAAAAGTTGCACATGTCTGAATTAACAGGGTCATGTTTTGTACAATGCAATCTAAATGTAAACTGTAATCAGTGGGATTTGAACCAGGGACCTTCGGCACATGAGGCTCGCACTCTACTGGTGGAGCTATTGAATCCACAGGATCAGACAGTGAGAAAGGAGAATCTAACAAAACAAAACAAAAGGGCGAATGAAGTACGTCATGCATTAAAAATAACTACTTTCAAGTATACATTTCTCGTTATTTTTAACAATTGCACATGCATTTATTGATACAGTCATGTTGTGTGCAATGCAATTATAAGTCTACATGAGGTGGGATTCGAACCGGCGACCCTGTGGTTTCAAGGCAGATGATTAAGCGATCAAGCTATTGAACCAACACACCTGAACCTGTGAAAAAGGGCCTCAAACATTTATTTGACACAGTTTCACGCAAATTGCTCAGAAATCCTTGGTTTCAATGTTTTTCAAACTGCTCTATACATTTCGGAATGGAAACTAGTGAAAATAGTCGATCTACAAGCTCACAACGCGTTGCTATCTAAAAAGGTCTGAGATTGTAGATCAGCTATTTTCACAAGAAAGTATGTCATACATAAAAAACAACTACTCTCAAAAGCAATTCATGGTATTGTTTAAAAATTGCACATGTCTGAATTAACAGGGTCATGTTTTGTATAATGCAATTTAAATGTAAACTGTGACGAGTGCGGTTTGAACCGTGGACCTTTGGCACATGAGACTAACACTGTATTGATCAAGCTATTCAATCCACAGCCTTGGTCAGTGAGAAGGGAGAATCCAACAAAACAAAACAAAACAAAAGATACAGTCATGTTGTGTGCAATGCAATTGAGTTGAGGTCTGCATGAGATGAGATTTGAACCGGCGACCCTGTGGTATCAAGGCAGATGATTAAGCCATTGGGCCAACAGACCCGAACTGATGAAAATGGAGTTCACACACATGACACACTTTCACGCAAATTGCTCAGAAATGCTGGATTTAAATGTTTTTCAAACTGCTCAAAATTGCAGACAATCTAAGGGCGGAGCTTACTGGTCAAAGTGATAGATATGTTCCTCATTGATACAGTCATGTTGTGTGCAATGCAATTATAATGAAGTCTACCTGAGGTGGGATTCGAACCAGCAACCCTGTGGTTTCAAGGCAGATGATTAAGCTATCAAGCTATTGAACCTACACACCTGAACTAGTGAAAAGGGAGTTCACACACATGACACACTTTCACGCAAATTGCTCAGAAATCCTGGATTTAAATGTTTTTCAAACTGCTCAAAATTGCAGACAATCTAAGGGCAGAGCTTACTGGTCAAAGTGATACATGTGTTCCTCATGAGTCAAGGCACATGTGTAAGCAGGTTTAACGGCTGTCGGCCAAACGAGGCATGACTTTTGCCTGTTTAAAGTTTGCATTTTCAAAAAATTGCTATAGCGCCCCCCTTTGACCAATTGGAGTAAGATTGGTTTCAGTGATACTTGGAATGACCTTCTACAATATTGCAAAGTGTCAAACAAATGCGAGTCTGCATGTATGTTTTAGGGGCAGATGAATAATTGTCATAAAACTGCAATTTTCATTGGCTTATAAAAGCTTAACGTTTTCACTTATGGAAAATCCGCTTGCTCACGTCTGTCGGCATTGGTCTAAAGTTCATGTGTATACAGTTTCGTACAGATTGCTCAATCTGTACGAAGGAAGAGTCTTTTTTACTGCTTTTCATAGAATTCGAAATGGTGGGAGATCTAAAGGTCAGAGGTCAAAAGTCAGAGTGTGAAAGTTGTTAGGCATGAGGAGACGCATGTGTGCATCGAAGTTTCATGGCTGTGGGTCAAACAGGGCATGAGTTGTACCTGTTCAAAGTTGGCATATTTCAATTGAGTGCTACAGCGCCACCCTTTGGCCAATGTTTGTGAGTTTCGGGTTTTCGCCGTTTGGCATAGCATATTGCCGAATTTCATAAAAAGTGACCACGCGGTTAGGCCAGAACTGGCAAAACCGGCGGAAGAATAATGAACTCTTACAGATGTAATAAGGCTTCGAGCCTATTGGCCTCGAAACCTTAATAATAGTGAAAGCCAAGGAACCCAATAAGGCTTCGAAGCCTGATAGGCTCTCGAAACCTTAATAATAATAATGAAAGTGTAGAGATGTAATAGGGTTCGAAGCCTGATAGGCTCTCGAAACCTAATAATAATAGTGAAAGTGTAGAGATGTAATAGCTTTCGAAGCCTGATGGCTCTCGAAACCTAAAAAGAGGGAATGAAGTACATCATACATTGAAAACAACTACTCTCAATAAGCATTTCATTTAACAATTGCATGTTTATTCATTGATACAGTCATGTTGTGTGCAATGCAATTGAGTTGAGGTCTGCATGAGGTGAGATTTGAACCGGCGACCCTCTGGTATCAAGGCAGATGATTAAGCCATTGGGCCAACAGACCCGAACTGATGAAAAGGGAGTTCACACACATGACACACTTTCACGCAAATTGCTCAGAAATAGTGGATTTAAATGTTTTTCAAACTGCTCAAAATTGCAGACAATCTAAGGGCGGAGTTTACTGGTTAACAATTGCACATGTATTCATTGATACAGTCATGTTGTGTGCAATGCAATTATAATGAATTCTACATGACGTGGGATTCGAACCAGGAACCCTGTGGTTTCAAGGCAGATGATTAAGCCATTGGGCCAACAGACCTGTACTAGTGAAAAGGGAGTTTACACACATGACACACTTTCACGCAAATTGCTCAGAAATCCTTGGTTTAAATGTTTTTCAAACTGCTCAATATATTTCGGAATGGAAACTAGTGGAAAATAGTCGATCTACAAGCTCACAACGCGTTGCTATCTAAAAAGGTGTGAGATTGTAGATCGGCTATTTTCACAAGAAAGTATGTCATACATAAAAAAACAACTACTCTCAAAAGCATTTCGTGTTATTGTCTAAACATTGCACATGTCTGAATTAACAGGGTCATGTTTTGTACAATGCAATTTAAATGTGAACTGTAATAAGTGGGATTCGAACCAGGGACCTTTGGCACATGAGACTCACACTCTACTGGTGGAGCTATCCAATACACAGCCTTAGACAGTGAAAAGGGAGAATCCAACAAAACAAAACAAAAGCGCGAATGAAGTACGTCATACATTGAAAATAACTACTTTCAAGTATTCATTTCTCGTCATCTTTAACAATTGCACATGTATTCATTGATATAGTCATGTTGTGTGCAATGCAATTATAATTAAGTCTACCTGAGGTGGGATTCGAACCGGCTACCCTATGGTTTCAAGGCAGATGATTAAGCGATCAAGCTATTGAACCAACACACCTGAACCTGTGAAAAAGGGCCTCAAACATGTATTTGACACAGTTTCATGCAAATTGCTCAGAAATCCTGGATTTAAATGTTTTTCAAACTGCTCAAAATTGCAGACAATCTAAGGGCAGAGCTTACTGGTCAAAGTGATACATGTGTTCCTCATGAGTCAAGGCACATGTGTAAGCAGGTTTAACGGCTGTCGGCCAAACGAGGCATGACTTTTGCCTGTTTAAAGTTTGCATTTTCAAAAAATTGCTATAGCGCCCCCCTTTGACCAATTGGAGTAAGATTGGTTTCAGTGATACTTGGAAGGACCCTCTACAATATTGCAAAGTGTCAAACAAATGTGAGTCTGCATGTATGTGTTAGGGGCAGATGAATAATTTAAAAAAAGCTGCAATTTTCATTGGCTTATAAAAGCTTAACGTTTTCACTTATGGAAAATCCGCTTGGTTACGTCTGTCGGCATTGGTCCAAAGTTCATGTGTATACAGTTTCGTACAGATTGCTCATAAATCCCAGGAGGAGTAGGCTTTTTACTGCTTTTTACTGCTTTTCATAGAATTCGAAATGGTGGGAGATCTAAAGGTCAGAGGTCAAAAGTCAAACAGTGAAAGTTGTTAGGCATGAGGAGACGCATGTGTGTATAGAAGTTTCATGGCTGTAGGTCGAACAGGGCATGAGCTGTACCTGTTCAAAGTTGGCATATTTCAATTGAGTGCTACAGCGCCACCCTTTGGCCAATGTTTGTGAGTTTCGGGTTTTCGCCGTTTGGCATAGCCCTCTACCATATTGCCGAATTTCATAAAAAGTGACCACGCGGTTAGGCCAGAACTGGCAAAACCGGCGGAAGAATAATGAACTCTTACAGATGTAATAGGGTTCGAAGCCTGATAGGCTCTCGAAACCTAATAAAACATATATTAATTCATAGTTATTTATTGATCTTTAGGGATCCTTTGAAAAGTGACAGATGCAAAACGGTCCCTTTTCTGTTTGTAATTACCATGCTGTTCTTCAGTGGGTGCGGCGTAAGTGAAGGCAAAACATTAGCTGAACACGGTAGACACTCAATACATCGATGTCAACGCTGCCTAGGAATTTTGTTTCTTTGTTTTTTTGGCACCCTGCCATCCATAACAAAACGAGATCACACACACACCTGACTCATGCGCTAATGGGCTGTGTTACGAGAAATCATCTATTCTTTTCTTCCTAGTGATAAAACCTTTAGACATATCCATATCTACATGCTAATAATTTAAGGTGATTCCTATTGCCTCCAATGCAATATTCGTTTGTTTTGCCTCCAGTTAAAGCCATGATGTAAATTACATAATCAATGATGATGACGTAAAAGGGGTCCATAATAAACCATGCACATGCACACACACACACACACACACACACACACACACACACACACACACACACACACACACACACACACACACACACACACACACACACACACACACACACACACACACACACACACACACACACACACACACACACACACAGTTACAGTAGGCTATGCATCTGCAAGGCATGTGACACAGCCGTGACGGATTCTATCATTTGAGGTGAATTACCACTGTGTCTGTTGGGGGGAACGTCACATCAATGGATTAAGTGTGATCTGGGGTTAACCCATTACTCAACGTTGACAGCCTGGGGCCTCATCTACCGAATACTCAGTGACACAATTATTATCATCATAAGAGCACTCTCATAAACCGTCTCAGCCAGAGCTACCGGCAACTTCATGTGACACTTAGTTAATGAGCGAGTGTCACATCGTTGAGAGTCCATTTTAATACAATTTTCCACCTTTGATGAAGTTCAGCTCATAAATTGGTTCAGCAGAGTATTGCATTGACCATAAAGTCAGGACCCGACAACACACTGAACAAGACAATATTCAATATGAAAGTCGTTCGGTCTGTGACCGCTGAATATTGTATGGACATCATCACCCAATTTTGGATCCAGGTCCAAGGAAGAGAAACATCACGATATTCTATTCTATTCCACATCAAGAAACCTTCCAAAAATGTGGCATTGTTCATCCAAGCTTGTTTCAACAGACCCCCCCCCCCCACAAAAGAAAATAAAAAAAATACGCCTGTGTGTGTATATATATATATATATATATATAGTATATATGTTTTAATGCACAGAATGCAGGAGGCCAAAGAATACATTCTTGCATATATCCTACTAGAATTAAGCAAACATCAAAGGTAACCTCTGTCATCAAAACCTGTTCAACAGGGTTCTCTCATCAATGGCTTGACCAATTGATCTGAACTCGCACACGGGCATTGACCATTAGCATATACACAGAACTGCGACACACGTTTTTCACTTTCCCAAAATGTAAGCTGTTTATTAGCGTTTTTATGTGGGGCTGTGGGGGAGAGAGCGCACATCCCACGAAGCATTTGCTGGACCATTCGCTGACCGTCCAACCTGGCTCACTGCTGCGGACAAAAACTTCTCTCTGTGATTAACAACAGCCCCGTGTGTGTGTGTGTATGTGTGTGTGTGTGTGTGTGTTGTAACTACAGCAGGCAGACATCGACTCATAGGAACACACGCCTTGCCCACACATAATTAAAAGTCTGCACATATTTTGAGTGAGCACATCCCCGGGTATGGATGCGCGTGTGCGCGTGCGTGTATATATTTTTATTATTTATATATTTTTTAATGCACAGAATGCAAGAGGCCAAAGAACATTCTTGCATTTTGTCTTTTCTTGGGAAACTGCCCATCTGCAAAAAGAAAAAAAAGGCTGGGTTTCATAGAAACATTCTCTCTTCATGGATACAAGTACCAACAAGATACCAGTATCCTGTATTTATCAATACCCGTATTTGTTTCCTGGTAATATGTAACAGGAGGCAACACCCAGGTGCTCCCAGCCCCACCAGACACTTAAGAGAAGACAAGTTTGCGGTGATCAGCACATGGGAGGATTCAGCGGTGCTACTGTTGATCTCCTGGGTTTACAGAGAACTCTAATATTTGAAGGCAGATAGGAGGATACTAGTGTATGTTTTGTGCATGAAGGGATGATGCCATTTATTACTGAAGAGGATAGCTTTGAATTATTATGCAAAGGAGGATATGGAATGATGATGTACATAGTAGGTTGGTCATCTTCCCAGAAGCCTAGAGAAATCAACCGCATCTATCTACATTATCAGGTATGTCTGTCCTTCGCTTATCTGAAGAACGGTTCCAATCAACTTCACACTAGGCGGGTGTATTGATCCAATGGAGTGCCTTGCCAAGTGTGAAGTCCATCGGGTGAGCGGTTCTTAGGAACGCTGCAAGCAGCCAAACTGAGGTTCTTGACAACACACTAATCTCTGGAGCCAAGTAATTGCCCCATTGAATGGGCATGTGTTCCAAACAGGCTCCTAAAGAGCATGTGTCCCGAATGGCCATGCCCTTTCTTTCTTTATTTGTTTGTTTATATGCGGGACAGTGCTCATTAATGAACATTACAATCAAAACACATGATTGCATGTAAATAAAAAATACACAAGGTGGGGCCCTTTGAGTGCCTGGGAGGCTATTACATTGTAGGCTTCCCTTGAGGGAGAGGACTGCCTACAATGGGGAAGTATAGCCCCTTTCGGAACCCTGTATACCTTTTTTGTATTTGGGAAGGCGGTATCCAGGGTCCCTTGAAAGTCAATGCCTTCTCCCATTCACTCACTGGTACCACTTGGTCTTGGACAAATATAACGTTGCTAAAGTTTTGCAGAGAGATTTCAAAGATATTCTGAGCTGCATTAGGGTCCTGCGGAAACGTGCGTTGATCGGCGCTTATTGCCGTTGCCATTAAACAAGGTTAATCCATAATTAAAAATGTAGTGTTGCTATCACTCGCACACCATGTCCCGCCTACCCCGTGTTGTGATTGGCTGGAAAAGTCCATCTAGCCAATCACAAGACGGGGGAGGCGTGGCATGGAGCACGGAAGAGAGGAAAAAAATAGGTTACTTAACGTAACCCCGGTTCTATGATATTATGAGCGAGATGTCTCACTATGGGAGAGCTAAAAAAAAATAAAAAAACCTCAATGACAGGCTCTTTGGCGTGGTAGGTCACATATGTTTTGTTAGTGCCACTATGCGTGTCCTTATGAAAATGGTGTCAAAACCATAAACATCCTTTGCATTTGAGCATCTTAGCTCTACAATGATCTTCCTTACCTCAACCACAGTCGTTTCCTCCAGCTCAAAAACAGGCAGTGCATCCATGATTGGGCTGGGCGAAACACTGGAGGGGGCAAAATGTTTGGTTATATCTAAATGGGCACCGCACTAATGATAAATGATGCTGAATTTTAATGAATTTCGAGGAACATAACGGCTATGGTTAAGCAATGCTGTTAAGCACCCCCCACAGACAACAAGATTACTGTGAGTCAACACGTTATCCAACCATTAAGTTCTCTGGACCGTGAGAAGAAGGTCACATAACGAGAGTCACTCACACTAATGACTCCAAAGTCATGCTCTGTGTCCACTGAGGCGTTCAACATGAAGCTTTCTTTGTCAGTACAGGGTTCCACGCACCGGCTATACACAGCAGACCACTAGGCCTTTGTCAGTATATCTTCCCTGTGTAGTTTATCACCCATATCTTTATGAGTCAGAAGAGCCGCATTAGAGAGCTTTCTGAGAACAGCTGCTGGTGACAAAAGGGGAGGGAGAGGCCTGTTCTTCTCCTCGTTTATCGTTTATGACGCTACTACGTGAATGGACGTGCAGACATACGTAGGCTACACACCGGTATACTGTAGATGATATGAAACGTGCACGCACACAAACGCGCACACACACACACACACACACACACACACACACACACACACACACACACACACACACACACACACACACACACACACACACACACACACACACACACACACACACACACACACGAGGGAGGGAGCTTTGCATTATCCTGTTGTCACTGTCTGGATGAAAATCTGTATGATGTTCTTTCTCTGCCAGTGAGTAATTCACCTGCTGCTGTCACACTTTAAATGAACACTTGAATGTTGCTGTGCTTTGCTTTGTTCAATTAGCCTCATATTAACGGGTGTGTAAGTGATATGTAATTTATTGTATTAAAAGTAATGTTAATTAGCTCTATATTCCATTGCTATAAAGTGCTCACTGTTCAGCAATCTGGGAACCCATTCGGTTCTGGGGGCATCACCTCCTTTTTTTGTGTAGAAACATGAACTCGGTTTGGCTACACCCCTCTCTTAGTCCACTTCCTTGCGGGTGCTTCTGTGTTTATTCCTACTAACAACATGTTTAAGGCAGTGGTGCTGACAGATAGCAGAATTTGTCTTGAAAGATTAACTGTTCAGTAACAGGGATCTCCCTGTCTCTCCACTTCAGCTCTTCACTAACAGAATACATTCTCAAGTCAGGATACCAATTTCATCCAATCAGGAGAGAGAATTCAAACAAGGTACAGGATAAAGAAGTGAAATTAGATTTTTTTTGATTGAAACTGGAAAACTATAAAATTTAAGCTGATAATGATCTTTGTGGAGTGTTCTCCTGATTAGATGAAATTGGTATCTCGACCTGAACATTTCTGTTTGCTAAAGAGCTGGAGAGATGGGGAGACCCCTGTTACTGAACAAACACTATAGCAATGATTACTATTGGAATATAAAGCTTTAACATTTTAACAACTAAAAAAAACGTTTTAAAATCAAAAACATAATCACTCACGAGTTACGCCCCCTTTAAACAGGCTTATTGCCCCTACTGTAATACAGTAGACATATTTTGTGTACGAATGGTGCTTGACAAATCAATTATTGTAATCATTTTATTCCATGCATGCTAAACTACCACAGCCATTTGACTCCATCCCCAGGAAGAGATGTTATTAATTGCTGGAAATATCATGTTTTGCTTTCTTATCAGTGAGTACAGTCTGGTGTTTAGCTTTCTGATCACAGATCATTTTTTCACAATTTAGTCCTGCATTCTAACTGTTTCCTGTGCTAATGCAGGATAGAAATATACAGACGTCTAAAATGGCTGCTGCTAGAAGTGCTGCCATTGTCATGCACTCACTCACAGGGTGCAGAAACACCTTGCCAAGGACAGTGTGGTGCAATCTGTGGTGATGTTGGCAAGGGGATAAGAGATTATCCATACAGTGTGCAGAAGCCTTTTTCTGGTTCGGTTGATCTGGTTGGATGACATTGTTATGTGTTTGGTTTCACTTCTATGGAGTCAGATCAGTCTCTAAAATGAATGAATCCATTCAGAAATCACGTCTTTCTCTATTGTTTCTTGTGCACCTCTACCTCTGTCTTGCTAATCTGGTGTCTTATGTGGAGGAACGCAGAGACAAGAGACAAGAGACTAGAGAGACTGATTTCCACCACAGGATCTGCAGGACACAAGTCACACAGACAGACACAGACAATAACACGACCTCAGGAACAAACACAGACAGAGGTATGCACACACATACTGTACACACAAAAAACAGAAGCAGACACGCACACAGGCACGCACACACACACACACACACACACACACACACACACACACACACACACACACACACACACACACACACACACACACACACACACACACACACACACACACACACACACACACACACACACACACACACAGTTGTCCATTACCTCATGGTCACTGGCTTAAAATACTTGGCGGCGGCCTCACGAGGCTTGTTGCCGTGGGTGATAAGGTGATAAAGACGGAGTGAGGAGGATGAGGAGGAGGCAGATGGAGGTGTTTTATTTGGATTTGAGCAGGTCGTTGCCAGGGACCAGATCTATCTCCACACCTCACTGATAGGACGGTGCTGCCGGATGGAAACCTTGCATGTCCAAAACTGTTACTTTTCAGGAAATGGAAAAAGAATAACCTGTGTTCCAATGATTATTATTTAGTCACAAGCTCTTGTTAATACTTTTCATTGGTTAGATATTTATAAAACCCACAGACAGACTTAACCACTTTAACTTTAAAGCTGCACTATGTAACTTTCCTCTTCTACCCCGGAGTTGAACCCGGTTTCCAGCGCAAGTGCTGACATTTTACCATTGAGCTAATAGAGCCTGCCTGCTTGCTCAAGGAGGACCATCAGGTCAAAATTCGTGTCAGATCCTCTGTCTAGGTGAGACATGACCTTTGACACAATCTAAATGTCTCAATAGAAGAGCAGGGAGACAAAATACAACCACCCCAATTGTATAAGTTATATTGTATTAACATACTCTACCATACAGATTGGACAAAATTAAAATGTATTAAAAAAACAAAAGTGCTGCTTTAACTTCTAAAACAAGCTCACAACACATCGCAATGTGACACGTTGTGAGCACGTTGTGTAGGGCAATAATTTACAGGAAAAAAACATTATAAGTTGTAATATACAAGGTTTCTGCCTGACAGCAAGGATGAGCCCTGAGCCTGGCCCTGAGGCACAGCCACAACAACCTCAGTGTGTTTATGACCCTAAGTGACATTTATGGCAGAGAAGGCGGTGACAGGCACATTCATGCTCCGTCCTATGATGGTGTCGCGCCGGAAATAGCCGATCTACAAGCTGTTGTGAGATTGTAGATCGGCTATTTTCAGCGCGACACCATGGTACAACAAAGCAGAAATCAGGCTCGACACAGATGCACACGCACGCAGGCATACTGTACATACGCACAAATGCATCGATGCATCGATGCACGTTATAAACGTACATACAGTATGCATAGTTGCATACATATTCACCTTCAGCCACCCATAGCAGGACGTGAGCACAAACACTAGCTGTCGATGCCACAAATCGTTGTTTCTCTCTCTCTCTCTCACACTCTCTCTCTCAGACAGCGATGTTACTTAATCCTCTTCGTCCGAAGTGGGACATAAGGCTTCGACGATCTGCCTCCATCGGGACCTGTCTTGTGCTGCAGACAGCGATGTATAGGGTCAAAACTTACAACGTATCCCTTTTGCCTTTATATGGAAAGATACTGCACAAGCTGTGTACATTCTCTTGTCTCTCTGTGTCCCTCAGCTCTAAGTGACCATGTCATGCCACTGAGCAGTCAGCCAAGCGGTGAACCTGCCAAAGCCCACGGGTGCTGTGCTGTCCCAGCCATCAGCACAGAGACACGCTGACATGATCCATCCACCACTGACGTCTTATGCAACTGCTGTGAAATCCCCTTATTCTGGACACCGTAGACTCTACAATACAATAGGTTGGAATTATTATATATTTTTTAAAGGAAGTAGGTGTCCGCCGATGCTATCATAAGATATTAATCTCATGATCAGATCACAGTCAGGGAAAGTGAACGCTTCTACTTTGTACATAGACATAAAGGGCCTGTAGACTATTGAGGAGTTCCTCAGTATTATCCACATTGCCAACATTACTCACAAACCTCTTGTAGAGAGAACCCCCCCCCCCCCCCCCCCCCAACCCCACTTACTACAGCTCAGACATTTTTGTAATATTTCTTTTGCTCCTGCCGCAACAAAAAACTCTAGGGATGAACTTGAGAGGTTGTGACCTGTTTCTCTATGCTGGGAATAATGGCTCAAAAAGTAGCTGAGCTTAGATCTGGACGACTCGACGAGAAACATCTGCTGCACATTGAAACTGCACACAAGGCCCTGGAGAGTGTTTACAGCACATGTGGCTGGCTGTAATGAGATGAGCCACATCTCGGCACCGTGGGTTCACTGGCTTGATGGCCTGAACACTCAGCCGCGTAAAATCACAGATAAGGAATGGTAAAAACCGAGACAGGGAGAGAGCATGCAACGAAATAGACTATAGGGCTCTGCACAAATTATCGTGGGTTAGCCAGAACTCCTGCTGGGCATGACTCAGCGAGAAGAGAACAACTATCAAAAACAAGCACTTAAGCTCATAATTGTACTAAACACCAAAATGGAGGTGCACGGCACCCAGGCCAGCACTGGCAGATTTCTCACTTGGCAGTGTTATTCATTACTGGCCCAAACCTCATAAGTGAGACCTGACCTCCTGCTGTACATGAGGAGGTTCTGTAATAATAAAAGAGTCCCTCATGAGGAGATGTTCAGCAAAAAATGAATTCTCGGTGTGATTTGGCTGCCCTGATTGGCAGCCATTTTCCCAAGATTTACTGATCTGCAGTCCTTCCACTATATATGCTGGCTTAGGGCTCATTACATCCACAAGTGGATGCTCTCTGCTGAGCTCATGTCAATATCAATATCCCTAAATCAATATGTGAACAGCCATTATTTGGTGGCTTTGAATTGAGAGGTCCCTGTGAGATGACACCGCTATTTCTTCTTCTCTTTTTAGTAAATTATTTAAACAAATCCAGTCCATGACCTTAGTTTTATCCAGGGAAGGTTGACTTAAGTATGCACATTTAATTAATGGTTTTCACAATACACTCTCTTAGGTTTGTATTCCTCCAGTAACCACTTGATGTCCTTTATCTTGATTTAACTTACTTTTTTATTTTTGCTTATTGATAGTCTGTTAACTGTTTGTCATATACAGTAGTATGACTTTAAATGTATTTCTAACATTACTGAGTGGGCCCCAGGCAGGGGTGTATTACCGAACAGGCCTACTGGGCCTCGGCCCAGTAGACCCAAGAGCAGGGGGGCCCTAAGCCAGAACCTTTGCATTACCATGGTTATTAAATTTACATTTCTTGTCCAAGGGCTTAATCATTCACATCAATAACAGAGCCCAAAAAGTCCTATGTTAAACTAAAGGAATAGCCTATAAGCAATGACTTTGAAGATGTCACAAGAAACAAACAATCATGGTACAATTTAAGTGTTTGTTTAGTGTGTCTAAAGCCTAATTTATACTTCCATAATACGAAAGTATCACGACGGGTGATGTATAAAAAATACCTGATCTACAAAAAGCTGATCTACAAACTCACAACGCGTCGCATGCACAAGGCATGGTGAGCTTGTACTTTCGGGCATGCAACACCATCATACGACGGAGCATAATTTACTCATTAGTTAATAGGCTTTTGCAGTTAATTATGTGTATGTGTGCTGCTGATCCTGTTGATGTACAGGTAAATATTATTGTGCTGTTGGTTGCAAGTCAGTGTACAAGTCGGTGTGGGAGGGCCTTTTACGAGTTTGTGTCCAGGGGCCCATTGTCTCATAATCTGCCTGTAAACGCAGGAAGATTAGCAACAGGCTATGTTAGAGGGAGGCTAATGGGGAACCAATAAAACAAGCAAATAAACACGGTCTCTGGAATGTAGTTTACATTCTACACTTTACTATAGCCATAAATGGGACTTTTCTGCTCACCACTATTGTGTGATCACAAGAAGTTGAACAAGCACTGTGTGAAATCAAGTTGAAATCATGTTTGTATGCTCTTCTTTAGGGGTGCAATGGTTAATCAAAATTATTGATTTCATTGAAAGAAATAATTGAATTGACAATTTGATTGAAATAATTGATTTTGGGAGGGACATTTTCCTTTTTTTAAATGCAGTAGGAAAAGCAAAAATGTTTCCGAGCTTCTACAAGCTCAAAAGTCGAAACACGTTGTAGATCGGCTATTGTATGGCAAAGTATCAAATAGGACTAAAGTGGTTAATCAGACTAATCTATTTAGTCGATTACGCTATTAAAATATCAATGATCAAAAAATCATTGTTGATTTTTTGAATAATTGAAAAAGGTAATCGATTGAAAGAATCGCTAAGAAAATAATAGTTGCAGCCCTCTCTTTTCAGTAGGGCTGGAAACTTACCACCACGTTTTTGCTTATGTCCACTGAACTGTTCTGTTTTGGAGATACTGTACTGTAGGTAGACATGTCTGGTGACTGGAGAATATCTACCGACATTATGCAAGCTGTCTTAACTCTGCTGGGGGGGGGGGGGGGGGGGGGTGTATGGAGACTGTGGAGAAGGAAGGGCTGGTTAGTCTCAGTGGGTATGCAACTGTGGACCAACATGCGGCCTCCAGCCATGTTCTAGCAGTCTAACCACATTACAGTTATGCAATGCAGTCAGGCTGCACACACACACAGACCCAGCAGTACATGTACATGTATAAAGATGCACACTTATGTATGCATGGACTCACATTTAAACACATATGCACATAAATACAGACACATAATGTCATTTGCTCTCTCTCTCTACCTCTCTTTTCTCGTGTGTAGGTGTCTTACACACACATACACACGTCACCAACATGCATAATGTATTTACAGCATGTCATCTCACAAGGCGTGTTGTCGTAACTTTCACTCTCTCTTATATGTACAACATTAAAACATCATGCCTTGTTGTGAGAAGTTACACTTGTGTGATTTCATAGAGAAACAACCAAAGAGCAGTGATCTGGCCTCCTCCTAGTACAGCCTCTTTTCAGCTCTATACTGGAACCACAAAGCTATGCAAGGCTTTTTCACAGAGAGGAACCTTATACAGTAAGTTTACGTCTTGTTGTGAGTGAATCACCATTTGAGGGTTGTGAATATGAGCACCGCTTCATAGTTACAGTAGCTTCATGGTCCACGACTGTAAACAGAAACATTTTTAATCTCCATAAATTTAGCCCAGAGTGTAAAAAAATAATTTAATATGATAGATTAACACTATTATTGTGTAATAACATACCTTCATGTTTGATCACAAGACTATAGAACTGTCTGCAAAAAAAAAACCAAAACATATACTCTGCCGCGTTGCAATGTGTCGTTAGCTAGTGTTCATTCAATATGAACTTTGTAACTATAAATAAGTTAAACCAACATGTATAAAGGATAGGCATAAATAAGCTATGAGCTTCAGCCTGTGCCTTTTCAATCAACCAGTATGAAATATTGAATTACAGTGCGTTATGTTTTGTGATACTGTCGATGTGGATTGAAATAAATTAAACTAGCTTGAAAATACATTATTTTCGGCAAGTGACACAATTGTGTGATTCTTAGTTTTAGCTTGTTTGTTATCGGTGCTTCTAAACAAAAAGTTCTGTCAGTATTTCTTAGATATGTGCAGACAGACAGACAGACAGACAGACAGACAGACACACACTTGTGTATTTTTGTGTGCACACAGATACTTTACTTTTTGTAAAGCACCCCAAACCCACAGGACTATTGATTTGTCTTGATCTGATCTGTTCATCTGACAGGTCTGTGGACCCCCGTTGGGCACCACTAAAGCACACTGGCTACTTCGTTGTTAGGCCATCCTGCCAACCAAGGGTGTAATTTCATCACTCAGTCAGTCAAGAGACATTCAAGTTTATAGGGCTGGCGGGCGCCACTGTTGCAGTCCAGCCCAAAATACAAACTTTTGGTTAGGTAACCTTCACACTTCATGCTGAATGTACCAGAGACTGTAGAAACCTGCTGTTTTGTGGAGTTACAGGGGTGCCTGAGCCTTTTAGACAGTTATAAATTGTTTTTGACATTTGACATTAATGATGAAACAAATGTGTGAAAAACAAAAACTGGTGATATTCATCAACCTAATATAGGTCTCTGTACAATATGTGCCAGTGTTCCACATATTCTACAGTATAGCATCCATACAGTCTTTAAACATTCTTCTTTAAACAGTCTTTAAATATTCTTCTTTAAGGATGACTACAGTTTATTTATCCAATGCATGCATGCACTGTATTGTTTGTTGTTTTCAACACCTTGCTTCACTTTCACACATGTAATGGTGGTTCAGATGGAAACTGTCCATTTACTGTTGGCTAATGAGTACCGGAGCATCTGTGGGTAAAGTGCCGTGCTGAGGGGCACATTCCTTGTATTTCCAAGCTCATCCTGGGTTCAAACTGGCAGCCTTTTAGTCATTACTCATAATCTGACCTCTGCCTGGGTAGTCATGAGTACCATGGAGAACCTGTTGTGTACCTCACTAACCCTTCCATGTATGAACTCATGACACTGTAGAGTAGCCAATTACTGTAAATAAAAATGTCATGTTTTTCTCTCAATTTAGTTGTCATGCGAATTAACCCACCCCACACATTTCTTTACTCCTGCACCACCAAAGCACCATCACGATGCTGTAGAGAGCTTTGGATAAAAATCACGACATTACATGGTATATAATATACTGTATGTCTTCTATTGTTCATTCAGCAAACATTATGTGCAAGTCATTTTTAAAAACGACTGAATTGCGAAACCATAGAGGCTCACGGCAAAGTGTGTTAACGTAACTCTCAAGAGTGTTAAAATGGGCCGCACGGTATTGCTGCTCACTGTGTACAGTACTTATAAAACCCAGAGAGAGTACTACATGCTGACATTCAAGCGCGTGGGGCTACTTTTAGCGGCCCTGTTTCTATTCTGGATCCGGCAACCGGGGCATTTCATTAGTCAGAGAGTTGGGGTACCCTATCTTTAGAAGTCTCCCTCGCCTCTTCCACCCCCCTACTGAGTGCCGCCGGGCAGAGAATCATTCATGAGGTCTATAAATATTTGAGGCAGTGTAGATTTACCTCAGCAACAGCGGTAGATGTAGGGCGCCTTGCCTGTTGGAATCCAGATATGCGATCTATCCTCATTACCTGGTTTGTCATGAGACCTCGTACGTGATATTTAAGAATGGAGCAAAGATAAGGGAGAAGGGGGGCATGCATGGGAACGTGCATGTGTGTATATTTATACTAGCACACACAGACACCCCACACATCAACATGCTGATATTCAGTGTTGTCAGATTCTGCGAGAGAAACAAGCGACCAGGTCTATGAAAACAAGCCCAAAAGAAGCATCTAGGCCACATGAGCACTTTAAACCTATATACATCAGCTATTTGAAAATAGCCAATCTACTAGTTCACGTGTCGCATCGTGACGTAGATCTTCTATTAGATCTATTTTCAAAAAAGATCTTGAGGAAGAAAAGTGCAAAATGTGGAATATTTTGGAAACATTTTAACAACACAAATCTGGTACAGGGGGGTCCATGGCACAAAATAATTTCAGATGGGGCGGGGGTCCGTGGACAAATATATATTCATTTGGGGGTCCTTGACATGAAAATGTTTGAGAACCACTGGTTTAAATAATAATCAATACATTTGGAAGCGAGCCCAAATAAGCAACTACACTTTAAAAACAAGCCCAAAAACTCCTGCAACCACCAATAGTTTACAAGCGACTTTACAGGAAAACTATCGCTTATAATAAGCAGATATGGCAACACTGATGATATTCTTCTCACAGCCTACACTGTTTTGCACTAACTTTCCTACAGTATGCGCACGCACGCACGCACACACACACACACACACACACACACACACACACACACACACACACACACACACACACACACACACACACACACACACACACACACACACACACACACACACACACACACACACACACACACACACACACACACACACACACACACACACACACACACACACACACACACACACACACACACACACACTCCCTGAATGGCTGAACAACATCTGTCCTAGTTGTCACCAGGACGTTGAGGGACAGACAGAGGAGGAAGAGGAGGAGGCCAGGAAGCCTGGAAGAGACGGATGAGGACAGAATATTAATGAGGACACTACCAGGTGTTTCCCGCATATTAAACACCAGTCACTGGAGCTCATCCTATTGGATAAGCTACTGTAGGAAGAGACCAACCTCCCCTGGACCCACACAAAAAACACCATGAATTAATCACTAAAGCACTATTTAAACATAGTGGAAATAGCAGATACATTTATTTCCCCCATCTTTGGAAAAGTGTTTGAAAATGTTTTGGAAAATGTTAATGTTTTATTCTAAATGATATTACATTATAATTATACAAATTCTGTTTTTTTTTGGGGGGGAGTGAAACATTTCTGAAAAAAATAAAAACTACAAATCAAAATTGTAGAAAGGTAGAACATTTTCTACTTATGACCCAAAATGGGTCAAGACCCAATGTTTGGCAAACACTAGCCTCGAATCAAGTCCACCTACAGCTGTCGCCCTGTGCATCCTCAAAGTTTCCCTCTCAGCTTTCTACCATCTGTCTCAATAAAGACAAGAAATATGAATCTTTCAATTCTGGTACCTGGAAGAATATACAATTGAATACGTTGTCTGTTCAGTGTTCACAGATCATTGTTATTTATGTAGTATGTTATTTAGACAGATGTTGGGTTTGATATCCAGCCTACTTCCCATCCTAGTTAAGACATTTAATGCTAATAATGCATTTCAACCTATACAACCTATCCATTGTTTTGTTTTTCTTAACAGATACTCGTGCCAGTTGTTGAGCTGCTGACTCACTGAATCATGGCGTGATGATGTACCTTTAAGAACAGAGAGATTTCCTGTTGGGAGTTAGAATGGGGTCTAATTTATAACTCCACTTTATTATAAGATAAATGATAGAACTTTATTGATCCCCATGGGGAAATCCTGGTGTCGTAGCAGCACAGTGGTAGGTACACATGAAACACAGGATGCATGTAAGAGTAGAGAGATACAACTAAGAAGTAATGTAAAATAAAGATTGAGAAAAAAAACAAGAAAAAGAAAAGTACACTTAAAGTTTGACTTAGCCATCTGCACTTGGTTTAACTGGGTTAACGTCATGTATACATTATTAATACATTTAGACGGATGTACACTCTTCTTTCACCAGTAATATGAACATACATCTATAAACTATGAATGGATTTATGGAATATGTACATAAAGTGGATATATGGCTGATATACAGTGTCAGCCAACCAACCTACATGTACTGTATATGAATAATGTAATAGTCAAACATGAATATAATTAGCAAATATACAATCTATGAACTGAAATGATCCCTGGCAAGCATCTGTTATGATACTTCAGTGTACATCCCAGTGGTATGTGCAAATGTGCCGTAAGGCACATACTGTACTGTACAGGCAAAAACAGACTCTCTAAACTGATTTGTGGGGTGAAAATGTATCTTGAATATGAAATAAAAAAAGACATCAATGGATGGACTAGGGAAATTAAAAAGCTAAAGTTGTGTTTCAAAGTAAAGGGAAAGGCAACACATGTCACATGCAGCAGCTTTGCCGTGGAGTCGAGAGCTGCTGGAACAGATTCTCTCGGTCGAGTGTAACCCCCCGTATTCACTATGAATGCACATTCTTCATAAAGATAACACACATAGTGTGTGTGTGTGTGTGTGTGTGTGTGTGTGTGTGTGTGTGTGTGTGTGTGTGTGTGTGTGTGTCTGTGTCTGTGTCTGTGTCTGTGTCTGTGTGTGTCTGTGTCTGTGTCTGTGTGTGTGTGTGTGTGTGTGTGCGTGCGCGTGCGCCTGCCAGTGGCCTTCCTACCAGTTCAGTGCGACAGACCCCAGGGTGCCGAGAGGGAACAACAACAACAGAGGGAGGAAACATCTGCAGAGAGTGGGGTCAGCGGCACAGAGCTGCGTTTCCGTACACACATGGCTGCATGCAGGGGATGACTCATAAAAAAATGTCTTTTTCCATTCCTGTGAATGGGTATCGTCTCTTACATGGACTTTATACTGTTCAGAGCTTAACGTATTCAAGCAAATTCAAGCCACTCACAAAGCTGTGAGATATTGGTAATGCTAGGGTCTAATTGTCTCCGCCAGGCCGAAAGGCATGGCGAGAGAGTATGTTTTACCCTCCGTCCGTCCTTCCGTCCGTCCGTGTGTGTGTCCTGTCTGTGTGTTACCAGCTAATCTCCGGCACCGTTGGCCCGGTCCCTGCGAAACTGTGCACACCCACTCCCTGGATGCCAATTCAGAACCTCTGCCCCACATTTTTCACATGGGCCTGTTATAGCGCCACCAGGAGGCCGATTTGTGCAAAACCCATTTTTTCCCATTACACCTACAGCTTTTAACCAAACGTCATGCAAATCGGTACGCAGTATCTCTATAGTCATGTGATCAACCCGGATCTGTCCAATTTCCCATATTGCATCCTCATTGGCTAAGGTTGGCTTCCAAAGTTTGCAGGATTGGTCCGTTTTGAACAAACTGCCTCCAATCATGAACGCAGCTTGCCATTTCCATAAAATTGCACACGCACATTCCCACTAGGCCGAGGAAGAAATGCCACTTGAAAATTTTCAAATCAGCCTCATGGTGGCGCTATAACTGGCCGATTTGCATTTTTAACTATAACTGCACCGATCTGCGTGAAACTTTGCACGCACACTCCCTAGAGGCCAAGGAAAAACATTGGACTGCATTTTTCACATCTGCTTTTTACAGCGCCACCAGGAGGCCGACTTATGTAAAATACATTTTTGGAGATTATTCCTTCAGATTCTGTCCAAAAAACACGCAAATTGGTACACTGCATCTCCATAGTCATGTGATTCTGATGGATCTTTCCGATATTTCATATTCCATCCTATTTGGCTTACAGTGGCTTCCAAAGTTTGCAGGATTGGTCAGTTTTAAACAAAATGCCTCAAAACATGAATGCAGTGTGCAATTTCCGTGAAAGTTTGCATGCAGATTCCCACTAGGCCGAGGAAGAAATGCCCCCCTTTTCACATTCACATTGGCCTTTATAGCGCCACCAGCAGGTCTAATTTAGCAAAACACATTTTTGGAACAAAATGCCTCAAATCATGAATGCAGTGTCCCATTGAAAGGCCTAAGAAGAAATGCCACCCTTTTCACATTGGCCTATTATAGCGCCACCAGGAGGCCACAATAACCTACCTGACCTGGCGGAGACCTGTGCTCCGAGGAGCACTTTTTCTAGTTTATGCTCCGTTCCTACGACGGTGTCGCCTAAAACAGCACATTTACAAGCTTATGACGCGTTAAGCGACACGTTGTGAGCTTGTGAATCTGCTGTTTTAGTTGTGTGATACCGTCAAAGTATAAATCAGGCTTAAGAATGAGGCAGAGTGCAGATGATCAACATACCAGTATCAACCTATGACCTTGGGTTAATTACTGCCATTATACCACATCGTTAACATTATCATTCATAAACATTATCAACATTTATGATTGGATGACAAGGCAGTGAGGACACAAGCTTATTGTGCAAGTTTGTACCATAAAGAAAAAATATTCATTAATTACTTTCCCATTATATTTAACCTTTATTTATTTAATCAGGCAAGACACGTTTTAATGTTAATGATATAATTATAGTCCAATTACATGTTAGCCTATACATGATTCTGAAATGGAAGTTCTTTTGTACTTTTAAGTAAAATTCAGAATACAGGACTGAGTAGTTCTTCCACCACTGCAGGCTGGTTATCAGTACTAGGTTCATTGTCCTCAAATATGACAGTCAACCGTCAATTAAATGTGGTATGACATATTTTCAGTTGACAATACGTTACTTTTGTCATACAACGCAGCCTTTAGTTAGCCGTAAAACATAGAGAAAGGTAGTACTGTATGTGGCAGCTGGTATTTCTTCATGTTTTTTGTCTCCGCCAGGCCGAAGGCATGGCGAGAGAGTATGTTTTACCGTCCGTCCGTCCGTGCGTGCGTGCGTGCGTGCGTGCGTGCGTGCGTGCGTGCGTGCGTGCGTGCGTGCGTGCGTGCGTGTCCTGTCTGTGTGTTACCAGCTAATCTCCGGCACCATTCGTCCGTTCGCTCTGAAACTGTGCACACACACTCCCTGGATGCCAATTCAGAACCTCTGCCCCAATTTTCTCACATGGGCCTGTTATAGCGCCACCAGGCGGCCAATTTGTGCAAAACACATTTTTTTACATTACTCCTACAGATTTTATCCAAACGTCATGCAAATCGGTACACAGTATCTCTATAGTCATGTGATCAACACGGATCCCATTTCCCATATTCCATCCTGATTGCCTATGGTTGGCTTCCAAAGTTTGCAGGATTGGTCCGTTTTGAACAAAATGCCTCAAACTATGCATGCAGCTTGCGATTTCCGTGAAATTTCACACACACATTCCCACTAGGCCGAGGAAGAAATGCCACCCTTTTCACATTGGCCTGTTATAGCGCCACCAGCAGGTCTAATTTAGCAAAACACATTTTTGGAACAAAATGCCTCAAATCATGAATGCAGTGTCTGATTGCCGTGAAAGGCCTAAGAATAAATGGCACCCTTTTCACATTGGCCTATTACAGCGCCACCAGGAGGCCAGAATAACGTACCTGACCTGGCGGAGACCTGTGCTCCGAGGAGCACTTTTTCTAGTTTATATATATTTTTGGCTGTAGCTAAGAAAGGCTGACAGGGAGAATTTACCGGTCGGTAAACATAGATGAAGACACTGGTAACATTTGAGGAAGAGTATGTGTACGGAAAAAGACATCTTTTCATACACTCAAGAGTCTTAGGATTTATGATGGGTTAAGATAATTCAGTTGCAAAAGGTTTATCCATCTCCAAGTCAGTTTACTGAAGAATATGTGTGCACACAGCCAAATTCAATTTCACAGCCAAAACAAATGTGTGTGGGTGCATGCGTACATGTGTGTGCGTGTGCGCGCACACGTGTGTGTGTGTGCGTGTGTGTGCGTGCATGCACGAGTACACATTGAGCATGCACATGCACGGTTTCCCATGAAGGAAGAATAATGACACATGATCCACTATTTTGGGCCCTGCGAGGAACACTCTGTGGTGCCAGACACAGTTCAGAGTGAGACTTACTGTCTTTCTTAAAGACCAACACTGTTTACACAGACACACGTAAATCACAGTAATTAGTCTGCAACGAGCCTTCCCTTGGCCTCCTGAAGTTCAGCCTTTCAGTCCATTCGTAAAGCATAAAACATAAACCAAAAGGTGATTACATAAATTGTATTATGAAACCCATTTTTCAGTTATTTAAAAGAAATTAACAATTTTCAACATTTTCAAAAAGAGCGAAAGCTGATCGGCTATTCTCACTATTCGTATATAGTATATACAGTAGGGTTTCAGTGGTTACAAAATGTGTATGTACAGTATAATCAGCTCTTATACTGTAAATGTCAGGACAGCAGAGTCACAGCCCATCTTTCGCCGCAGGCTGAAAACCCACCTCTTCAGGAAACACTACACTTCCTCTTCGCCTTGCCTACTTGTTAACTAGTTGTACGAACTCTTGTTTTATTGGATCTTGTTTATTCAATACACTTATTTGTTTTAGCTCTTGCTCATTTGATTTTCCTATTTGTCTCATCTGTTTAAGAAAGTAGGTAGCTGATATATTGCACTTTTACCGTAGCGCTATAGGTATACACTTAGTTGGTTGTTTTCGAAGAGAATGCACTTAAGACTTCTGGCGATTAGTAGTTTCGTTCTAAATGCTAAATGACTGTAATGTTTATATATTTACTGAATATGCTTGTGCCTCTGCGATGCAACTTGTTTGAATACATGTTTAGAGAGATATAACAATATCGACGAATAGTGGTATTGGGCCATTTTAAATATATCCCATTTATTCCACAAAATAATAATAATATAGTATGTTGTATGTATGTATAACATTTATGATTATAATAGTATGTTAAGACAAAGGAAAGTTTGTATTCTTTTCTTTTCTTTCTTTTTCCTCTCTTCTGTTCTGTTTAGTTTTTCTTATTAGTGTTATATATAATTATGTTTTTGTTTGATTCCTTTATTTATAGTCATAGAAAAAGCAAAAAAGCTAAACGGTGACCCGTAAAAGACTACATTAGACTGCCATTCTCTCACCAATAAAAACATGTACCAATATATAGGTATTTTTAAATAAGAAAAATAAAAACATAGTGACAGGGATAGCTTTAGTGGTTTAAAGTGCCCATGTCGGTCACTCATGAACAGGTCACAGGAAGTTCAGTCTCCACAACAGCTATTACCGCTGCTAGCAGCATGAGTGAGTCACTGGACTGAGAGTTGCTGTGGATATATACTGTATGAGCCTCGCTGAAATAACTGAAATGAGAAACAGAATAATTTGCACAGGTGTCACATAATCCCAAGGGCCTTATGAAAACATGTCACCATGAAACAAAAAGGGCCCATTTTGGGGAGAGAAGTGAAATTACAAGTGATGAAACCAAAAAAAATGAACAGAAAAATTGGAACTGGAACATTATGAAATCGAAGCTGATAAATGAAGCTTTGTGGGGTTCTCTCTCCTAATTGGATAAAATTGTTATCCGGACCTGGAAATGTATTTTCTGTTACTTAAGTGCTGGAGAGAGAGAGACCCATTTGTACACTCTCTGAGTTACAAATGGACAAATAAACACTGAGGATTTTACTGCGTGTGGGTCCAGGTCCATGATTGACTGATATAATATCACCACACGCTCCACAACAAATTACACTGGAAACTGCTTTCCAAAGCTGTGAACCCCAAGACAGGACCCATACAACCAGCCATCGCTCACCAATCAATCCCCCTTAAGTCAAGCTGCCTGAGCCACGCTTAAATTTATTTCAAGAGTGCACTAATTGTACACACATCATCAGTCAACCTCCAGGCGTTGACAAGACAGGTCGTCCCCGGGTCAACAACTGCGTCTGTGGAATCAATGTCAGGTTGTTTCTATTACCAGCATTGTTCATTTTCTGTCTAGAGTTTTGGCCCTATAAAACACCCCCACACACGCCCCCGGAGGCTTGTCGTTATTGAATCTACGGTGCACAGCCGACCAATCTAATTGCCAGGGGTTTACAGAAGATGAGAATCTCAGTCACAATCCAATTAACTAACAGATGATGCCTGGGAGTGATACCAGAGACATCATCATTGACAGCAATATGATCCACACATCGTCAGCCTATAGTCGTCACTGCTTAATTGTCTTTCCTTGCTATGCCAGTCGTCACCCGGGCTTCCATGACGTAAACACATGTGATAGTATTCCCTCAAAAACTTTTAAACAAGGACAGGTAAAGGAGGAAGGCTTCAATGAGCATCACTGACCTTATGGGCCATTCCATGCCTCCCTCTCTAGCTACAGACCATTTGTCACGTACGCCTCTCTCCATCTCTTGACCAAACCTCATGCACACCTCTCTCCATCTCCTCCTGACTAATTCTCGGCTCTGCCCATTATCTACTGCAAGGACAGGAAGGATGGAAGGAAGGACAGTACTGACAACAGGGAGAATACAAATTGTGGCAAACCGGAGGGTTTACCTATTTTGTTTATTGCTTGACTCGACCTTGAGTAGCGTTCTCTTTTAGTGTAGAAAATCACAAAGGAAGTACATATCTACAAATGCTCAACAAACAATGGCACTGTTGACCGGTCACTCACCTCTACCACGCACGCACGCACGCGCACGCACACACACACGAGCATACAGACAAACAAAAACGCACACATGCACACACACCAACTCTTCTTCCCTCCTGACCTACATAATTTATCTACTGAATGAAGAACCTTCACATGTGAGTTCATCCGCCTCCACTAGCTCATTGTGTTTCCATTTCATCTGCGATCAACAAACACGGTGGCATTGTTTAGACTGCCACCCCCCCCCCCCCCCCCCCTCGACTTCACATGCCCCAATTACCATGTTTATTGGTTTACGCTCAGCCATCTACGTTTACTATTAGTGAGGTGGGCGGATGATAACCGGCCGGTGAGAAAAACAACAAGAATGCTAGATGATCCAGTTAGCAGTTAGATAAAATGAGGATATACTGTAGGGATATATTTTTTGCCTGGCACGTATGTGTATGTGTGCGTGTGCGTGTGCGTGTGCGCGTGCGTGTGCGTGTGCGTGCGTGTGCGTATGTGCGTATGTGCGTGCGTGCGTGTGTGTGGGGGGCATCGCTTTGATCCCAGCAAGTGGTAAGTCCTAACCTGGTTCCAGACCCTGAATTTTGATTTGCTTATTTACGCCCGTCTGACCCACTTTTCCAGTTTTGTTGAGTGGTTCAGGAGAATCACAGAACCAAAGAACTGTATGCTGAGTAGACTATGAGTAAACTATACCCTCTATCCTGATAAAGGCAATCATTGATACACAGGTTGTACAGTTTACTGCAGTGGTCCTCAGTTGGTTTCCAGGGACCTATATTTAACGAATTACCATGAAGTCAGGACCAAAATTATGTAAAATAACACAATATTCCTCTTTGTTTTGCTTTGACCCTGATCTTATCAGAACATCTCACGGCCCAATGTTGAGTCTCTCTCTTTTTTTCTCCTTTTTTTATAACCCTGTTGAATATCTCAAAACTAACAAAGAGGATATTATCCAGGGAAAATGTTCAAGTTGCCTCAACATTCTCAGTCAAGGTCACTATCACCAATAACTAAATTATGTTTGGTTATGTAAGGTCTGGAGTAATCTGAGTTCCCAGAAGTTTTCGCCAGCTCTCTCATACAAACGGGAGGGGCGAGGAAACTTCTGGGCCAGAGCCCTGGTATTTGTGGGCGGGATGTAACTTACGCTCAGAATCTGAGCGGACATGCCTCTTACCGGTCTGAGAGCTGTGCAACTCGTCTAAACAGTCCGACGAGAGGCAAACAGCAGTACACAACAATGGCGGCCGCAATTTCTCAAGGAGAAATTGCTTCCCGTCGCTCCTAATTACATGCAACACCCACTGCATGTGGATCCCACCCCCTGTTCTTCATTGGCTGTTGATTTGAATCAGAACGCAGTGGCCGCGCCCCTGCTGTCCAGGCTCTGAGGCAAAGTCTCCCAGACTAGGTCTGGAGTGACTCATGGGTTTAATTATCTCCGCCAGGCCAGGAGGAGGTTATATTTTCGCCTCTGTTTATGTGTGTGTGCGTGTCTGTCGGTCTGTCTGTGCGGCAAGTCTCGGAAACCGCTGGACTGATCGGAGCCAGGTGAAGAAAGACCTGTTTTTTGTTAGTTATTTTTTCAAATCGGTCTCAAAGTGGCGCTATATTTGGCACACTTGCATCGTCCAGTACACACTTTTGTGCAGCGACAACAAATTAATTCATGGCACGATGTTGATGCTTCAGAGAGAGTGGTCCAAAATGGTTGCCACCCAGTTGTTTCCTTTGTCCAGCCCTAGTCAGATGGCTCTGGCATCTCTGGTTCCAGGACCAATGCCTGGTTCCAACCAGGTACTCCTATTTCCTGGTAGCAAATGTGCTTAATGTGTTACTTGAGTGCTGCCTGGGTTTAGAGGAATGTTCTCTAGTGTTCTTGACTTCTGTGTGAAGAGCTGTTTCCTGGCATCATTCAATTCCGTGCACTCACTGGTTCGGTCATACACGGCTCGAGCACCACAAATCGCTCTAGCAGGAACATTGATCCTTCACTGACCTCACTTGGCATGTGTCGGAGTTCACTGAAAGCCTCATTCACCTCTGGGAATGACTTCCAAGTTTCCCAAAACTTGGGAAATCTACAAAGTAGAAAAGTACAATATTTGCCTCTGAGAGGAAATACTCCAGTAAAGTCAAAATTCATCAAAATGGTACATAAGAGCACATTGACCGGTCCAGGACAGTGTGTTCTGAGTGGCAGAGGCTCTGATCAAGCTCTTGCATGATTTCACAAGTCAAGGCCACCAAGCTCATAAAAGAAGAATTATGGTCATCAGTGGGACAGGGCAGCGTGCGCTTCCTAACACCACCACATCTATCGTCTTCCTAACACCACCACATCTATCGTCTTCCTAACACCACCACATCTATCGTCGCGTTGGCAGATTTAGACCCTGTTCTTGTTCAAGGACTTCAGGCCCTGTCCACGGTTATGAAACAGACCACACACATGCATGGATGCTGGTGTGTGTGTGTGTGTGTGTGTGTGTGTAAGAGCACTCAAGTGTCCTCGCACATACTGTACATGTGTGATGATTGATCTTATGAACAAAAACGAGTGAATTATGGAATAATGTCATGAATAATACGCATCCTGCACATGACCTGTCTAGATACGTTATAAGTAATTGCTGGATGACACATGCACATTGTAACCGCTTTTAATGGTGCACATTCTTCACATATGGCTACTTCTTACTCCCTTATGCTAGTGTAGTGGTAGATCTGACAAGGTTGGCGTCAACCAGTTGCATAATATTTGTTGACCTTAGGGTCTCTGGGAGCATCTTATCTAACAATATAATAATAATAATATATACTTAAAGGCATGTCTTGGGCAGAGATCTGCATTTCCACTGACCTGCGTGAATACTTTTACCTCTCCTTTGGGGCGACCGGAGTGGTTGCAGCACACACTGCGTGGGTTCTGATGCCTGGCAGCGAGGCCCTGGTTTGATTCACGGCCTGCCCGGAACATTTTCTGCGTGTCACTCCCATGCTCTCTGTCCGCATTTCCTGTGTCTCTCTTCATTGTATCCGTCTGAATAAAGCATGAAAATGGCAAAAATACATATTTTTTAAAAAGCTCATGTAATAAACTTCGACTTACACAACTTAAACATTCAAATGACTCCATCTGCTTCAGCATCCTGACTGATCCAGAATTTCTCTACAATGGTAATGGGCCTTTCAGGAGAGCTTTTCATTGATTGTAATTGTTTAATTAAAACAAAACATTTAAGCAATCTATACTTTTATACAGATTAGGCTGCAAGGAATTTTGTTCTTCTTTTTTTTTAGGGAAGCTCATTCATTAGGAAACAGCGCAAATGCGTCAGATGGATTTTCCTTTGTGGCAAGAGAAGGAACAGGGAAATATAGGTCTTAAAAGTAACTACGTAACGTCACGGTTTTGGAAAAGGTAACCAAGTAACCGAGTACTCTAATTGCAAAACTAACGCGCTAGGTTACTCAAAAAGTAATCCGATTACAGTAACAGCGTTACTTGTAACGCGTTACCCCCAACACTGGCAATGGGTTATGGTCTCATTATGCTCACTCACAGAGACACAGGTAGTCACACACATGCACACAAACAACTGTAGTTGTTAACATTATAATGGCTGTTGTGATGAATGTGGAATGCAGTGTGGAACGGATGGAATGAGTACCATTGCCATCAGTCCATTGTACTAACCACTGTAGCCACGGTCTCACTAATGAACATGCCTGTTCAATTCAGGGGAATATGTGGTGCCCCATTAAATAAACATGGTACATGAGTCCCTGATTACTTCTCCATGGACTTCATGCCATGAGGAGCATTCCCTACTCAGTCTCACTCGTGTCAATTCAAAATTGTTTATCTATTCCTACATACGTATATCAACCATCCATGAACCAATTAACCCTACAGTATATACACTTTATCCTATGACAAATAGCACAAAAAGACCCTGATCTAAGCGCTGTGATAAACCACCACACGCCCAATATTGCATTGGGCGTTGCTTTCGTTGACGTCCTCATCTGACCTAGATTTGATGCCACCATCTCTGATGGTGGCATTTGATCTCTGCCGGAAACAATTTTTAGAAGCCACGTGCAGCGAGAGAACGTGCACAGGTTTGATACGGCTGATGACATTTGCACGTGTCAGGTAGTGAACTAATGGTGATCATCATGCAGTGTGAGCAAAATGAGGCAGTGGTGAAGAATGTAGGTTGGACGGGGATTTGGCAGACAGCACGTAGAATCATCCATTTGGCATCCACTGATCTCTATAAGCACAAAGCCATGGGTCAAATCATAGGTGGAATTAATCTGCAATGTTAGGTTATGCTACTATGTAATAGAGCTCAACAGTGACCGCCTACTTTTGAATGGCCTAGTTTCCAGAAGTGAATTTCCCTTTAATAATAGTCCATAGACCGTAGACGTTTCAGAAAATCCTTATATAAAGAGTTTTAAGCCTGGAATCAAGCCAATCAGCTAGGCTACCTAATGAATCATGACCATAATTGACCATAAAATTGAATCAGGTCAAAAAACTAGTGGAAAACAAAAAAAAGGATAAGGTACTACAAGACATATTTTAAGAATGAAGGAACTACTCATCACATAAACCATTTCCAACGTTCCAACAGAATGATTGTTTAGCTTGCTTCTTCTTAACTTTAACCTTTGTCATTATTATGGTGTTTTTACTGTTAAAAGTGTTATAACATATTGTACTTTACATGTTATGTAAAGCCCTCCAGGCTATTGGGATCTTGCAGTAGCAGAAACTCACATGACATTTGTTGGGGGCGAATGCCACTGCATTCTGCATAAGATTATCCAATGTCTTGTGTGCAAAGTTGATTTTGACCTGAGGCTTGTGCTATACAAAAGGTCATGGGGTCACTGAAATGGTTTAGGTTCATCATCAAGAGAGCATGAATGTGCTCAGCAGGTTTCATGGTAATCTGTCTGTTAGACTTTGAGATGTCACCAAAATCAGTAGGGATCGTTTCATCCTCTGAGTAACATGAATGCACTCGGCAAGTTTCATGGCAATCCATCCATATCTTGTGTATAATTGGAACGGTTAGCCTAATTGTGGCTCTATAGGAAAGGCTCACATAAATCAGTAGGGGCCATCCTCTAGGAAGCATGAAGGGGCCCTGGGCACAGCAAATTCCATGGCAATCCACCTTGTAGTTGTGGAGATATCTTGTTTAGTGTTGTACGGATGGATGGGCAGATGGCCCAACGAACAATAGCTATCCATAGAGTTCTACTGCTAGCTAGCAGGCACATGAACACATTGTCCAACAGGACCAGATTGGAAATAAGTGTTTCATTATGCTTTTATGTGCAGGCTATACTTATATTGTGATTACTTGTATTTCTTTTACCAAATCAAATCAAACAAGTAAACAGTAGCTGTTACACCCATCAATGCAATGAACATTGCAATGCTGCCTGCAACCAGGAATCTTTCCGAAGTGCGGTGAACTAATTTAATTTCCGAGCTTGGGCAGGCATTGCCCTGTGCCCTGGACATCCTCCCAGGCACGTGTGCCCACATGTGCACACACATCCGTCTCATCCCATACGCACACATCGCTCTGATAAGGCTCTTCTGGAGAAGATCTGGTCACTTCCCAAATCTGCAGTGAGCTGAGGGAGAGATAAGGACATGAAAGTGAGCCATCCCCTGTGGGGAGTTGAGTAAAGCACTGTTCTATTAGCCAGACCCAGGTGGGGGGGCTTGATACATAGCGGAAACCTTGTATGTCCAAAACCGTAACTTTTCAGGACATGGAAATAAGAATCTGTGTTGCAATCTGTGTTGCATCCAATGTAGTTATTATTTTGTCTTCTTGTTTTATTTTTAAAACAATATATTTATTATTTTGTCTTCTTGTTAATACTTTTCATTGGTTAATATTTATAAAATCCACAGACAGACTTAACCACTTTCAACCTGGTGTCCCTATTTTGGGCATGGCATTATAGGAAATAATTGCAAAAATAGCAGACCTACAAGCTTGTGATGTGATGTACTGTGAGCTTGTAGATTGGCTATGTTCACTACTTTTGTGCAACACTGTCATATGACAAAATATACTGTAAACTAGGACATTCATTTATGGGGGGAAAAAACATACAAAAATGAGTCACAGAGATACAAGGTTTCTGCTCGACAGCGCCGTCATGCAATTTAGCTCTTTGAATTGGACCTGCCAAGAAGCCTGCCTGATTTGAGGCAATTTGGGAACGGAGGGGGATTTCACGTGTGAGTAGCTTCCATGCATCTGGAGAGTCAATTTAACAGCATCTGTGATAACGGTGGTGGGTAATAATTCTACGCTCTACCGCGATTTTGAATAACTTCTGAAGAGGAGATGAGGTTGAGTTAAGTTCACAGAGCACTTTTTCCCCGGAGAAGTGCTGAGTGAGGGGAGAAGTTTAATCAGTTTTGAGAGAAGGTAAGGTAGCCTAGCAGTAAGGTATGGTACCTATGTGGTCCGATACGGCTTTTAGATCCCTGACAGAGTTGAATGTGTCATACTCACAATGTTAAATATATATCGAAACTTTTATTGGAATATTGCCTTATTTTGGTTTTGAATGTTCTGAAAAGTGTGTATACTAGAAAAATGTAATACATTGGCAGGGATACCTAGAATACATGCTTATACGTGTGAGGCACCAATAAAAGATCGAATCGTGTGGATCTACATGGAAATACAGTGGCTCCAATGTAGATCTGGGACTTCATGCGGCTAGCCTGTGATGTCAGTCAAAATGTCTGTCATCTATGACTATACTGTATGTCATACATGGGCAACTGGCGGCCCGGGGGCCACATGCGGCCCCCACCTTCACTTAATGCGGCCCGCAGGTTAATATCGGAATACTGATATATTATTGATTTCAACTGTTACAATTCCAATCATGCAAACATGACCCGCTTTAATTACTTCAGTCTTTATGAGTAGCTTAATGACTAGTATTAAAATTCTATTGTATATTTTATGTCCAATGTATTTGTATTTAAGTTCATAAAGTTAACATAAGTATAACTAAATGCATCTGAAATTAAATACAAATGTTACTTTTCAGGATTCCAATTCAAAAGTAGAAAAAACAGCAGATCTACAAGCGACGTGTTTTGAGCTTTGAGCTTGTTTTGAGCTTATCAGTGGTTCTCAACCTGTGGGTCAGGGCCCACAGGGGGACCCCCACATTATTTTGGGGGGGGCCCCAGATGACAGTTAAGTGACAATTAAACATTTTAATACTTTATAAAAACAAAAATGACCATTACTGCATCAAAAGTAATCAACAAACTATACTATACTGGTCAGACATTGGCCAAATAAAAAATAGCCGATCTACAAGCTCACAACGCCTCGCAAAGCATGGCCACTGTCATAGATGACTTACGTAATAGGCTACTACTGTAAATTTGGTGATTTGTGATCATCAGAGCCACCACTGACTAAATATTTCAAAAATTATGAAAGATATTGAAACTAAGTGGAGGTACTTCTGTAGTCTCTTGGCTGTGTACATACAACATTTGCCGCTGATCGGTCCAGCAATTTGCAAGATTAGCTCCGGACACAGACAAACAGACATACACACAGATCCTCTTGCAGACCCAAGCCGTAAAAAAAACCTCATGCTAAGTAAGTAGGTCAGAGAGGCTTATTAGAGAGGATACAGGATCGAACGCAGAACCTTATGGTTCAAAGGTGAGTGCTCTACCGACTGAGCTACAAAGGCACATTCTATTTTGTCATTATAGCTCATATTGGAACAAAGAGCACAGCTGCCATTTTAAGCGGTTACTAAACACTGATGATGTTTTTTAACTGAAATGCGTCAGTTTTATTGTCCACAATAAATAAAGATGATTGATCTGTGAGTGCTGGTGTTCAGTTTGTTTTGTTACTTGGCACAATGGCCGTGCACCTGACATACTTTAAGGATTGTGAGATGTGCGCGCCTCTACTCTACTACATGTGATTAAGTAATTAATGGGCAGAAACAAAGCTGTTTTAGATAGTCTTTATGAAAGCAAGCATAAACCGATTATCAGATGTTGGTGTAATCAGCATTAGTATCAGAATATGTGACCTTTCAAGGTACAGTATATGGCGCTTACATATCATAATGGATTGAATATCATATAAATTATACATCTCTCTCTCTCTCTCTCTCTCAAACAATTTTGAAAAAATATAAAGAAAAATAGGATAGGGCAAGTCTTGTAAAGAGTTAGAAGGTGATCTTTGGTTCAAAGAAGAGGGAAAACATCCACAATAAACAAAAATGAGTCGAAGCAACACTTCATAAAGTGTCACAAGATTGACATACATACAGTCCGTACTTTACGACAGTGAAGCAGTGAAAGGAGCAGCTTTGCAAGGGATCTGGTCAGGGGCCCATGCACTCAGTGAGAAAACGACAGCTGGTATGGAAAGAAATGCATATAGGTCATCCCCTGACCTCACTGATAAAACTCTCCCAGAGAGAAGGAAGATGACATCATCTTGGAGCCAATCTATTGGCCCCTGCCAGCCACACTGCGCTCAGAAAACAAACATGCCATCAAAACATGACACACTCATTCTTTACTTTTGACAGTATCCAACTTCTAGTAGCTGACCTTGCTGCACATGTGAACTTACTCAACCAATAAACCAGTGATTCTCAAAGTGGGGTCTGGGGACCCCCACGGGTCCTTGCCTCATGGTAAGTTCACATACGTTGCAAAGTCAGCTACTAGAAGTTGGATACTGTCACTCAGTAAAGAATGAGTGTGTCATGTTTTGATGGCATGTTTGTTTTCTGAGCCCAGTGTGGCTGGCAGGGGGTCCCCAGCTAAATGAGTTGATTTAGCATTGCATTGAAGCATGGCTGCCATTAGCGCCATATATAGGGGATGAGTGGTCAAATGTCTTGTGTATTGGAGTGACGGAGGATGCCAGTTAGTTGTCATACTAATTGGGAGGCAGGGGATGCATGCAAATGCCTGAGCTGTACATGGGAGAGATGTTGTTGGCAGCAATATTGTGATGATTATCATATGCTGTATTTGGTGTGAATAAGTATCTTATGATTTGTCTTTTTTTGTTCTTATTATTCTTTATTTATTTATTGTGTTGTTATGTTGGATTATGTTGTGCCCTGTGTCTTGTCATGCTCGTGGTATATCGTCTACCTTTTTGTTTAATACAAATATTGAAACAGATAATAGCATCAAAGTCAGTTTAACTACTTCTATATACATCGGCAATTTGAAAATAGTCAATCTCTACAAGCTCACAACGCCTTTCATTGCGACGCGTTATGACATAATGACAAAATATATATATATATATAAATATTTAAAGACGGGGTGCCGGGATTTTCAGTGATTCCCCCCCCCCCCCCCCCCCTAAAACATAATCATCAGGTATTATGGTTATACTAGGAGGAAGATTTTTTTCGAAAAAGTGTGCAGGAATTGTTAAAATTATGTTTTTATGTGGACACGCCTCCAGTACATTAAGTATAGCTGGTTCTCACCTTAGCACCTCCTCCACCACCTTAGCAACACCCACCTGTCCTTGTCCCTCCTCCTCCTCATGCCCACACCTGTTGTGTTATGATAATGAGGGGAGGGTATGTTTTTACTATGTCACTAAAGGGCTGTTTTTCTATTGGCACGTTTGACCCTCAAGGTTTCAGCCTCCAGGTAGAAACTCAAAATAGTCAGAGAAGACATAAAACACCATAAAAACACCACCAGGGGGCTTAATGAAGTTCTATCAACCTCATAGACACATGAAAAACAGAAAAAGTGCAAAACCATGGCACCACCTCTTTAAATATTTGTTAATACCACAAATCTCTCCAAAATCATATATTTGGCCACAGACACCCATTTTTTCAGATGGGAGTCTGTGGTCAAATGCATAATTTGAGGGTCCTTGACATGAAATATTGAGAACCACTGCGATAAACAACCCCCCATTGCAGTGATGCATGTGTTTTGTCTCAGAGCATTTGGGTGATTCCAGCTCATCTCTATTGCTACGCATTCCAGTATGTTCACTCTCTGGCTCTGGAGCACCTAGTCACACTAAGATCTGATTTATAGTTGCGTGCCAGTATAGTTGTACGCCTGTATAGTTGCGTGCTTGGTCCAGCACATTGAAATCTATTTTTGATGCACGACACGATGCACAACCATGTATAAATCAGGCGTAATTGTCCCACAGAAATGTGACAAAATGGAAAAAATTACCAAATTGTCTCTGATAAATGGGTCCCACATGAATGAGGCCTCTGATTGCAGACACAATTCCATTGACCTCATCCTCATCTCCTACCCGTCCCCCATCAGAGGGTATATTTTGATTCATGAACCATTCCATGAATTTTGTGTTGCATTAATAACAGGATTAATGTAGATTAGGCATGAAACAAAAAGCCAGAGTGACCTTTAAAAGGTAAAACTTTTCAAAGGCTAGGGTGGATAATGTCATCATGCAATGACTGTGCGGAGGTAAGGTTGTGATCGCACGATTGCCTTAATGAGGGACCACAATGAGAGGATAAAAGCATCATTAAATCAAAGGCAAAGAAATTCAACTAATTAAATTGCAGCTGTCATCTTTGATGTAGAGACTCGTTCATTTTTCTATTCCAGACACAGCTGAGGTCAGGGGTCAATTGCTAAGATTTTTTATGCAGTCTCGATATGAGTTACTGTTTCACAACATAACCAAGATGTTTTGTCTTTCAAAAGGCACTTCTATAATCTGTTCCGTTCTGTTCTTACTAAATACAACCATGATGTCATTATTGTTTTACAACAAAAAGTAGTTAAAAGAGCATGTGGGTGACGCCACCAGCAGGTATCTACGATTTGTCTTTTCCAAAAGAGGAAACAATCAGGGTAGTGGTTAATGTATGTGTTATGTTAATAATCTAAATCTGCAAAGTAACTAGTAACTAAAGCTGTCAAATGATTGTAGTGGAGTAAAAAGTACAACATTTGCCTCTGAGATGTAATGGAGTAGGAGTACTACAAATTGGAAATACTGAAGAAAGTAAAAATACCTCAAAATTGTACTTAAGTACAGTACTTGAGTAAATGTACTTCCTTACTTTACACCACTGCATTCAAACATCAACATAACTCATCATTGACAGGACCTCTTTCTCTATAGACCTTGCAAAGTTGAGTGATGTTGGTGGCTGGTTTCTTTAAAGTGTGTCATATCCAACACCACTTTCTTTCATTCATTTACAGATTGATAGGGTCCCGTCCAGTTCTTTCTCACAGGGTCAATGTTCTATCCCTCCAACGGATGTTTAGGATGTTCCTCCTGACACAGCTGATGATGAATGTTTGTAGTTCGTAATTCTTTTTGTTGATCTCCATGTTTTCTGATACATACGGTACGGATAAATACAGTGTATACCTAAGGTACGGATACAAAATGTATTGACATGTATTGACATCAAAATTGCTCCTAGCAAACTGCAGCGACAAATTATTTCAACATATTTCACAGGTACTATACAGTATGTCTTCAGCTAAACACCTCTCTAGTTTATGATGACGCAGATAGAACATAAGATATGACATTAAGATGACAATGTGAAGTATAAGGCAGTCTGGAGCTATTGAATGAGTGTGTACGAGTGTGTGTGTGTGTGTGTGTGTGTGTGTGTGTGTGTGTGTGTGTGTGTGTGTGTGTGTGTGTGTGTGTGTGTGTGTGTGTGTGTGTGTACTGCCAAAGAGATAGAGAGACGTTGTGTGTGTTCTCTATTGGGAGCTCATTAGTTGGAAGTGTCAGGCTGACTTTTCACACTGCATGTTAAATAACTGTCTGATGTGTGCGATGTTTTTCCAGAGTGATGAAACATCTGTTTTGGCTGAAGAGGTCGGACAGAACATCATACCAGTATCAAAATAGTTAAAGGGACATTGAATTGCATTTCAAAGAACTGATGGAAGCCACAAACATGCATTCAAAACCAACAGTTTTGAAAAAGAACTGATGGCTTTTTAAAAAGAGATAGGCAGCTTTTAGGCACCGTCTTTTTATATGAAAGCCTATTAGAAATTAACCAAAAGGCAACTGCACACCGGCCGAAAAAAGCGTGTGCTGAGACCCTGACGAAGGCACGGCACTAGTGTTGGAGGTTGGAGCATTCGATTTTTTTCATATTTCTCCCGAGTAAAGACTTATTGATGTGCTTTGTTTTCTCTGTTTTTAGTTTTCAATGTTTTCATTGACTGGAATGTTCATTAAATATTCAGTGCATAGGGAAAGAAACCATGTAGGCCCATACTGTAATTATTTGGTAATTAAATCAAATATCTGAGACCTAGTTCATGAAGTGAATATAACTGCATAACCATGTCTCCATCTGTGGCATAGAAAAGTCTATTATATTAAATGTATTTGTTTAAGATTTTGCCAGGATTAGTGGATTACTTGAATTCCCAGCCCTTCCTCTCTTTATATTTCTCCTTGTGGAAGGATTGCATCTATGCTATGTAATATTCAGCTCACAATGCCAGCGAGTACTATTGCACCATCAAATGGCAATGTGAGCTGAGCGTCATCTGTTGCTTAATACCCAGATTTGATTAGATGATTTGCATGGCAATCCCATGAGCACATGTAGGCGGACAAGAGGAATCTATTCCTGAGGGGTGAGGAAGAGGAGACACAATAAACCAGCAGATATAATTAGTCTGGCACATGCTTGGGTTTCCCCAGTACCTAGTTTGGATGGCTGGCTGGGTACACGAGTGTCTAAGCTGTGACATACACACGAGCAGAAGTGTGTTATGGAGCGAGGTTGGGAGTGCAGTGAGAGGTGGGAGGAAGGGGGGTAGGGTTCCTGTTGCAGACCAGTTGCATCAACCTGAGGTGTAAGGATTTATTTATTCAAATACAGCTTATACAAAGAACAGCAAAGCCAAGTAGACAGTTTTAATAAATTGCATTCAGGTCGTATTTAATATTAAATAACAGATCATTGTTGTTTTAGTCTATGGAAGCATACTTACACATAAGGTATTATCTGTAATTTGATTTCTTCAGCAATGCAGACAGAGCACCTCAACCATAGACCACAATATATTTATGGCGTGGCTGGCTGGCTGGCTGGCTGGCTCTTGTACACACTTTCAGGAGGGAGGCTAAGGTAGAATCCCACTATTATGTATATAACAGAATGTTCAATATTTTTTTTTTTAATATTTAGCAAACTTTTTATAATTTATATGTATTTATTGTCTCCGCCAGGCCGAAAGGCATGGCGAGAGAGTATGTTTTACCCCCTGTCCGTCCGTCCGTGTGTCCGTGTGTCCGTCCGTGTGTCCGTCCGTCATTCGATCTGTCTGTGTACAGCTAATCTCCGGCACCGTTGGCTTACTCGCAGCCAAACTGTGCACACACAGTCCCTGGATACCAGAGCAGAACCTCTGCCCCAAATTTTTCACAGGGGCCAGTTATAGCGCCACCAGGAGGCCGATTTGTGCAAAACACATTTTTTGACAGTACTCCTACAGATTTTGTCCAAAAATCCCACAATTCGGTACACAGTATCTCTATAGTCATTAAACCAAACGGGTCTTTCAGATTTCTCATATTCCATCCCGATTGGCTAAAAATGTCTTCCAAAGTTTGCAGGAGTGCACCGTTTTGAACAAAATGCCTCAAATCATGAACACAGCATGCAATTTCCGTGAAATTTTGCACGCACATTCCCATTAGGCCGAGGAAGGACTACCATTTGAAAATTTTCAAATCAGCCTCATGGTGGCGCTATAACAGGCCGATTCGTGTTTTTACCTATAATTGCACCGATCTGTGTAAAACTTTGTATGCACACTCCCTATAGGTCAAGGAAAAACCTTTGGCCTGCATTTTTCACATCTGCCTTTTATAGCGCCACCAGGAGGCCGACTTGTGTAAAACATTTTTTTTTATATTACTCCTTCCAATTTTATCCAAATTTAACGCAAATCGGTACACATGATCTCTATAGTCATGTGATCACGACGGATGTGTTTGATTTTTCATATTCCATATTGATTGGCTAAAATTGACATCTAAAGTCTGCATTATTGGCTTGTTTTGAACAAAATTCTGCAAATCATGAACGCACCGTCCAATTGCGCTCAAACTTTGCACGCACATTCACACTATGTTGAGGAACAAATGCCACCCTTTTAACATTGGCCTGTTATAGCGCCACCAACAGGTCTAATTTAGCGAAACACATGTTTTTAACAAAATGCCTCAAATCATGAATGCAGTCAGTGTCCGATTGTCGTGCAAGGCTTAAGAAGAAATGGCACCCTTTTCACGTTGGCTTATTATAGCGCCACCAGGAGGCCACAATAGCCTACCTGACCTGGCGGAGACCTGTGCTCCGAGGAGCACTTTTTCTAGTTTATATTTATATATTCACTTTCAAATCTGATCACGATGCATGATGTCATTGGCCAGACTTCAGAGCCAAGCCGTCGTGCATTTGTGATAGATTTATGCCAATGTATTATTACAATTGTCCTGCCAATCCTCTACCCTGGCATCCTTCATTGGACAGGTGAATAATTATTTAAAAAAAATAGCAGATCTACAAGCTCACAACTCATTGCGATGCGACCCGTTGTGATCGGCTATTTTCGTGACTCATCAACTGCAACTGTGTCACTGCAACACAAGCCCAAGCAAATGATTATTTGTGTGAACAGACTCAACAGTCACTCTGTTACTACTAGGCTAAAGATGTCATGGGTTACTGTACCACCTCTTACACCAGCAAATCCTGTGGATTAGTCACCTAATCACCTTCTTACACGGCTCTGGTCCAGTGACCACAAGCCATACGTAACAGAAGATGTTGAGTCTCTCTCATCAGCAAACCTGAGAAAATCAACTATGTACAGTCTCTTAGCGGTAAGCGGTGCGACGTAGGTGTGAGGGCCGCGTAGCAGCCCAAAGCTCTAGATGTCAGGGCCGATCTTCTAGTTTCCACAATCAGCTCAATATATTTTTCAATTGGTATGTGACTCCAAATTTCAGATACCACGTGAACCCTAGCATCCCTATTCTGGACGTGCCATAATTTAGGCAAACATTCAGCACGAATGTTATAGGCAAACATTCTGTGAAAATAGTCATCTACAAGCTCACAACGGGTTGAAGTGTGATTTGGTGTAGAGGGAAACATGGAGGAGGCCAAAGTACAGACCCCTGGGAACCCCATTCAATGAAGCATATAGGGTTTTTAAGTAGTTAAAAAACAGCAACATTTCCTTGCAACCCTTAGCGATTCAATGAGTTTGACGTTTGCAGGTTGACTCACAGCAGCTTACGGTTCATGGATGAAGCCAGAAGAGAAAGGAACGAAATGTTCCGTGTTTGAAAGAAAAACATGTAGCGGGTGACGTCTAGTTCTAGGGGCTTACATCAACTTCAGCACACAGACACCTTAGGAGCACCTGAGCGTCATCATATGAGCAGGACAGAAAACTCTGTGTTCCCGGTAGTTATTCCAGTTGAAGTGCTTTGTTTTGACCCAAGCATGGGCCTGAAGAACTACAGTAATGACACTGTGAAAGTGTCATTCGGAGTGTGAGGCGTGAGTCAGCAAGACATTGTGTTCAGGGTGCAGTCAGTCACACAGTAGCCCCCTGATCAGAGTGTTGCATCGGAATATAGTTACTGTAGCTGACTCTCAACCTCTGTGTGGGAGAGTAAGCTAAGAAAGCGCTGATTGGCTCAGGAGCCAGACAGCAGGAAACAAATCAGGATCATCCCTTAGATGTCACCACAAAGGTCGCGCAACCAGTAATAACCTTGGTGGCTTGGCGTGACACAGGCCACACTGCTGAAAATAACAATTCCATAGCAGTGTGCCAATGTTAAATTAAAGAAAGCGGTGGGGTTGACAAGACGCATTCAATCCCCACAATACAGTATGTCCCGTCTGTGGCAAGGTGTCTTTGAATAAGACACTGGATGAACCACCTTTCCAGGGGCGTCACCTTCCCTGCCGTCCCTGACCCTGTCCTCTGCTTCCTCTGGTGAAAGACATACTTGGCCTACAGTACATTTATGTGTGTCTCACTCTCAGACGCGTATGGGTTATAGAAAATGATTCCTTTTGCATAATGAATCAAATGTACTCTATTAAATTATCTACAAGACACTCAAGAAGAAGTGAGTGATGATGTAGCTGAAATGCAAGCATGCATATGTGACTCAGTAGAATATGTGAATAAGTCATTTAAAATCACACTAATAAGATGTAATATGGTGATTTACGAGCGAAATAAATGATTAATTAGCAGCAACTTGCGTGCAATTACGTGTTCGTAATGCATAACGCAATGCAGTTTACGAGAACTCTGTATCCCAAAACAGAATTTAATTCCAGGCAAAGTCTTATGGGGCTTTCAACAATGCTGAAACAGTATCGGTAATTAGTGGGCTTGGCAGAGAATCCATGTAATTGTGTCTCAGTAGAGCATGAGGACCAAACAAGAATACCTTGATATTGGAAGTGTGTTCTTTTGATCCAGATGTTTGGGTGGGAGGACAATGGTGGCCTGGACTGCCAAGTAGGGAAAATCCTTGAGATGTCTCCATTAGGGAGTTATCTGTTGTATGAACTGGGAGTGGTGACAGTGCAAGTCATGATAGGACACAGATAAAATATGAGGTCATTTTGTTTTGAACAATGTTAGAGTGTGTTTGTGTGCATGTGATGTGTCACATTGGGAGAGTTTATTTCTGTCCTAAAAGGTAATGATGAACTGCACTTGGAACAAAATCATTGTATGAATTGTTTATCTTTAATATTTCATAGGCTTCTTGTGTGCCCTGTTTTGAGCAATGATTGCAACCGAAGATGCTTGATTACACTCTAGGTTTTGGGCTCTAGAAAGGATCTTTTGAAATAGCCAGGAATGGAACAAGGCGGTCTTTTTTAGACATAATTAATTTGCTACTTTTTAATTATAACCACATTTCTGAAATGTCTTCCAAACATCTGTGTTGAAATAGGAATTGTTATGGTAATATTGTTTTGCTTTTAGATTCATCAGTTAACAATTCATTTGTCATGATGTAATCATTGTTCATTGCTCGTGGGGTCAGAGATCAAACAGTCAGGGCAGAATGTGTCTGTTTGTGTGCACGGCACACGCACAGGCACGTGCAGTATGTCCTACCTAGAATGACTTTGCATGTGGATTCAGCACTGCCTGATTATTTATGGAAATTGGGCTAAAGTCGCACTAAACTGTCCTGATTTGATTGTGTCACTTTTCCAATGAGTCATTTCTGGATCTCACTGGGCCTTTGTTTAATTCAAAATGTTATTGTTAGAGGCCGACTGATGGCAGATTCTTAGGTCCGAAGCCGATCCCGATTTCTGTAGAGTCCTAGACCACTGATGTTTTGAACAATATTCCAAAAAATCGATACCCTGACTAGGGATGTGACATTTCTGGCCGATACCGATAATCAATGTCAACATTGCTGTCATGGTCGATAACCGATATTTATTGATGTCGAATATCTGTAGAAAAATAAGTTCAAATTTTGTCTTTTCTGAAAAAAGGTATATAAACACTGAATTTGAAAAAGCAATGCTTCTTTATTCATGAACACAACTTGAATGTAGTATTTTTATTTAAAAACGTTCCAACATGTTGATCCTTTGGAAGCTTCTCCAGAAAACACTGATTTAATCTGCAGCCTTGATCATCATCACACAAGGCTTTTTCAGCTTCACATTCAAACATAATTATTGAAAAATTAAAAATATTGGCTAAACAACTATATCTTATTGTCTCCGCCAGGCCGAAAGGCATGGCGAGAGAGTATGTTTTGCCCCCTGTCCGTGTGTCCGTCCGTCCGTCCGTCCTGTCCGTGTGTTACCAGCTAATCTCCGCGCACACACACTCCCTGGATGCCAATTCAGAACCTCTGCCCCAAATGTTTCACATGGGCCTGTTATAGTGCCACCAGGAGGCCGATTTGTGCAAAACCCATTTTTGGATATTACTCCTACAGATTTTATCCAAACATCACGCAAATCGGTACACACATCTCACATCTCTATAGTCATGTGATCAAGACGCATCTGCCCGATATTTCATATTCCATCCTGATTGGCTAAGGCTGGCTTCCAAAGTTTGCAGGATTCGTCCGTTTTGAACAAAATGTCTCAAATCATGAACGCAGCGTGCGATTTCCTTGAAAATTTGCACGCACATTCCCACTAGGCCGCGGAAGAAATAACACCCTTTTCACATTGCCCTGTTATAACGCCACCAGCAGGTCTACTTTAGCAAAACACATTTTTGCAACAGAATGCCTCAAATCATGAATGCACGCACATTCCCACTAGGCCGAGGAAGAAATGCTACCCTTTTCACAGTGGCCTATTATAGCGATACCAGGAGGCCACAATAACCTACCGGACCTGGCGGAGACCTGTGCTCCGAGGAGCTAGTTTTCATATCTGTTCGATAAGATATTGCATTTTTAGGCCAATACCGATATGATGACCGATTAATTGTCCATCCCTAACCCTGACCACAAACATATTTAGTTCTTGTCCCTAATTCCTTGTGTGTACACAGTATAATTAAGCTTTGTGTTCATGTAGCGTCATTTGAGTGGAAAATATTGGGTTGATGTGACAATAATTAGACAAGGTATTTACACAGTTTAAACAAGGACCATACATAAATAATAGCAAAACAGATGAACAATTATGACCTCAATGTGAAGCTTGGTATGAACAGAGGGGGAAAAAATCTAAACCTTCATGTCCTCAAACAATAGACGGCGACATCATTTCCTGCAATGTAACATTTTCTGCCTCTTCTCTGTGTCTGACTTTCAAAGGACTTTGCCAAAGGCTCTGTTTTCTAGCAAGGCTTGTTTGATGGCCTCTCATCCCCCTTTGTTGATACTAGAAGCTCGCCCCCGCTACGCGGGGGCTCGCGTCTAGCCCGCGGCCACGCCCACGTAGCGCCCGCGGCCACTTGGCAACTCATATAAGTGGCGTAGCGTCATGAGGGCCAGTGGGGCCGTGGCTCGGTCAGTGAAGACCCTGTAGTGCGGATGATATGTGGCATAGAGGGGCAGATTGTAAATCCCCAGAGGAAACATCCGTGGGCTACCATTGGTTCAGCGATGTGTGCGGTCGCCCTGCGGCCCCTCCTCCTCCACCAATGTGCAGTATTGAGAGCCCTGACGTCACAACAATTGGAGCGATGGGCACTGCACTCTGGTTGGTTAGGGTACACCTAGGGCCCAGGTAGAACCCAGTTAAAGCCTGCATGGGCAAACCCAGTTAGGACCCGCCTTGGTCCCACATAAACATGGCTAGTTGGGGCCCACCTAAGGGCCAGGTAGAAGCTACTTATAGCCTGCATGGGCATCGCAGTTGGGACTGAAGTGGATGCCGCTGACATTGCTGACATGGGGTCCATATGGTTTAGCCCACCTTGAAACCATATGGGAACTACGCTGGCATGCTGGCTGGAATGCAAACGCTGCATCATACCTGTAGTGTTTAGTTTGATGTTGTGTGTGTAGCAGATATACCTGCAGTGTGTAGACCAATGTCCATGTGAAAGTCAATGCCCAGCAGTGTTTTTTTTTTCTCCAGCAGAGTTTCTAGTGTCTCTGTCTCTCTCTGGAAGAGGTTGCACATGAACTCTGCAGCCGCACTGAGGCGCTCCAACACAAACACTCTGACATTAAGCTGTTTCACACAACAAACATCAGCACCACGCTGCTGTTTGTCCAAAAGACACAATATCTCCTCTCCGACCGACGTCATGTGTTCATGTATCGACAGCCGTACAGACTCCTTTTGACACATTTTACCTCGTTTATCCAGCTCTCACTGACTCTCCACATCGGGCTGTTATAGCGCCACCATGAGGCTGATTAGAGAAATCTCAAGTGGAATTTCTTCCTCGGCATAGTGGGAATGTGGGTGCAAAGTTGCACGGAAAGTGCATGCTGTGTTCATAATGTGAGGCATTTTGGTCCAAACGGAGCAGTCCTGCAGACTTTGGAAGGCATTTTAGCCAATCAGGATGGAATATGAAAAATCTGAAAGAGCCTTTTTTTTTAATGACTGTGAAGATACTGTGTACCGATTTGCGTGATGTTTGGGCAAAATATGTAGGAGTACTGTGAGAAAATGTGTTTAGCAAAAAGCGGCGTCCTGGTGGCACTGTAACAGGGCCATGTGAAAGAAATAGGGCAGAGGTTCTGAATTGGCATCCAGGGAGTGTGTGTGCACAGTTTCGCTGCGATCAAGTCAACGATGTGAGAGATTAGCTATCACAGACGGACGGACAGGGGGTGAAACATAGTCTTGCGCCATGCCTTTCGGCCTGGCGGAGACAATAAAAAAACGAAAGTAAAGGAAATGACCATTTCTGCAACTTAAGTACAGGGTCCCCACGGTCATGAAATTCCTGGAAATATTTTGAAATTAAAAAAAAAAAAATCCAGTACTGGAAAAGGTTTGGAATTGATCAAACTTCATCAAAGGTCCTGGAATTTATCAAGGGTCCTGGAAAAATATTTGGCTATGCATTGTTTTTGGCTATTGATTATTTTTAATACAAAACCTTTTCATAAACATGTATAACATTACACGAAATATGTAACATAAGTAGTTTTTCGCCGAACAGGCTGTGTAACACCCCATCCGCACTGCCAGCGATGCGACGTGACGCGAGCGGGCGATGAAATCTCATTAAAATACATGTTTTTGAATGAGACCGTCCTGACCTACCGCAAGCGACAACGAACCGTGCAACGACGTCGTCCACCCCTCCTATTTTCGCTCGCAGGCTCTATTTGAGCGAGGTTTCGCGGCTGTGCCCCACCCCCAAACACTTTTTATTGTTTTTTATTTATTTATTTTGCTACACTGCCTATCTTTGGGCATTGTACATAGGAGTAAGAGACACATTATTGCGCTGAATGATTGTTATATAGGCCTGGAAATTGGGCTAAATATTCTGGAAAAGTTTTGGAAAAGTTTTGGAAATTCATTGCTAAAAATGTGTGGGGACCCTGTAAGTAGTCAACAAACTATACTATAAAAACATGGGGCACATTGTCAAATAATCTAAGAAAGAGGCAATCATGTAGAAAATAGCCGATCTACAAGCTTACAAAGCCTCTCAACGTGAGGCGTTTCGAACTTGTAGATCGGCTATTTTCACAATATTTACTTGTGGAGCGGAGTCAAACAGAATGGGGGGGTCCCCAGATCAAGTACGTTTATTTGGGGGGGGGGGGGGGGGGGCGGCCTGAAAGGGTTGATAAGCACTGATCTAATCTGAGCGAAATTATCTGAATTTACTACATGACCATAATGCAGCCTATGCGTAGCACGGGGCGGTCCTGCCATTACGTTAGTTACTGTAGAGCTACATAGTTCTCCAGAAGACACACACAAACATACACCATCTACAATGGACTAACTGAGCAGCAATATTGACATTCACCACACGAACGTGCATTGTTGACAAAGTGATTGCACAGCCGCTGCAGGCATGACAACCACGTTAGCGTTAGCGACATGGCAGCTATCACAGCGCCCTGTCCGTCGTCGCTGCGACTGACTGTGATTAGCCTGGGTGCCAGCCTGCTTCGCTACGTTCGGCGGATTGTTTTTTCTCTCTGGAGAGAGAAAAAAAGTCCGCCGAACGCAGCGAAGCAGGCTGGCACCCAGGCTAGACTGTGATGGCTACAGCCATAGATATATAAACAGTACAGCAAGCTCTCTGAGATGCCATTGTCTGGAGACTGCTCTTAGCGTGACACGACCAATGAGAGTGAGCGCTGTAGTTGTTGCTAAGATACGGTGGCGTCTCTGCCCCATAGCTTGTAGATCTCTCACGCATGATTGGCGTAGGCTGCGTTGCCAGGTCTGACTGTTTGTATAAGCGATTGTGGGCTTATTTGGGTGCACTTTTGGGCTCGTCGTTTCCATAGACCACGGCAGTGCTTATTTCTTTCCCGTGACCGATGTGGCAAGAGAAGGTGCAAAACGAACCATCCGGAAGTAGATTGCGAGATGAAATATATAGCACTTTTTGATTATTAGAGAAGGAGACACATGTGAAGGTGGAAAATGAAATGTAGTAGATTATATAGTTTTTCATGAGGGATTTTTGTAGCAAGTTGTGAGAGAATTGGGCTACTCCTGTGGGCGGGGGGCTGATTAGAACCATTGGGGTTTGAAAGGAGACGCTCTCTGTTTGAGTGGAAAGATGAACAATGGGGATGGTTTTGCTAAATCCGTCAGCATGGCCGTACTGATGCATTGGCTGACCCATATACATAATTAGTAAGCAGGGGGCCAACTGGGACTTTTTAGATCCGGACCTCCACCCACACATTTGTCTCGTCCGTGGTTTTTCCCGGTGAGAGGTACAGCTCTGGCCCCCCTGTGCCTCAATACTCAGCAGGCACCGGGGAAGACAGATGCCCTTGTCACCCTCGTTAGCGTTTGTATCTGCTCCCCTGGCAGGTGTGCCGTAAGCAAGAGTGATAACCAGGGAGGGAACAAATCTTTAACCGCAGTGTCGAGCCAGCGGTGGAGAAACATCCTTGGGCAAACACAGAACTGTGGTGGGAGAGCGAGTCATAAAACATGAGGCAGGGACCACCAGCCGGTACCAACAATACCAACAGGTATTTATAGGCACTGCAAGGACAGCTACTGAAGTGAAGTGTTCGAGCAAGCAATTAGCTTTGTGGGTTCTTGGAGGCATGGCTGAATTTCTGCCCAAAGTAGGAAGCCTGGTGTGGGCATCACAGACAAGAAAATTTATGTCAGTTGTTTGTGTCTATGAACTGGTCCTCTATGCTTTCGTTAAGGATTAAACTCTACATGGGTCAAGGGAATAATTGGGGCATGTATTCTTAGACTTTCTGGAGAACATGCTTGCTTTTTTCAGATAGTTTTGTTTTTATTCCTTTATTTTCATTGGCTGTGAGGATCCTGGCACTTAGCAGGGCCAGATGGAGAATGATTATGTGAATACGTTGATGTGTACCATGTCTTCCCACATGGTGATGATGATGTTGGTCCCATGCTTGAAGCCACAACTGAGCTGATGCCACACTATAACCAAAGCAAATCCCACCATCCTTGACTATGTGTTGATTAAAGTGTCTGAATCTAAGAATCTAAGCTTGAAAAAGACCGAAAGGGTCGAAGCGTCGTATCAGCTGTTTGTTTGAAATAAAACCTGGAGCATAAAAGTGAGTTGCGAGCCAAATCTTTGTCTGAATCTAAGCAGATCATTATTTTGTTGTGTGCCGAGTTCTGACTGAACTGCAATATTTAGCACTGTTTCTCCATACCAGAGAGGATGTTTTGGTGGAATGGCCTTAGATGTCAGACATTAAGAGTTTAGTTTTCCTCTAATATGCAACCTTAATAAAGGGCCATGCCCACTCCACTGATATATAATTTTGATTTGGACCAATATATCCGATATTGAAGTTTCCAAAAACACTTTTGGTATTTGTTTTATTATTGTAACATTTCTTAAACATATATTTACATATAGTATACTTTCTGTGCCACTTCTTCCTGACAACAACCCAACACAATCTTGAAAAAGTAATTAGAAATGTGTCAAGATGATGCATTCTATTCAGTACATGAGGAATGGCACTGCATTCGCAGCTGTTAGAAGTGGGGTGTTGGGACATGGGAAAGTGTTCATAATTGATCATCAAAGGAGCCTTGCTGAAGCAGTGTGAAATGTAAGTGTACATTAGGGTACTATTCATTTTCATAGTCCTCACTGACTCATTCCGGAAGCATTCCCATGCAGCAGCACATAATGATTCACTAATTTCTTCTCACTCTATGCAAAGTACGAGTGCAGTCTCTCCCTCTCTCTCTCTCTCTCTCTGAAGCACTGATTTTCGCTAAACTTATTTTCAGGGAATAATTGACTGTCATCAGAGACTAACTGATGGTTTGTTAGCAGTGTCTTCCCGTCTGTCAGTCTAGCATCTGTCTGGAGATGTTTAACCCATTCAAAACGGGAAAGCATCTGTCTGGAGATGTTAGACCAGTGTTCTGGCATATTTAGCTCATTTAATACAACTATACTTCACATACATTACTGCAGACCACTTTCAATACCAGGTCAAAATTAAGCTATTGTGGAATTTTAGTGCAAAGTCAAAAGTCAAACTGAAAATAGTCCATGGAAAAAAGGTTATTTTACTAATGAAATTCAAACATCAAGATTTCTCAACAGCGTTATATAATTGTAATCCTGAATGTTTTAATACAAAATAAATATATACATATAAAAATTCCAATTCCAAAATCGAACAAATGGTATGGTTAGGGAAACAGTCGGCAGTGATGTAAAGCATAAAGTGAGTCTTAGTCAATAGGCATCACATGCAATACCACCGGTATAGAATGGCCCTTAAGCTTGTTAGATCCTTGTCTGTTTGTCTCTCTGTCAGTCTGTCTGTCTGTCTCAGTAAACAGGGCGGCTGATGTAGTGCTCTTAGCCTCCTAACTAAATATGAGCAAACAATTGCTCATAAATATTTGAAGGGGTGGCGAAAACAGTTCAAGCCTACTTGCACACACGCGCACACACACACACACACACACACACACACACACACACACACACACACACACACACACACACACACACACACACACACACACACACACACACACACACACACACACACACACGCTAATTGAGTAAACCAAAAGCTACAGAGCCAGCAGCGCAAACAAGCACAACAGACATTAATTTGAATAGAGCCAGACTCGGTTCCTCCACCATGCTACAGTACATCCTGCAGCACACAGGTTCCTCCACCATGCTACAGTACATCCTGCTACACACAGGTTCCTCCACCATGCTACAGTACATCCTGCTACACACAGGTTCCTCCACCATGCTACAGTACATCCTGCAGCACACAGGTTCCTCCACCATGCTACAGTACATCCTGCTACACACAGGTTCCTCCACCATGCTACAGTACATCCTGCTACACACAGGTTCCTCCACCATGCTACAGTACATCCTGCTACACACAGGTTCCTCCACCATGCTACAGTACATCCTGCAGCACACAGGTTCCTCCACCATGCTACAGTACATCCTGCTACACACAGGTTCCTCCACCATGCTACAGTACATCCTGCTGCACACAGGTTCCTCCACCATGCTACAGTACATCCTGCTACACACAGGTTCCTCCACCATGCTACAGTACATCCTGCTACACACAGGTTCCTCCACCATGCTACAGTACATCCTGCTACACACAGGTTCCTCCACCATGCTACAGTACATCCTGCTACACACAGGTTCCTCCACCATGCTACAGTACATCCTGCTGCACACAGGTTCCTCCACCATGCTACAGTACATCCTGCTACACACAGCAGGTTCCTCCACCATGCTACAGTACATCCTGCTACACACAGGTTCCTCCACCATGCTACAGTACATCCTGCTACACACAGGTTCCTCCACCATGCTACAGTACATCCTGCTGCACACAGGTTCCTCCACCATGCTACAGTACATCCTGCTACACACAGGTTCCTCCACCATGCTACAGTACATCCTGCTACACACAGGTTCCTCCACCATGCTACAGTACATCCTGCTGCACACAGGTTCCTCCACCATGCTACAGTACATCCTGCTGCACACAGGTTCCTCCACCATGCTACAGTACATCCTGCTACACACAGGTTCCTCCACCATGCTACAGTACATCCTGCTGCACACAGGTTCCTCCACCATGCTACAGTACATCCTGCTGCACACAGGTTCCTCCACCATGCTACAGTACATCCTGCTACACACAGGTTCCTCCACCATGCTACATGCTACAGTACATCCTGCTACACACAGGTTCCTCCACCATGCTACAGTACATCCTGCTACACACAGGTTCCTCCACCATGCTACAGTACATCCTGCTACACACAGGTTCCTCCACCATGCTACAGTACATCCTGCTACACACAGGTTCCTCCACCATGCTACAGTACATCCTGCTACACACAGGTTCCTCCACCATGCTACAGTACATCCTGCTACACACAGCAGGTTCCTCCACCATGCTACAGTACATCCTGCTACACACAGGTTCCTCCACCATGCTACAGTACATCCTGCTACACACAGGTTCCTCCACCATGCTACAGTACATCCTGCTACACACAGGTTCCTCCACCATGCTACAGTACATCCTGCTACACACAGGTTCCTCCACCATGCTACAGTACATCCTGCTGCACACAGGTTCCTCCACCATGCTACAGTACATCCTGCTACACACAGGTTCCTCCACCATGCTACAGTACATCCTGCTACACACAGGTTCCTCCACCATGCTACAGTACATCCTGCTGCACACAGGTTCCTCCACCATGCTACAGTACATCCTGCTACACACAGGTTCCTCCACCATGCTACAGTACATCCTGCTACACACAGGTTCCTCCACCATGCTACAGTACATCCTGCTGCACACAGGTTCCTCCACCATGCTACAGTACATCCTGCTGCACACAGGTTCCTCCACCATGCTACAGTACATCCTGCTGCACACAGGTTCCTCCACCATGCTACAGTACATCCTGCTACACACAGGTTCCTCCACCATGCTACAGTACATCCTGCTGCACACAGGTTCCTCCACCATGCTACAGTACATCCTGCTACACACAGGTTCCTCCACCATGCTACAGTACATCCTGCTACACACAGGTTCCTCCACCATGCTACAGTACATCCTGCTACACACAGGTTCCTCCACCATGCTACAGTACATCCTGCAGCACACAGGTTCCTCCACCATGCTACAGTACATCCTGCTACACACAGGTTCCTCCACCATGCTACAGTACATCCTGCTACACACAGGTTCCTCCACCATGCTACAGTACATCCTGCTACACACAGGTTCCTCCACCATGCTACAGTACATCCTGCAGCACACAGGTTCCTCCACCATGCTACAGTACATCCTGCTACACACAGGTTCCTCCACCATGCTACAGTACATCCTGCTACACACAGGTTCCTCCACCATGCTACAGTACATCCTGCTGCACACAGGTTCCTCCACCATGCTACAGTACATCCTGCTACACACAGGTTCCTCCACCATGCTACAGTACATCCTGCTACACACAGGTTCCTCCACCATGCTACAGTACATCCTGCTGCACACAGGTTCCTCCACCATGCTACAGTACATCCTGCTACACACAGGTTCCTCCACCATGCTACAGTACATCCTGCTACACACAGCAGGTTCCTCCACCATGCTACAGTACATCCTGCTGCACACAGGTTCCTCCACCATGCTACAGTACATCCTGCTACACACAGGTTCCTCCACCATGCTACAGTACATCCTGCTACACACAGGTTCCTCCACCATGCTACAGTACATCCTGCAGCACACAGGTTCCTCCACCATGCTACAGTACATCCTGCTGCACACAGGTTCCTCCACCATGCTACAGTACATCCTGCTACACACAGGTTCCTCCACCATGCTACAGTACATCCTGCTACACACAGGTTCCTCCACCATGCTACAGTACATCCTGCTACACACAGGTTCCTCCACCATGCTACAGTACATCCTGCTACACACAGGTTCCTCCACCATGCTACAGTACATCCTGCTGCACACAGGTTCCTCCACCATGCTACAGTACATCCTGCTACACACAGGTTCCTCCACCATGCTACAGTACATCCTGCTGCACACAGGTTCCTCCACCATGCTACAGTACATCCTGCTACACACAGGTTCCTCCACCATGCTACAGTACATCCTGCTACACACAGGTTCCTCCACCATGCTACAGTACATCCTGCTGCACAGCAGGTTCCTCCACCATGCTACAGTACATCCTGCTACACACAGGTTCCTCCACCATGCTACAGTACATCCTGCTGCACACAGGTTCCTCCACCATGCTACAGTACATCCTGCTGCACACAGGTTCCTCCACCATGCTACAGTACATCCTGCTGCACACAGGTTCCTCCACCATGCTACAGTACATCCTGCTACACACAGGTTCCTCCACCATGCTACAGTACATCCTGCTGCACACAGGTTCCTCCACCATGCTACAGTACATCCTGCTACACACAGGTTCCTCCACCATGCTACAGTACATCCTGCTGCACACAGGTTCCTCCACCATGCTACAGTACATCCTGCTACACACAGGTTCCTCCACCATGCTACAGTACATCCTGCTACACACAGGTTCCTCCACCATGCTACATGCTACAGTACATCCTGCTACACACAGGTTCCTCCACCATGCTACAGTACATCCTGCTACACACAGGTTCCTCCACCATGCTACAGTACATCCTGCAGCACACAGGTTCCTCCACCATGCTACAGTACATCCTGCTACACACAGGTTCCTCCACCATGCTACAGTACATCCTGCTACACACAGGTTCCTCCACCATGCTACAGTACATCCTGCTACACACAGGTTCCTCCACCATGCTACAGTACATCCTGCTACACACAGGTTCCTCCACCATGCTACAGTACATCCTGCTACACACAGGTTCCTCCACCATGCTACAGTACATCCTGCTACACACAGGTTCCTCCACCATGCTACAGTACATCCTGCTACACACAGCAGGTTCCTCCACCATGCTACAGTACATCCTGCTGCACACAGGTTCCTCCACCATGCTACAGTACATCCTGTTACACACAGCAGGTTCTTCCACCATGCTACAGTACATCCTGCTACACACAGGTTCCTCCACCATGCTACAGTACATCCTGCTACACACAGGTTCCTCCACCATGCTACAGTACATCCTGTTACACACAGCAGGTTCCTCCACCATGCTACAGTACATCCTGCTACACACAGGTTCCTCCACCATGCTACAGTACATCCTGCTACACACAGCAGGTTCCTCCACCATGCTACAGTACATCCTGCTGCACACAGGTTCCTCCACCATGCTACAGTACATCCTGCTACACACAGGTTCCTCCACCATGCTACAGTACATCCTGTTACACACAGCAGGTTCCTCCACCATGCTACAGTACATCCTGCTACACACAGGTTCCTCCACCATGCTACAGTACATCCTGCTACACACAGGTTCCTCCACCATGCTACAGTACATCCTGCTACACACAGGTTCCTCCACCATGCTACAGTACATCCTGCTACACACAGGTTCCTCCACCATGCTACAGTACATCCTGCTACACACAGGTTCCTCCACCATGCTACAGTACATCCTGCTACACACAGGTTCCTCCAATGCTACAGTACATCCTGCAAGCCCCCAGAGCCGCTGAGAAATCTTGAAGCTGCCACCCCAGTGGCCAAAGCTGGAACTGCAGGCGGGGAGAAATACATGCGCGAGCAAAACATACTGATATATATTTATATATAGAGATATAAATATGTAAACATATTATACATAAATACATATGCATTTACATATACATAGGCATCTCCAGTGAATTTCATAAATATCTCGCGTTCAATCCTTGACACACGGGCTGCCGTAGAACGCAAAAATGACACTAGTGCGCATGCTCATAACTTTACGCCAACCCAAAACCGTCTCAATAATTCTACTTCCGGCAGGCTTCCGGGTGCTTCAAAACGCCAGTGAGCACATTCATTGAAATGATAGCTGGGGGCGGGGCAATCCTCCCTCTAGTTATATTATACCTCTATGACATCCTGCAGCACACAGGTTCCTCCACCATGCTACAGTACATCCTGCTGCACACAGGTTCCTCCACCATGCTACAGTACATCCTGCTGCACACAGGTTCCTCCACCATGCTACAGTACATCCTGCTACACACAGGTTCCTCCACCATGCTACAGTACATCCTGCTGCACACAGGTTCCTCCACCATGCTACAGTACATCCTGCTACACACAGGTTCCTCCACCATGCTACAGTACATCCTGCTACACACAGGTTCCTCCACCATGCTACATGCTACAGTACATCCTGCTACACACAGGTTCCTCCACCATGCTACAGTACATCCTGCTACACACAGGTTCCTCCACCATGCTACAGTACATCCTGCTACACACAGGTTCCTCCACCATGCTACAGTACATCCTGCAGCACACAGGTTCCTCCACCATGCTACAGTACATCCTGCTACACACAGGTTCCTCCACCATGCTACAGTACATCCTGCTACACACAGGTTCCTCCACCATGCTACAGTACATCCTGCTACACACAGCAGGTTCCTCCACCATGCTACAGTACATCCTGCTGCACACAGGTTCCTCCACCATGCTACAGTACATCCTGCTACACACAGGTTCCTCCACCATGCTACAGTACATCCTGTTACACACAGCAGGTTCTTCCACCATGCTACAGTACATCCTGCTACACACAGGTTCCTCCACCATGCTACAGTACATCCTGCTACACACAGGTTCCTCCACCATGCTACAGTACATCCTGTTACACACAGCAGGTTCCTCCACCATGCTACAGTACATCCTGCTACACACAGGTTCCTCCACCATGCTACAGTACATCCTGCTACACACAGCAGGTTCCTCCACCATGCTACAGTACATCCTGCTGCACACAGGTTCCTCCACCATGCTACAGTACATCCTGCTACACACAGGTTCCTCCACCATGCTACAGTACATCCTGTTACACACAGCAGGTTCCTCCACCATGCTACAGTACATCCTGCTACACACAGCAGGTTCCTCCACCATGCTACAGTACATCCTGCTACACACAGGTTCCTCCACCATGCTACAGTACATCCTGCTACACACAGGTTCCTCCACCATGCTACAGTACATCCTGCTACACACAGGTTCCTCCACCATGCTACAGTACATCCTGTTACACACAGCAGGTTCCTCCACCATGCTACAGTACATCCTGCTACACACAGGTTCCTCCACCATGCTACAGTACATCCTGCTACACACAGGTTCCTCCACCATGCTACAGTACATCCTGCTACACACAGGTTCCTCCACCATGCTACAGTACATCCTGCTACACACAGGTTCCTCCACCATGCTACAGTACATCCTGCTACACACAGGTTCCTCCACCATGCTACAGTACATCCTGCTACACACAGGTTCCTCCACCATGCTACAGTACATCCTGCTACACACAGGTTCCTCCACCATGCTACAGTACATCCTGCTACACACAGGTTCCTCCAATGCTACAGTACATCCTGCAAGCCCCCAGAGCCGCTGAGAAATCTTGAAGCTGCCACCCCAGTGGCCAAAGCTGGAACTGCAGGCGGGGAGAAATACATGCGCGAGCAAAACATACTGATATATATTTATATATAGAGATATAAATATGTAAACATATTATACATAAATACATATGCATTTACATATACATAGGCATCTCCAGTGAATTTCATAAATATCTCGCGTTCAATCCTTGACACACGGGCTGCCGTAGAACGCAAAAATGACACTAGTGCGCATGCTCATAACTTTACGCCAACCCAAAACCGTCTCAATAATTCTACTTCCGGCAGGCTTCCGGGTGCTTCAAAACGCCAGTGAGCACATTCATTGAAATGATAGCTGGGGGCGGGGCAATCCTCCCTCTAGTTATATTATACCTCTATGACATCCTGCAGCACACAGGTTCCTCCACCATGCTACAGTACATCCTGCTGCACACAGGTTCCTCCACCATGCTACAGTACATCCTGCTGCACACAGGTTCCTCCACCATGCTACAGTACATCCTGCTACACACAGGTTCCTCCACCATGCTACAGTACATCCTGCTGCACACAGGTTCCTCCACCATGCTACAGTACATCCTGCTACACACAGGTTCCTCCACCATGCTACAGTACATCCTGCTACACACAGGTTCCTCCACCATGCTACATGCTACAGTACATCCTGCTACACACAGGTTCCTCCACCATGCTACAGTACATCCTGCTACACACAGGTTCCTCCACCATGCTACAGTACATCCTGCTACACACAGGTTCCTCCACCATGCTACAGTACATCCTGCTACACACAGGTTCCTCCACCATGCTACAGTACATCCTGCTACACACAGGTTCCTCCACCATGCTACAGTACATCCTGCTACACACAGCAGGTTCCTCCACCATGCTACAGTACATCCTGCTGCACACAGGTTCCTCCACCATGCTACAGTACATCCTGCAGCACACAGGTTCCTCCACCATGCTACAGTACATCCTGCTACACACAGGTTCCTCCACCATGCTACAGTACATCCTGCTACACACAGGTTCCTCCACCATGCTACAGTACATCCTGCTACACACAGCAGGTTCCTCCACCATGCTACAGTACATCCTGCTGCACACAGGTTCCTCCACCATGCTACAGTACATCCTGCTACACACAGGTTCCTCCACCATGCTACAGTACATCCTGCAGCACACAGGTTCCTCCACCATGCTACAGTACATCCTGCTACACACAGGTTCCTCCACCATGCTACAGTACATCCTGCTACACACAGGTTCCTCCACCATGCTACAGTACATCCTGCAGCACACAGGTTCCTCCACCATGCTACAGTACATCCTGCTACACACAGGTTCCTCCACCATGCTACAGTACATCCTGCTACACACAGGTTCCTCCACCATGCTACAGTACATCCTGCTACACACAGGTTCCTCCACCATGCTACAGTACATCCTGCTACACACAGGTTCCTCCACCATGCTACAGTACATCCTGCTACACACAGCAGGTTCCTCCACCATGCTACAGTACATCCTGCTACACACAGGTTCCTCCGCCATGCTACAGTACATCCTGTTACACACAGGTTCCTCCACCATGCTACAGTACATCCTGCTACACACAGGTTCCTCCACCATGCTACAGTACATCCTGCTACACACAGGTTCCTCCACCATGCTACAGTACATCCTGCTACACACAGGTTCCTCCACCATGCTACAGTACATCCTGCTACACACAGGTTCCTCCACCATGCTACAGTACATCCTGCTACACACAGGTTCCTCCACCATGCTACAGTACATCCTGCTACACACAGGTTCCTCCACCATGCTACAGTACATCCTGCTACACACAGGTTCCTCCACCATGCTACAGTACATCCTGTTACACACAGCAGGTTCCTCCACCATGCTACAGTACATCCTGCTACACACAGGTTCCTCCACCATGCTACAGTACATCCTGCTACACACAGCAGGTTCCTCCACCATGCTACAGTACATCCTGCTGCACACAGGTTCCTCCACCATGCTACAGTACATCCTGCTACACACAGGTTCCTCCACCATGCTACAGTACATCCTGTTACACAGCAGGTTCTTCCACCATGCTACAGTACATCCTGCTACACACAGGTTCCTCCACCATGCTACAGTACATCCTGCTACACACAGGTTCCTCCACCATGCTACAGTACATCCTGTTACACACAGCAGGTTCCTCCACCATGCTACAGTACATCCTGCTACACACAGCAGGTTCCTCCACCATGCTACAGTACATCCTGCTACACACAGGTTCCTCCACCATGCTACAGTACATCCTGTTACACACAGCAGGTTCCTCCACCATGCTACAGTACATCCTGCTACACACAGCAGGTTCCTCCACCATGCTACAGTACATCCTGCTACACACAGGTTCCTCCACCATGCTACAGTACATCCTGTTACACAGCAGGTTCTTCCACCATGCTACAGTACATCCTGCTACACACAGGTTCCTCCACCATGCTACAGTACATCCTGCTACACACAGGTTCCTCCACCATGCTACAGTACATCCTGTTACACACAGCAGGTTCCTCCACCATGCTACAGTACATCCTGCTACACACAGGTTCCTCCACCATGCTACAGTACATCCTGCTACACACAGCAGGTTCCTCCACCATGCTACAGTACATCCTGCTGCACACAGGTTCCTCCACCATGCTACAGTACATCCTGCTACACACAGGTTCCTCCACCATGCTACAGTACATCCTGTTACACACAGCAGGTTCCTCCACCATGCTACAGTACATCCTGCTACACACAGGTTCCTCCACCATGCTACAGTACATCCTGCTACACACAGGTTCCTCCATCATGCTACAGTACATCCTGCTACACACAGGTTCCTCCACCATGCTACAGTACATCCTGCTACACACAGGTTCCTCCAATGCTACAGTACATCCTGCTACACACAGGTTCCTCCACCATGCTACAGTACATCCTGCTGCACACAGGTTCCTCCACCATGCTACAGTACATCCTGCTGCACACAGGTTCCTCCACCATGCTACAGTACATCCTGCTACACACAGGTTCCTCCACCATGCTACAGTACATCCTGCTGCACACAGGTTCCTCCACCATGCTACAGTACATCCTGCTACACACAGGTTCCTCCACCATGCTACAGTACATCCTGCTACACACAGGTTCCTCCACCATGCTACAGTACACCCTGCTGCACACAGGTTCCTCCACCATGCTACAGTACATCCTGCTACACACAGGTTCCTCCACCATGCTACAGTACATCCTGCTACACACAGGTTCCTCCACCATGCTACAGTACATCCTGCAGCACACAGGTTCCTCCACCATGCTACAGTACATCCTGCTACACACAGGTTCCTCCTCCATGCTACAGTACATCCTGCTACACACAGGTTCCTCCTCCATGCTACAGTACATCCTGCTACACACAGGTTCCTCCACCATGCTACAGTACATCCTGCTACACACAGGTTCCTCCACCATGCTACAGTACATCCTGCTACACACAGGTTCCTCCACCATGCTACAGTACATCCTGCTACACACAGGTTCCTCCACCATGCTACAGTACATCCTGCTACACACAGGTTCCTCCACCATGCTACAGTACATCCTGCTGCACACAGGTTCTTCCACCATGCTACAGTACATCCTGCTGCACACAGGTTCTTCCACCATGCTACAGTACATCCTGCTACACACAGGTTCCTCCACCATGCTACAGTACATCCTGCTACACACAGGTTCCTCCACCATGCTACAGTACATCCTGCTACACACAGGTTCCTCCACCATGCTACAGTACATCCTGCTACACACAGGTTCCTCCACCATGCTACAGTACATCCTGCTACACACAGGTTCCTCCACCATGCTACAGTACATCCTGCTGCACACAGGTTCTTCCACCATGCTACAGTACATCCTGCTGCACACAGGTTCTTCCACCATGCTACAGTACATCCTGCTGCACACAGGTTCTTCCACCATGCTACAGTACATCCTGCAGCACACAGGTTCCTCCACCATGCTACAGTACATCCTGCTACACACAGGTTCCTCCACCATGCTACAGTACATCCTGCTACACACAGGTTCCTCCACCATGCTACAGTACATCCTGCTACACACAGGTTCCTCCACCATGCTACAGTACATCCTGCAGCACACAGGTTCCTCCTCCACCATGCTACAGTACATCCTGCAGCACACAGGTTCCTCCTCCATGCTACAGTACATCCTGCAGCACACAGGTTCCTCCTCCACCATGCTACAGTACATCCTGCAGCACACAGGTTCCTCCTCCACCATGCTACAGTACATCCTGCTACACACAGGTTCCTCCACCATGCTACAGTACATCCTGCTACACACAGGTTCCTCCACCATGCTACAGTACATCCTGCTACACACAGGTTCCTCCACCATGCTACAGTACATCCTGCTACACACAGGTTCCTCCACCATGCTACAGTACATCCTGCTGTACACAGGTTCCTCCTCCATGCTACAGTACATCCTGCAGCACACAGGTTCCTCCACCATGCTACAGTACATCCTGCTACACACAGGTTCCTCCACCATGCTACAGTACATCCTGCTGTACACAGGTTCCTCCTCCATGCTACAGTACATCCTGCTACACACAGGTTCCTCCACCATGCTACAGTACATCCTGCTACACACAGGTTCCTCCTCCATGCTACAGTACATCCTGCTACACACAGGTTCCTCCACCATGCTACAGTACATCCTGCTACACACAGGTTCCTCCACCATGCTACAGTACATCCTGCTACACACAGGTTCCTCCACCATGCTACAGTACATCCTGCTACACACAGGTTCCTCCACCATGCTACAGTACATCCTGCTGCACACAGGTTCCTCCACCATGCTACAGTACATCCTGCTACACACAGGTTCCTCCACCATGCTACAGTACATCCTGCAGCACACAGGTTCCTCCACCATGCTACAGTACATCCTGCTACACACAGGTTCCTCCACCATGCTACAGTACATCCTGCTACACACAGGTTCCTCCTCCATGCTACAGTACATCCTGCTACACACAGGTTCCTCCACCATGCTACAGTACATCCTGCTACACACAGGTTCCTCCACCATGCTACAGTACATCCTGCAGCACACAGGTTCCTCCACCATGCTACAGTACATCCTGCTACACACAGGTTCCTCCACCATGCTACAGTACATCCTGCTACACACAGGTTCCTCCACCATGCTACAGTACATCCTGCTGCACACAGGTTCCTCCACCATGCTACAGTACATCCTGCTACACACAGGTTCCTCCACCATGCTACAGTACATCCTGCTGCACACAGGTTCCTCCACCATGCTACAGTACATCCTGTTACACACAGGTTCCTCCTCCATGCTACAGTACATCCTGCTGCACACAGGTTCCTCCACCATGCTACAGTACATCCTGCTGCACACAGGTTCCTCCACCATGCTACAGTACATCCTGCTACACACAGGTTCCTCCTCCATGCTACAGTACATCCTGCTACACACAGGTTCCTCCACCATGCTACAGTACATCCTGCTACACACAGGTTCCTCCACCATGCTACAGTACATCCTGCTGCACACAGGTTCCTCCACCATGCTACAGTACATCCTGCTACACACAGGTTCCTCCTCCATGCTACAGTACATCCTGTTACACACAGGTTCCTCCTCCATGCTACAGTACATCCTGCTGCACACAGGTTCCTCCACCATGCTACAGTACATCCTGCTGCACACAGGTTCCTCCACCATGCTACAGTACATCCTGCTACACACAGGTTCCTCCTCCATGCTACAGTACATCCTGCTACACACAGGTTCCTCCACCATGCTACAGTACATCCTGCTACACACAGGTTCCTCCTCCATGCTACAGTACATCCTGCTACACACAGGTTCCTCCACCATGCTACAGTACATCCTGCTGCACACAGGTTCCTCCACCATGCTACAGTACATCCTGCTACACACAGGTTCCTCCACCATGCTACTGTACATCCTGCAGCACACAGGTTCCTCCACCATGCTACAGTACATCCTGCTACACACAGGTTCCTCCACCATGCTACAGTACATCCTGCTACACACAGGTTCCTCCACCATGCTACAGTACATCCTGCAGCACACAGGTTCCTCCACCATGCTACAGTACATCCTGCTACACACAGGTTCCTCCACCATGCTACAGTACATCCTGCTACACACAGGTTCCTCCACCATGCTACAGTACATCCTGCTGCACACAGGTTCCTCCACCATGCTACAGTACATCCTGCTGCACACAGGTTCCTCCACCATGCTACAGTACATCCTGCAGCACACAGGTTCCTCCACCATGCTACAGTACATCCTGCTACACACATGTTCCACCACCATGCTACTGTACATCCTGCAGCACACAGGTTCCTCCACCATGCTACAGTACATCCTGCTACACACAGGTTCCTCCACCATGCTACAGTACATCCTGCTACACACAGGTTCCTCCACCATGCTACAGTACATCCTGCTACACACAGGTTCCTCCACCATGCTACAGTACATCCTGCTACACACAGGTTCCTCCACCATGCTACAGTACATCCTGCTGCACACAGGTTCCTCCACCATGCTACAGTACATCCTGCTACACACAGGTTCCTCCACCATGCTACAGTACATCCTGCTACACACAGGTTCCTCCACCATGCTACAGTACATCCTGCAGCACACAGGTTCCTCCACCATGCTACAGTACATCCTGCTACACACAGGTTCCTCCACCATGCTACAGTACATCCTGCTGCACACAGGTTCCTCCACCATGCTACAGTACATCCTGCAGCACACAGGTTCCTCCACCATGCTACAGTACATCCTGCTACACACAGGTTCCTCCACCATGCTACAGTACATCCTGCTACACACAGGTTCCTCCACCATGCTACAGTACATCCTGCTACACACAGGTTCCTCCACCATGCTACAGTACATCCTGCTACACACAGGTTCCTCCACCATGCTACAGTACATCCTGCTACACACAGGTTCCTCCACCATGCTACAGTACATCCTGCAGCACACAGGTTCCTCCACCATGCTACAGTACATCCTGCTGCACACAGGTTCCTCCACCATGCTACAGTACATCCTGCTACACACAGGTTCCTCCACCATGCTACAGTACATCCTGCTGCACACAGGTTCCTCCACCATGCTACAGTACATCCTGCTGCACACAGGTTCCTCCACCATGCTACAGTACATCCTGCTACACACAGGTTCCTCCACCATGCTACAGTACATCCTGCTACACACAGGTTCCTCCACCATGCTACAGTACATCCTGCTACACACAGGTTCCTCCACCATGCTACAGTACATCCTGCTACACACAGGTTCCTCCACCATGCTACAGTACATCCTGCAGCACACAGGTTCCTCCACCATGCTACAGTACATCCTGCTGCACACAGGTTCCTCCACCATGCTACAGTACATCCTGCTACACACAGGTTCCTCCACCATGCTACAGTACATCCTGCTGCACACAGGTTCCTCCACCATGCTACAGTACATCCTGCTGCACACAGGTTCCTCCACCATGCTACAGTACATCCTGCTACACACAGGTTCCTCCACCATGCTACAGTACATCCTGCTACACACAGCAGGTTCCTCCACCATGCTACAGTACATCCTGCTACACACAGGTTCCTCCACCATGCTACAGTACATCCTGCTACACACAGCAGGTTCCTCCACCATGCTACAGTACATCCTGCTACACACAGGTTCCTCCACCATGCTACAGTACATCCTGCTACACACAGGTTCCTCCACCATGCTACAGTACATCCTGCTACACACAGGTTCCTCCACCATGCTACAGTACATCCTGCTACACACAGGTTCCTCCACCATGCTACAGTACATCCTGCTGTACACAGGTTCCTCCACCATGCTACAGTACATCCTGCAGCACACAGGTTCCTCCACCATGCTACAGTACATCCTGCTACACACAGGTTCCTCCACCATGCTACAGTACATCCTGCTACACACAGGTTCCTCCACCATGCTACAGTACATCCTGCTACACACAGGTTCCTCCACCATGCTACAGTACATCCTGCTACACACAGGTTCCTCCACCATGCTACAGTACATCCTGCTACACACAGGTTCCTCCACCATGCTACAGTACATCCTGCTACACACAGGTTCCTCCACCATGCTACAGTACATCCTGCTACACACAGGTTCCTCCACCATGCTACAGTACATCCTGCTACACACAGGTTCCTCCACCATGCTACAGTACATCCTGCAGCACACAGGTTCCTCCACCATGCTACAGTACATCCTGCAGCACACAGGTTCCTCCACCATGCTACAGTACATCCTGCTACACACAGGTTCCTCCACCATGCTACAGTACATCCTGCTACACACAGGTTCCTCCACCATGCTACAGTACATCCTGCTACACACAGGTTCCTCCACCATGCTACAGTACATCCTGCAGCACACAGGTTCCTCCACCATGCTACAGTACATCCTGCTACACACAGGTTCCTCCACCACCATGCTACAGTACATCCTGCTACACACAGGTTCCTCCACCACCATGCTACAGTACATCCTGCTGTACACAGGTTCCTCCACCATGCTACAGTACATCCTGCTACACACAGGTTCCTCCACCATGCTACAGTACATCCTGCTGCACACAGGTTCCTCCACCATGCTACAGTACATCCTGCTACACACAGGTTCCTCCACCATGCTACAGTACATCCTGCTACACACAGGTTCCTCCACCATGCTACAGTACATCCTGCTACACACAGGTTCCTCCACCATGCTACAGTACATCCTGCTACACACAGCAGGTTCCTCCACCATGCTACAGTACATCCTGCTACACACAGGTTCCTCCACCATGCTACAGTACATCCTGCTACACACAGGTTCCTCCACCATGCTACAGTACATCCTGCTACACACAGGTTCCTCCACCATGCTACAGTACATCCTGCTACACACAGGTTCCTCCACCATGCTACAGTACATCCTGCTGTACACAGGTTCCTCCACCATGCTACAGTACATCCTGCAGCACACAGGTTCCTCCACCATGCTACAGTACATCCTGCTACACACAGGTTCCTCCACCATGCTACAGTACATCCTGCTACACACAGGTTCCTCCACCATGCTACAGTACATCCTGCTACACACAGGTTCCTCCACCATGCTACAGTACATCCTGCTACACACAGGTTCCTCCACCATGCTACAGTACATCCTGCTACACACAGGTTCCTCCACCATGCTACAGTACATCCTGCTACACACAGGTTCCTCCACCATGCTACAGTACATCCTGCTACACACAGGTTCCTCCACCATGCTACAGTACATCCTGCTACACACAGGTTCCTCCACCATGCTACAGTACATCCTGCAGCACACAGGTTCCTCCACCATGCTACAGTACATCCTGCAGCACACAGGTTCCTCCACCATGCTACAGTACATCCTGCTACACACAGGTTCCTCCACCATGCTACAGTACATCCTGCTACACACAGGTTCCTCCACCATGCTACAGTACATCCTGCTACACACAGGTTCCTCCACCATGCTACAGTACATCCTGCAGCACACAGGTTCCTCCACCATGCTACAGTACATCCTGCTACACACAGGTTCCTCCACCACCATGCTACAGTACATCCTGCTACACACAGGTTCCTCCACCATGCTACAGTACATCCTGCTACACACAGGTTCCTCCACCACCATGCTACAGTACATCCTGCTGTACACAGGTTCCTCCACCATGCTACAGTACATCCTGCTACACACAGGTTCCTCCACCATGCTACAGTACATCCTGCAGTACACAGGTTCCTCCACCATGCTACAGTACATCCTGCAGCACACAGGTTCCTCCACCATGCTACAGTACATCCTGCAGCACACAGGTTCCTCCACCATGCTACAGTACATCCTGCAGTACACAGGTTCCTCCACCATGCTACAGTACATCCTGCTACACACAGGTTCCTCCACCATGCTACAGTACATCCTGCTGTACACAGGTTCCTCCACCATGCTACAGTACATCCTGCAGCACACAGGTTCCTCCACCATGCTACAGTACATCCTGCTACACACAGGTTCCTCCACCATGCTACAGTACATCCTGCTACACACAGGTTCCTCCACCATGCTACAGTACATCCTGCTACACACAGGTTCCTCCACCATGCTACAGTACATCCTGCTACACACAGGTTCCTCCACCATGCTACAGTACATCCTGCTACACACAGGTTCCTCCACCATGCTACAGTACATCCTGCTACACACAGGTTCCTCCACCATGCTACAGTACATCCTGCTACACACAGGTTCCTCCACCATGCTACAGTACATCCTGCTACACACAGGTTCCTCCACCATGCTACAGTACATCCTGCAGCACACAGGTTCCTCCACCATGCTACAGTACATCCTGCAGCACACAGGTTCCTCCACCATGCTACAGTACATCCTGCTACACACAGGTTCCTCCACCATGCTACAGTACATCCTGCTACACACAGGTTCCTCCACCATGCTACAGTACATCCTGCAGCACACAGGTTCCTCCACCATGCTACAGTACATCCTGCTACACACAGGTTCCTCCACCACCATGCTACAGTACATCCTGCTACACACAGGTTCCTCCACCATGCTACAGTACATCCTGCTACACACAGGTTCCTCCACCACCATGCTACAGTACATCCTGCTACACACAGGTTCCTCCACCATGCTACAGTACATCCTGCTACACACAGGTTCCTCCACCATGCTACAGTACATCCTGCTGCACACAGGTTCCTCCACCATGCTACAGTACATCCTGCAGCACACAGGTTCCTCCACCATGCTACAGTACATCCTGCTACACACAGGTTCCTCCACCATGCTACAGTACATCCTGCTGCACACAGGTTCCTCCACCATGCTACAGTACATCCTGCTGCACACAGGTTCCTCCACCATGCTACAGTACATCCTGCTGCACACAGGTTCCTCCACCATGCTACAGTACATCCTGCTACACACAGGTTCCTCCACCATGCTACAGTACATCCTGCTACACACAGGTTCCTCCACCATGCTACAGTACATCCTGCTACACACAGGTTCCTCCACCATGCTACAGTACATCCTGCTACACACAGGTTCCTCCACCATGCTACAGTACATCCTGCTGCAGTGCACACAGGTTCCTCCACCATGCTACAGTACATCCTGCTACACACAGGTTCCTCCACCATGCTACAGTACATCCTGCTACACACAGGTTCCTCCACCATGCTACAGTACATCCTGCTACACACAGGTTCCTCCACCATGCTACAGTACATCCTGCTGCACACAGGTTCCTCCACCATGCTACAGTACATCCTGCTACACACAGGTTCCTCCACCATGCTACAGTACATCCTGCTACACACAGGTTCCTCCACCATGCTACAGTACATCCTGCTACACACAGGTTCCTCCACCATGCTACAGTACATCCTGCTACACACAGGTTCCTCCACCATGCTACAGTACATCCTGCTACACACAGGTTCCTCCACCATGCTACAGTACATCCTGCAGCACACAGGTTCCTCCACCATGCTACAGTACATCCTGCTGCACACAGGTTCCTCCACCATGCTACAGTACATCCTGCTACACACAGGTTCCTCCACCATGCTACAGTACATCCTGCTACACACAGGTTCCTCCACCATGCTACAGTACATCCTGCTACACACAGGTTCCTCCACCATGCTACAGTACATCCTGCTACACACAGGTTCCTCCACCATGCTACAGTACATCCTGCTACACACAGGTTCCTCCACCATGCTACAGTACATCCTGCTGCACACAGGTTCCTCCACCATGCTACAGTACATCCTGCTACACACAGGTTCCTCCACCATGCTACAGTACATCCTGCTACACACAGGTTCCTCCACCATGCTACAGTACATCCTGCTACACACAGGTTCCTCCACCATGCTACAGTACATCCTGCTACACACAGGTTCCTCCACCATGCTACAGTACATCCTGCTGTACACAGGTTCCTCCACCATGCTACAGTACATCCTGCAGCACACAGGTTCCTCCACCATGCTACAGTACATCCTGCTACACACAGGTTCCTCCACCATGCTACAGTACATCCTGCTGCACACAGGTTCCTCCACCATGCTACAGTACATCCTGCTGCACACAGGTTCCTCCACCATGCTACAGTACATCCTGCTACACACAGGTTCCTCCACCATGCTACAGTACATCCTGCTGCACACAGGTTCCTCCACCATGCTACAGTACATCCTGCTACACACAGGTTCCTCCACCATGCTACAGTACATCCTGCTGCACACAGGTTCCTCCACCATGCTACAGTACATCCTGCTACACACAGGTTCCTCCACCATGCTACAGTACATCCTGCTACACACAGGTTCCTCCACCATGCTACAGTACATCCTGCTACACACACAGGTTCCTCCACCATGCTACAGTACATCCTGCTACACACAGGTTCCTCCACCATGCTACAGTACATCCTGCTACACACAGGTTCCTCCACCATGCTACAGTACATCCTGCTACACACAGGTTCCTCCACCATGCTACAGTACATCCTGCTACACACAGGTTCCTCCACCATGCTACAGTACATCCTGCTACACACAGGTTCCTCCACCATGCTACAGTACATCCTGCTACACACAGGTTCCTCCACCATGCTACAGTACATCCTGCAGCACACAGGTTCCTCCACCATGCTACAGTACATCCTGCTACACACAGGTTCCTCCACCATGCTACAGTACATCCTGCTACACACAGGTTCCTCCACCATGCTACAGTACATCCTGCTGTACACAGGTTCCTCCACCATGCTACAGTACATCCTGCTGCACACAGGTTCCTCCACCATGCTACAGTACATCCTGCTACACACAGGTTCCTCCACCATGCTACAGTACATCCTGCTACACACAGGTTCCTCCACCATGCTACAGTACATCCTGCTACACACAGGTTCCTCCACCATGCTACAGTACATCCTGCTACACACAGGTTCCTCCACCATGCTACAGTACATCCTGCTACACACAGGTTCCTCCACCATGCTACAGTACATCCTGCTACACACAGGTTCCTCCACCATGCTACAGTACATCCTGCTACACACAGGTTCCTCCACCATGCTACAGTACATCCTGCTGCACACAGGTTCCTCCACCATGCTACAGTACATCCTGCTACACACAGGTTCCTCCACCATGCTACAGTACATCCTGCTGCACACAGCAGGTTCCTCCTCCACCATGCTACAGTACATCCTGCTACACACAGGTTCCTCCACCATGCTACAGTACATCCTGCTGCACACAGCAGGTTCCTCCTCCACCATGCTACAGTACATCCTGCTACACACAGGTTCCTCCACCATGCTACAGTACATCCTGCTACACACAGGTTCCTCCACCATGCTACAGTACATCCTGCTACACACAGGTTCCTCCACCATGCTACAGTACATCCTGCTACACACAGGTTCCTCCACCATGCTACAGTACATCCTGCTACACACAGGTTCCTCCACCATGCTACAGTACATCCTGCTACACACAGGTTCCTCCACCATGCTACAGTACATCCTGCAGCACACAGGTTCCTCCACCATGCTACAGTACATCCTGCTACACACAGGTTCCTCCACCATGCTACAGTACATCCTGCTACACACAGGTTCCTCCACCATGCTACAGTACATCCTGCTGCACACAGCAGGTTCCTCCTCCACCATGCTACAGTACATCCTGCTACACACAGGTTCCTCCACCATGCTACAGTACATCCTGCTGCACACAGGTTCCTCCACCATGCTACAGTACATCCTGCTGCACACAGGTTCCTCCACCATGCTACAGTACATCCTGCTACACACAGGTTCCTCCACCATGCTACAGTACATCCTGCTACACACAGGTTCCTCCACCATGCTACAGTACATCCTGCAGCACACAGGTTCCTCCACCATGCTACAGTACATCCTGCTACACACAGGTTCCTCCACCATGCTACAGTACATCCTGCTACACACAGGTTCCTCCACCATGCTACAGTACATCCTGCTACACACAGGTTCCTCCACCATGCTACAGTACATCCTGCTACACACAGGTTCCTCCACCATGCTACAGTACATCCTGCTACACACAGGTTCCTCCACCATGCTACAGTACATCCTGCTACACACAGGTTCCTCCACCATGCTACAGTACATCCTGCTGCACACAGCAGGTTCCTCCTCCACCATGCTACAGTACATCCTGCTACACACAGGTTCCTCCACCATGCTACAGTACATCCTGCTGCACACAGCAGGTTCCTCCTCCACCATGCTACAGTACATCCTGCTACACACAGGTTCCTCCACCATGCTACAGTACATCCTGCTGTACACAGGTTCCTCCACCATGCTACAGTACATCCTGCTACACACAGGTTCCTCCACCATGCTACAGTACATCCTGCTGCACACAGGTTCCTCCACCATGCTACAGTACATCCTGCTACACACAGGTTCCTCCACCATGCTACAGTACATCCTGCTGCACACAGCAGGTTCCTCCTCCACCATGCTACAGTACATCCTGCTACACACAGGTTCCTCCACCATGCTACAGTACATCCTGCTGCACACAGCAGGTTCCTCCTCCACCATGCTACAGTACATCCTGCTACACACAGGTTCCTCCACCATGCTACAGTACATCCTGCTACACACAGGTTCCTCCACCATGCTACAGTACATCCTGCTACACACAGGTTCCTCCACCATGCTACAGTACATCCTGCTACACACAGGTTCCTCCACCATGCTACAGTACATCCTGCAGCACACAGGTTCCTCCACCATGCTACAGTACATCCTGCTACACACAGGTTCCTCCACCATGCTACAGTACATCCTGCTACACACAGGTTCCTCCACCATGCTACAGTACATCCTGCTACACACAGGTTCCTCCACCATGCTACAGTACATCCTGCTACACACAGGTTCCTCCACCATGCTACAGTACATCCTGCTGCACACAGCAGGTTCCTCCTCCACCATGCTACAGTACATCCTGCTACACACAGGTTCCTCCACCATGCTACAGTACATCCTGCTACACACAGGTTCCTCCACCATGCTACAGTACATCCTGCTACACACAGGTTCCTCCACCATGCTACAGTACATCCTGCTACACACAGGTTCCTCCACCATGCTACAGTACATCCTGCAGCACACAGGTTCCTCCACCATGCTACAGTACATCCTGCTACACACAGGTTCCTCCACCATGCTACAGTACATCCTGCAGCACACAGGTTCCTCCACCATGCTACAGTACATCCTGCTACACACAGGTTCCTCCACCATGCTACAGTACATCCTGCTACACACAGGTTCCTCCACCATGCTACAGTACATCCTGCTGCACACAGGTTCCTCCACCATGCTACAGTACATCCTGCTACACACAGGTTCCTCCACCATGCTACAGTACATCCTGCTACACACAGGTTCCTCCACCATGCTACAGTACATCCTGCAGCACACAGGTTCCTCCACCATGCTACAGTACATCCTGCTACACACAGGTTCCTCCACCATGCTACAGTACATCCTGCTACACACAGGTTCCTCCACCATGCTACAGTACATCCTGCTACACACAGGTTCCTCCACCATGCTACAGTACATCCTGCTACACACAGGTTCCTCCACCATGCTACAGTACATCCTGCTGCACACAGGTTCCTCCACCATGCTACAGTACATCCTGCTACACACAGGTTCCTCCACCATGCTACAGTACATCCTGCTGCACACAGGTTCCTCCACCATGCTACAGTACATCCTGCTGCACACAGGTTCCTCCACCATGCTACAGTACATCCTGCTGCACACAGCAGGTTCCTCCTCCACCATGCTACAGTACATCCTGCTACACACAGGTTCCTCCACCATGCTACAGTACATCCTGCTACACACAGGTTCCTCCACCATGCTACAGTACATCCTGCTACACACAGGTTCCTCCACCATGCTACAGTACATCCTGCTACACACAGGTTCCTCCACCATGCTACAGTACATCCTGCTACACACAGGTTCCTCCACCATGCTACAGTACATCCTGCTACACACAGGTTCCTCCACCATGCTACAGTACATCCTGCTACACACAGGTTCCTCCACCATGCTACAGTACATCCTGCTACACACAGGTTCCTCCACCATGCTACAGTACATCCTGCTACACACAGGTTCCTCCACCATGCTACAGTACATCCTGCAGCACACAGGTTCCTCCACCATGCTACAGTACATCCTGCTACACACAGGTTCCTCCACCATGCTACAGTACATCCTGCTACACACAGGTTCCTCCACCATGCTACAGTACATCCTGCTGCACACAGGTTCCTCCACCATGCTACAGTACATCCTGCTACACACAGGTTCCTCCACCATGCTACAGTACATCCTGCAGCACACAGGTTCCTCCACCATGCTACAGTACATCCTGCTACACACAGGTTCCTCCACCATGCTACAGTACATCCTGCTACACACAGGTTCCTCCACCATGCTACAGTACATCCTGCTACACACAGGTTCCTCCACCATGCTACAGTACATCCTGCAGCACACAGGTTCCTCCACCATGCTACAGTACATCCTGCTACACACAGGTTCCTCCACCATGCTACAGTACATCCTGCTACACACAGGTTCCTCCACCATGCTACAGTACATCCTGCTACACACAGGTTCCTCCACCATGCTACAGTACATCCTGCTACACACAGGTTCCTCCACCATGCTACAGTACATCCTGCTACACACAGGTTCCTCCACCATGCTACAGTACATCCTGCTACACACAGGTTCCTCCACCATGCTACAGTACATCCTGCTGCACACAGGTTCCTCCACCATACTACAGTACATCCTGCTACACACAGGTTCCTCCACCATACTACAGTACATCCTGCTACACACAGGTTCCTCCTCCATGCTACAGTACATCCTGCTACACACAGGTTCCTCCACCATGCTACAGTACATCCTGCTGCACACAGGTTCCTCCACCATGCTACAGTACATCCTGCTACACACAGGTTCCTCCACCATGCTACAGTACATCCTGCTACACACAGGTTCCTCCACCATGCTACAGTACATCCTGCTACACACAGGTTCCTCCACCATGCTACAGTACATCCTGCTACACACAGGTTCCTCCACCATGCTACAGTACATCCTGCTACACACAGGTTCCTCCACCATGCTACAGTACATCCTGCTGCACACAGGTTCCTCCACCATGCTACAGTACATCCTGCTACACACAGGTTCCTCCACCATGCTACAGTACATCCTGCTGCACACAGCAGGTTCCTCCTCCACCATGCTACAGTACATCCTGCTACACACAGGTTCCTCCACCATGCTACAGTACATCCTGCTACACACAGGTTCCTCCACCATGCTACAGTACATCCTGCTACACACAGGTTCCTCCACCATGCTACAGTACATCCTGCTACACACAGGTTCCTCCACCATGCTACAGTACATCCTGCAGCACACAGGTTCCTCCACCATGCTACAGTACATCCTGCTACACACAGGTTCCTCCACCATGCTACAGTACATCCTGCTACACACAGGTTCCTCCACCATGCTACAGTACATCCTGCTACACACAGGTTCCTCCACCATGCTACAGTACATCCTGCTACACACAGGTTCCTCCACCATGCTACAGTACATCCTGCTACACACAGGTTCCTCCACCATGCTACAGTACATCCTGCTGCACACAGCAGGTTCCTCCTCCACCATGCTACAGTACATCCTGCTACACACAGGTGTTCCTCCTCCACCATGCTACAGTACATCCTGCTACACACAGGTTCCTCCACCATGCTACAGTACATCCTGCTACACACAGGTTCCTCCACCATGCTACAGTACATCCTGCACACAGGTTCCTCCACCATGCTACAGTACATCCTGCTACACACAGGTTCCTCCACCATGCTACAGTACATCCTGCAGCACACAGGTTCCTCCACCATGCTACAGTACATCCTGCTACACACAGGTTCCTCCACCATGCTACAGTACATCCTGCTACACACAGGTTCCTCCACCATGCTACAGTACATCCTGCTACACACAGGTTCCTCCACCATGCTACAGTACATCCTGCAGCACACAGGTTCCTCCACCATGCTACAGTACATCCTGCTACACACAGGTTCCTCCACCATGCTACAGTACATCCTGCTACACACAGGTTCCTCCACCATGCTACAGTACATCCTGCTACACACAGGTTCCTCCACCATGCTACAGTACATCCTGCTGCACACAGCAGGTTCCTCCACCATGCTACAGTACATCCTGCTACACACAGGTTCCTCCACCATGCTACAGTACATCCTGCTGCACACAGGTTCCTCCACCATGCTACAGTACATCCTGCTACACACAGGTTCCTCCACCATGCTACAGTACATCCTGCTACACACAGGTTCCTCCACCATGCTACAGTACATCCTGCTACACACAGGTTCCTCCACCATGCTACAGTACATCCTGCTACACACAGGTTCCTCCACCATGCTACAGTACATCCTGCTACACACAGGTTCCTCCACCATGCTACAGTACATCCTGCTACACACAGGTTCCTCCACCATGCTACAGTACATCCTGCTACACACAGGTTCCTCCACCATGCTACAGTACATCCTGCTACACACAGGTTCCTCCACCATGCTACAGTACATCCTGCTACACACAGGTTCCTCCACCATGCTACAGTACATCCTGCTACACACAGGTTCCTCCACCATGCTACAGTACATCCTGCTACACACAGGTTCCTCCACCATGCTACAGTACATCCTGCTGCACACAGGTTCCTCCACCATGCTACAGTACATCCTGCTACACACAGGTTCCTCCACCATGCTACAGTACATCCTGCTACACACAGGTTCCTCCACCATGCTACAGTACATCCTGCTAGCACACAGGTTCCTCCACCATGCTACAGTACATCCTGCTACACACAGGTTCCTCCACCATGCTACAGTACATCCTGCTACACACAGGTTCCTCCACCATGCTACAGTACATCCTGCTGCACACAGGTTCCTCCACCATGCTACAGTACATCCTGCTACACACAGGTTCCTCCACCATGCTACAGTACATCCTGCTACACACAGGTTCCTCCACCATGCTACAGTACATCCTGCTACACACAGGTTCCTCCACCATGCTACAGTACATCCTGCTACACACAGGTTCCTCCACCATGCTACAGTACATCCTGCTACACACAGGTTCCTCCACCATGCTACAGTACATCCTGCTACACACAGGTTCCTCCACCATGCTACAGTACATCCTGCTACACACAGGTTCCTCCACCATGCTACAGTACATCCTGCTACACACAGGTTCCTCCACCATGCTACAGTACATCCTGCTACACACAGGTTCCTCCACCATGCTACAGTACATCCTGCTGCACACAGCAGGTTCCTCCTCCACCATGCTACAGTACATCCTGCTACACACAGGTTCCTCCACCATGCTACAGTACATCCTGCTACACACAGGTTCCTCCACCATGCTACAGTACATCCTGCTACACACAGGTTCCTCCACCATGCTACAGTACATCCTGCTACACACAGGTTCCTCCACCATGCTACAGTACATCCTGCAGCACACAGGTTCCTCCACCATGCTACAGTACATCCTGCTACACACAGGTTCCTCCACCATGCTACAGTACATCCTGCTACACACAGGTTCCTCCACCATGCTACAGTACATCCTGCTACACACAGGTTCCTCCACCATGCTACAGTACATCCTGCTGCACACAGCAGGTTCCTCCTCCACCATGCTACAGTACATCCTGCTACACACAGGTTCCTCCACCATGCTACAGTACATCCTGCTACACACAGGTTCCTCCACCATGCTACAGTACATCCTGCTACACACAGGTTCCTCCACCATGCTACAGTACATCCTGCTACACACAGGTTCCTCCACCATGCTACAGTACATCCTGCTACACACAGGTTCCTCCACCATGCTACAGTACATCCTGCTGCACACAGGTTCCTCCACCATGCTACAGTACATCCTGCTACACACAGGTTCCTCCACCATGCTACAGTACATCCTGCTACACACAGGTTCCTCCACCATGCTACAGTACATCCTGCAGCACACAGGTTCCTCCACCATGCTACAGTACATCCTGCTACACACAGGTTCCTCCACCATGCTACAGTACATCCTGCTACACACAGGTTCCTCCACCATGCTACAGTACATCCTGCTACACACAGGTTCCTCCACCATGCTACAGTACATCCTGCTACACACAGGTTCCTCCACCATGCTACAGTACATCCTGCTACACACAGGTTCCTCCACCATGCTACAGTACATCCTGCTACACACAGGTTCCTCCACCATGCTACAGTACATCCTGCTGCACACAGGTTCCTCCACCATGCTACAGTACATCCTGCTACACACAGGTTCCTCCACCATGCTACAGTACATCCTGCTACACACAGGTTCCTCCACCATGCTACAGTACATCCTGCTACACACAGGTTCCTCCACCATGCTACAGTACATCCTGCTGCACACAGGTTCCTCCACCATGCTACAGTACATCCTGCTACACACAGGTTCCTCCACCATGCTACAGTACATCCTGCTACACACAGGTTCCTCCACCATGCTACAGTACATCCTGCTGCACACAGGTTCCTCCACCATGCTACAGTACATCCTGCTACACACAGGTTCCTCCACCATGCTACAGTACATCCTGCTACACACAGGTTCCTCCACCATGCTACAGTACATCCTGCTACACACAGGTTCCTCCACCATGCTACAGTACATCCTGCTACACACAGGTTCCTCCACCATGCTACAGTACATCCTGCTACACACAGGTTCCTCCACCATGCTACAGTACATCCTGCTACACACAGGTTCCTCCACCATGCTACAGTACATCCTGCTACACACAGGTTCCTCCACCATGCTACAGTACATCCTGCAGCACACAGGTTCCTCCACCATGCTACAGTACATCCTGCTGCACACAGGTTCCTCCACCATGCTACAGTACATCCTGCAGCACACAGGTTCCTCCACCATGCTACAGTACATCCTGCTACACACAGGTTCCTCCACCATGCTACAGTACATCCTGCTACACACAGGTTCCTCCACCATGCTACAGTACATCCTGTAGCACACAAATCTTCATGAAAGACCCATCGTAAAAAAGTAAAAACGCCCTACTTCCTCCATGAATCAGATTTCTTCTCCTGCATCCTTACTGCTCAGAAGTAAGAAGCACTTTATTATCACCTTTAAGACTGTGTGTGTGTGTGTGTGGGGGGGGGGGGGGTTCTTATCTGAGATGTTTTTCTCCCACTTTGTTTCCTGGAACATATTTTGTATTTCTTACATGATCATTCAGCTAACAAGCAATATGCAAATAGTATCTGCACTCTTGCATTTATTCCTGTCATTAGAGGTCGACCAATATGAGCTTGTTCAAGGCAGATACCAATATCTTAGAGAACTGGAAGACTGATGTGCCCATATCAGCTGAAATGGTTATCGATATGTTGATGATATACAGTATATTACAAGGTTACAAGGTGGTCTTTATTGTTATGTCTTTTGTACAGGTACATAAGAGTAAAATTTATTTTTGTTGGGCTCCTCAGACATTGTAGCATCACTGGTAATAGTATTTTCTTTTTTTAAACAACACAATGGCAAGAAGAATTATAATTTTTTGATGATTCTAGATCATTGCTATGAAACATTATTTACATCGTCAAAGCTATTTTGACAGCTTGATAGTGTTGATCTAGTCTCAACATAACACATATGAACAAACTGGTGTCATTTATAGTATAGTCTATACAAGTGGGTATGATGCCAGAAGTTCCTCCAGAGGATCAATAAATATTTATCCGATTTTATCTGATTTAAATGTCATTTTAGGACACGTTAAAACACATAATTTAAAAAAATGTATGCTTGAAATGTTCTTTAGTCTTTTTTTTTTTTACATACATTATAGAATACAAGAATAAAAGAGACAACTGGGCTTAAATCGACAAATACATCAACAAATTAGTAGGAAGAAACACAGATTTGTGTTAAAATGTTTCAAAAATATTTGTGGCGCATTGTGGGCTGCCAACTGACGCATCAAAGTGAACAAAATCTCATCCTTTGCATTTGACCCTTCTTTAAGCACTTAAACCCCATATACTTTGTTGACCGGGGTTCCATATTTGGCCCCCTCCTTTTTTCCTTCCACACCAAATCTCTTCAGCCTCGTAACGCGAGGCGTTGTGAGCTTGTAGATTGGCAATTTTCACAATATTTATCTGTGGAACAGAGTTAAACAAAATGTAATGCCTCAACTCCTACATTCCAAGTGCTTATCAGGGTGGGGGTCCCCAGTTCAAATGTGATTATTTGGGGGGTTCACAGCCAGAAAAGGTTGAGAACCACTGTATTATGACATGCAGAATAGGAGCAGGAGTAGTGGGCACTGAGCATCGCCCAGGGACCATCTCCAGCTCTACGTCCAGTGGCAGTGACAGGAGTATGCATGTCCCCATCATGCATGTGTTTTGGTGGACGGAAACCACTGAACCACCGTGCCAACCAAACGATTTATCATTCCCTTCATCTTAACGGACCACGCTCTATAATTACTGCCAACATAAACCCAGAGAAATGGGAGTATATTCCTCGGTCACACGAGGGGAGATGCTGCTCTGTCGCCATGGTTGCTTCCAGTGGTTTAAATATTAATTTGACCTCATTCATGCTTTCATCAAAGAAAGTCATATTCCGCCTTCAGAAAGCGCATCGGCTTTGTAGACTTGGCTTTGATGACTTTGTCACAAGGGGGAGAGCGAGTGCAATAGTGCATGTGTGTGCGTGTGCGTGTGTGTGTGTGTGTGTGTGTGTGTGTGTGTGTGTGAGAGAATGTATAATACACACATATTAGTATGTGTGTGTTTAAGCCGAGGGTGGCACGTATGTGCGTGTACACTGTGTGTATTTTTGTATGAGGAGGAGTGTGTGTGGTGGGGGGTGCTTTAAGCAGAGAGGAGGGATGAGCAACTGAGCTTGGGATGGAGCATTGGTGTGCTGACTCTGATTGACTGTGCCTGCTGCAGTGTGATAGGACTTCTCCAAGGACTATGGGAGCTCAGAGGAGGAGCGCTGGGCTCCCCACAGGCACACCTCAGGACAGGAGCCACGCGGTCTGCTGTGGATTACTGCAGGTCTGATGATAGAGATGGAGGTCCTAAACACTTTGACAAACGGTTGGGTTGTGGTATTATATAGAGCACAGGCACTCAACAGTAGTACTGGAGACTTGGAATACGGATGGCTTTTCACTCTACCCACCCAATGAGCAGCTAGTTTAGACTTCCATTGACTGCAGTTAGAAGAGATAACAATAGTTGCTTCTGACAAGAAGGTTGCAGGTTAAAATCCCATACCCCACACCAGGAAAACCTTTCACTTCTTCTTGCACCAACTACTGTCTTCCACTTGAGCAAGGCACTTAACCAGTTAAGTCCTATTCAATAATCCTATATTAGAATTCCCTTGTGGGTCGGCAGACGGTGGACGTCACAAATCGTAACATGTCCATATATGGAGAGGTGGGCTTCACGACATGCATTGATGTCAGACACAACAGAAACCATTGCCTAGGCCCGGACGGTTGGCGTAACCGTCTGGGCACCGAGGCTGGTAATCTAGCCTGGGTCGCGGGTTCGACTCCCGACCCCGACGACCTTTGCAGCGGGTCACCCCCCCCATCTCTATCCCCATTTCCTGTCAGCCCACTGTCCTGTCAATTAAAGGCATAAAAGCCCAAAACTACATATTAAAAAAAAAAAAAAAACGTTGCCTAACAACGCTGATTTGGACATCACAAACGTAACATGCAATGATGTCAGACACAACAGAAACCGTTGCCTAACAACGATGTGCCCATATATGGGCATATCGGTCAGAGTGGCGATGTGACGAGATGGGAGGCCATAAACTAATGGGTAGAGAAGCTAAATGATACTGAATTTCCCCCACGGAATCAAAAAGGTCTTATTATTATTATGTAATTATCCAAACCTGTGTTAAATGTGTTTGCACTGGGCAGCTCGCAGGTGTTAATGTGCAACCCGGGCCCGGGTCATTGTACTAAAAAGGACATCCGTGCTGTGTCCACTTTCCCTGCAGAGATGTCCACCAGACAACCCAGCTCACAGGGTTACATCACAATGCCCAAACAACCCAGGGCTCTGAGAGTTTTTGGGGAGTTACGTAAGTGGAAATTGAGTTTTCACAGGCTGTTGTTGTCAATATATTTCTACCTAATCTGCCAAAGAGAACACCAGGCACTTTCCTAGCATCACACTGGGCAATAAATGAACCTATTAGGAATGGGGCTTATGTCTTTGCTGTCCTTTGCTGGATGGTGTGTGTGTGTGTGTGTGTGTGTGTGTGTGTGTGTGTGTGTGTGTGTGTGTGTGTGTGTGTGTGTGTGTGTGTGTGTGTGTGTGTGTGTGTGTGTGTGTGTGTGTGTGTGTTCATCCAGATCAGGTGCACAGAGAGAGACATACAGTACAGTAAGGTCAATGCATGCTCCTTCTGGAAAAGATGAATAACTATCCGCTTCGGATGGGCTTTACAGTCAGGACATCTGGGGGTGCAGGAGTCCTGAGACCTCCCATCAGACGTTCTGAATTACTTAAATTTGTAGTTATATCACCTCCCTTTCCAAAGACTTCGGAAGGAACATATATTTCGCTATAGAGAAAGGGAAGAGAGAGGGAGAAAGAGAAAAAAAGAAAGAGAAAGGAAGAGAAGAGAGAATGCCACCCTGCCGGATCTTTCATCACAGGTAAATCTCCTTTTTAAACTTGCCTGTTTATTTTGAGTTTTACGTCACACATGTAGCTTTGAGCTCAGGTATGCCTTCACACTACAACAAACAAAAGGGAGAAAGAAGCGGTGTTCAACCACCCTAACAAACCTAAAAATAGAAAATAATCCAAAAATAGACTAATTCAGAACCAATGTTGCAACGTGAACTGATCTCTGTTCTGATGTAAAATAGAATCAAGCCTGAGCATAACATTTATTATAATAATAAGCGTTCCCCCAGCCTACTCAAAGGATAGCTGAATCCCCAAAGACATGCTTTACGGGCCAGCTTGCCACTGGCTCCAGACCCGCAGGCATGTTCTTCATACAAGGCTGCAAACAGGACCTGAAGGTAGGCAACATCAACCCAGCAGAATGGGAAGCTGTAGCTGCAGACCACAACAAATGGCATCAAGCCAGGCATCCAGGGGAGTGAGAAAAGGAGAAAGGACCTGAGGGAGGAGAGGAAAGAACACAGAAGACAGAAACGGGCTCGGAGCGAAACCGCAGAAACTTCTACAGAGACTGCCACTCAAGAATCAGACTGTTCCACAACAGCAAGCACAACAACAGACTATTCCCTGGTGCATTTACTCCACTGCCTTGTGAGACAGAAGGAAGGCGATGTACTGGGAAATGGACCAGATGTACGAAGGCATATACAGTGGCATGCACAGGCAGAGGAGAGAAGTGCCCCACTGTCACTTCCCAGTGGTCAACCCACAACAGCCAATGGAATAAATCTACTCCTGTACTGACAGTGTAAATTAACTCTGCAGTAGAATACAGCTGATCCATCACTGCAGGTGATCTCAATATAATCTTGCACAGTACATACAGTATATCGTAGTATACTGTATGTCGGGCAGAAACCCGACATATTTTGACTTTTGAATGTATTTTCATTGTATTATAAATAACTAATTGGGTAAAGGCAAATAATAGAACCGATAGTACAGTCAGGTAATTAAAGTTCAGCAAAACATCACTTTACAGCCCTTAAGCCGATAACAGAACATTTAAGATTTCCAGTCCCATATCACACTATGGATATAAAATCTAGCCAAGCCCTACCATTTGCACGGGCTGATGTTTTGTGCCCTGAGGTTGGATGTGAGGGCAACAATTACTGCATAGCCTGAGAGCTAGACCTCTGAGAGATTAACCACTTAAACCCCATGTGGGTAACCGGAGTCCCTCAGGGCTCAATACTAGTGTATTTTCTGTTTTCTGTTATTGTGTCGCGTTGTGAGCTTGTCGGTCGGCTATTTTAAGCGAAAGCTTTCCCCACAATACCGATGCTGGGGTTTAAAGTGGTTAAACAGAGAGGTTGCTCACGTTTGCAGTTCACTCCACCACCTTGCGACTTCAGGTTCATAAGCCCTAGGGAAGATACAGCTTTGGTGCTATTTTCACCAATTGTCCACAGAATGTTTGCCTAGTTTCACCGAATGTTTGCTAGAATACTATAGGGTTCATCTGGTTAACAAAGAGTTAACCCATTAAAACCGAACGCGTCTGTGTCATTTTAGATTTTAGCTATCGTTGCTGTCCGGCAGAAGCCAGCTAACTCCATTTTTTCTGCTTTTGCTTTTTTTTTAACATAAATCAGTGCTATCAGTGCCATTGTCTGTGTGTTGATTAAAAACATATTGAACCAATGGAAAGTATTAAAAAGTGCTTCTGACAAAACCAGCTAACTCGATTGGATCCTCAAACTTTCTCCTAAACCAGCTAAGTCCACCAAAGGGGGGTGGAGTTAGCTGGTTTTGCTGACTCCAGGCTCCACCCCCTTTTGACCTCCAACCTCATAGTGAGCTTGGAGGTCCATTTAGCTGTACTTGTCAATGATGAACAAAACCTCCTAACTCCACTTTTTGCGGAGTCATTTCCTGAAAAATTAACATTTTGGAGTTTTCTGCCGGACAGCAGAGCTACAGTATATATCGTCTCTGTCAGGTGGAAACTTCCAAAACTGTTACTTTATATAAGAGGTTTCTGCCTGACAGCAACGATGTATAGCAACATAGGCTTTTCAGAAAACTGTTAGGATTTAGAAGACATGTTTTGAATCGGCCTGCAGGTCTTAATGGGTTAAAAGAAGAAGAGGGAAGTAAGTTTAAGGCTGAAGCTTGTACAGTGTTATAGAATTCACAATTCAAATAGGGTTTGTGCCTAAAAGCCTTTTGGAAGTGTGGTGCTGTTCAGTTTAACCCATTCAATCTGGGAACACATGTGTCATTTTACATTTTTAGCTATAACCATTATTTTATACTTTGGCTATTCAAAAATAGCAGATATATAAGCTCATAGCTAAGAGCTTGTAGATCTGATTTTTTTCTTTAATCGTGAGTATTTTTGCAAATCTTTGAATATATGTTTTCTTCTAAACATTTATAACTTATGTTGTTCGTGGACCCCCCCCCCATCTAAAAATATTTTGTTCCAGGGACCCCCCAGAAGCAAAGATTTGAACAAAAAATGTACACATTTTCACGATTTTTTCCGCATAAATAGCTCCCTATGAGCTTGTATTACTGCTGTTTTTGAATAGCCAAAGAAATCTAAAGTGACACAAATGCGTTCCCGGATTCAATGGGTTAAACAGTTTTGTCATACAGACATGTTCCAGGGTTCCTGTTCCTCATGTGTCCAGAGCACTATCAAATCAAAGCTCTCACAGCTGTCAGGACACAAAAGCAAATCCTCTCCATTGAATATACAGAGGAAAATTATCTACCGTATGAAAAAAAAAAGTCTTTCTGTGGAAATAAAATGGTAATCCGTTTCATGTTGTCATTGCATTATAGGCTACATGTTTTATTATTAATGTTGTGAATGGCTCAGGGTATATAGCACTGGAAAAAGTCAGACTTGATTTGCCAGTGCTATCAAGCTGCAGCCTATATAACACACATTTACATATCATTTCACAACTTGACATACATTTAGAGTGGCTGAACAAGACGGCGTGTGTTGAATGCTCAAAGAGCCCGTCAGAGGCTGGTGACCAGCAGAAACTCATCTCCATCTGCAGTACAAAGGCAGTGGGTCAGAGCTAGAGCGTTTTCCTATGGCACTTATGAAACGTGCAGACCCAGTGGTGGACGACCTATTTCAGCGTACACAGATATCACGTGCGCTGTGGATTGACACAGGTCTCGGCTTGTCTTTGTTCTCTGCTAAAGAGCAGAAAATAAACGATTGCTAAAAAAAATTATGATTCACTTTTTAATTAATATTATTTCCTGAAGATGCTAAATACTAAATATACCTAAACACCCAATGTTTGTTTTTGGTTTGGTTGGTGACATGTGCTGTGATGCCTGATTTACACTCAGCTGCACGCCAGTGTCACACACAAAAACAGCACGGAACCAAGTATAAATCAGGTGAATTTATGAAGAAGCATGTGGATGAAAAAAACATATGGCTGAAAAGGTTCCACTCTAAACAAATTTGAAAGGAATTAATAATGTAAATCTCCAAGGCGCCTTGTAAACACCCTTGTCAAATATATTACTCCACTACACGTCAAAGTTGCATTTTTTTTGCTTGAGTTAAATTACTGGAGTACTTAAATTCTTTTAAAAATATCAAAGTATTCAATTTTGTTTTTTATATCAGCGTATTGTACATCATTTTCATAATGCATTTACAGGACCTCATACTGTAGCTCTCTGAATCCACCTAATGACCTACATACAGCACATTATAGGCAGCATGCACACGCACACGCACATGCACACACAGTGCGTGGTGACAGGTGAAAATTCTCAGCCTGGTCAATCTATTCAAACTTGAAAAAGCACTTATTTAACTTCAATAGAAGTTGCTTTCCAAGTTGTGTGAATTCCTTCTTCCCCTTCTTGGGCTGAAGATCAATAAATAGCCTTTCACAGGCAGCAGAGCACCTTTTGTACCTGTTTTGCACCTCTGTTTTTGTATTTAAGCTTTGTTTTCCCTACAGTATGTAATGTAATGTACTCTATTGTCTACTTGTTTTTAGTTTTTTCGTGGGGACTGCGGATGTCAATTAGCGTCTTTGCTATATCAGGTGTATTTACATTACATTGATATGTATTGTTCATTAATATATGGTGTCTAAATAAACAAATAAAGTAAATTAAAGAGACAGGTAAGGACTGTATTTAGCAACAGGCTGATTACAGCTAAGTAATATGTAAAAATGTCCACATCTCAAGCTGTAAATAACAAGGCATCTGTGGCAACCACCCGCCTGTCGGTAAAGTTTTTTCACTTGAGAGCGTTAAAAACATCCATGGTTGAGAGCAGGTACTGTGATTGGTTTCCTCCTGTGAGGAACACAGCGTGTTGGCACATTTTTAGAAAAAAATAAAAGAAATCAACACCTGACTCCAAAGCTATGCTAAAAAGAAACGATAACGACAACCTTCATAGAAATGTAGTGGATTCAAAAGTACAATATTTATCTTTGAAATGTAGTGGAGTAAAAGTCATAAGTTGTTGTTCTTTTTTCTTTTCAAATTTTCTGGTGCATCTGGCTTTGTCCGAAAAGGTCTACACGAACACAATTGGCCTGTGTTCAGGGGAGGGAAGCCGGGCGGTGTAATTGGTACTGCAAATAATCCTACGGGCTGGGGGCGGCACCTGTCAGCAGGGAGTGTTGGGTGGGAGGAGTAGGATTTAACAAATACTCAAGTAATTAAGTACAATTACTCAGTACTAATTCATTGCTACAGTACACACACACACACACACACACACACACACACACACACACACACACACACACACACACACACACACACACACACACACACACACACACACACACACACACACACACACACACACACACACACAGTGTACCAAGTGAGAAACTACCCCAGAATGTACTAAATCTTCACAGGAGCTTTTCTGAGATGTAGTGTGTGTGTGTGTGTGTGTGTGTGTGTGTGTGTGTGTGTGTGTGTGTGTGTGTGTGTGTGTGTGTGTGTGTGTGTGTGTGTGTGTGTGTGTGTGTGTGTGTGTGTGTGTGTGTGCGTGCGTGCGCACACCAAAGTCAAAGTTACAGTACAAACTGGTTGGTTGATTGAGGTTTACGTGTTAGACTGTGACATAAGCTCTAGACGGGCTAATTATGTGACGTAATTCAATGTGACGGTAGCGTGGGAATTTCACGTCCAGGAGAAAGTAGCAGGAGTTATCTCTTAAGTAAGATAACGCAGCTCCTGTAAGTGGAACCCTCGGCTTTGCTGTTAAAGGACTAGTTCAAATATCAGTTGTTCAATAGTTCTCCTTTGATATGAAAGCAATACATTATAACATGGACATTTTCCAGTGTTGATCACAATATGAATAGTCTTCACTATCTTCCTAGATTTGATCTGATCTCTTCCAGGCCATGAGAACCATCACCTCAGTGACGTAGCCTAAGTCATAAAAGAGCTGTAATGCCTCCCCACCCTTCTTTGATAGAACCACTTACTTCATCCAAACACCCACATGTTCCTTCAAATCACCTTGTTGTTCTTATTTGTGTGTGTGTGTGTGTGTGTGCTCTTCTTTTATGAACAGCTAAATTTAGCTGTGCTCGTCTAATCTCATTCTCTAAGCCGGGAGGGTGTGTAAAAGGACCTCATCTCCCTGGTCAGGAGCCTCAGGGACAAATCCCCCATTGCATTCTGGGGAAAGCACGAGATAAGATGAATGAATGTGTCCCGGCCCACCCAGTCTGCTACCTGACAACAGTCAGACTAGATTCAGGAAGGTAAAAATAGCATGTTTGCGTGTGTGTGTGTGTGTGTGTGTGTGTGTGTGTGTGTGTGTGTGTGTGTGTGTGTGTGTACGCTTGAGCGAATGCATGTGATTCAGTTCAGTAGAATCCCAGGTCCAACTACTCTCTCGGAAGTGGAGGCAATGCCTTGCTTTAAAATACCTGGTTGAGGGAGGAATAGAAGGTCGACTCATTTATAACTTTCTCCAGTTTCCAAGCAGTTTGAACGGCAGACTGTTTGATCAAGTCCACGTCTGCAGACCAGCGGTCAATAGTTTCACACTGAATTAAGGAACATGAACTCAGTGACTGTTTTATGCCTGCAGCCTTTCAGATTTTCTTACTACTGACTTTTGGCACCCGAAAATGCTTCTGACAACTGCTGCCAAAAAGCTCTTTTAGAGAGACTAAGTCTGTTTCTCACTGGCTAAATGAGCCCATCGGGGCCAGCTCATACAGTATGACTGTCACGTTTCGGTAGGGCTTGAGCGGCGTTTCTACACTCAGTTTAACTCAGTGACCATCATCACCTCATCGGCAGTGATATGCAGTGCTCGCCTAGCACAGCACAGCATACTTTCTATCCTGCAGGAGAGCTGTGTCAGAATACCAATAGCAGCCATGCTGGTTTGGGAGAACCCAACTACACTTTGAATCCCTCTACTGTCCATTTTTTACAGTATTTGTTTATTTTCAAAATTATAAAGGAGAAAAACAAGGGTGGTTAAATAAAAACCGAACAAGATGGAGAAATGGGAAGCTAATTAGGAATGTTTGCAATTGAGAATACTTAAAAGGGGTGTACCTGATCTATATTCTGATAGTATTGCAGTAACAGGGGTCTCTCCAGCTCTTTAGTAAACAGAACATCCATTTCATATACCAATTTGATCAAATCAGGAGAGGGAACTCTTACAGGATGCAGGATAAACAAGTGAAATTGGAAGTGATGAAACAAAACACAAATTGGAAATGGAACACTAAAAACTTTAAGCTGATAAATTATCTTTATAGGATTCTCCCTCCTGATGCCACACTTTCATGGCTGAATGTAGACATTTCACTGCATACAACACTACCATTATTAAGGGCATGTGGGCATTATTTGTGCTAAGTGCTCCACCTGAGCATTCCATCTCCCAGATGTCTAGCATACTGAAAAGGGAATAGACACGCTCGTTATCCGCTGATACCAACAATAAGCCACTGTTTACACAGGTAAATGATTTTGCCACAGCCAGTGCAGAACGAAATGTGTGATGATAATTATGTTGATGATGATATTGGCCTGTCTGTTGCCCCTGTCTGACTGCTGTAGAATGTGAACACTGCTTCCCTGGGTTGCATACACAAACAACCTTCAATCCGGGTAGACTCCAGGTATTAGCAGTAGGTTGCCATTTAGCTGTAAAGCCTGATTCATACTTTGTCATACAACTGTGCCCAAAATAGCAGATCCACAAGCTCACAAGCGATCTGCTATTTCCGTTGTGGGACACCATCTAATCTACCATCTAATGCCTAAATTAGGCATAAGTTGTTGATGTCTCTACACACCATCATTGCCACCAATTTTATATAGGCGAGTTGGTTGTTATTTATTCGGACTGTCAGGCAAGCTAAAATGTATTATATCACACACACACACACACACACACACGCACGCACGCACGCACGCACGCACGCACGCACGCACGCACGCACGCACGCACGCACGCACGCACAAAATGAATCATGAATTACCCTTCATGCACTGATTCTGTTTTGTACATATACATAATTCAGAAGTCCCCCACACATGTATCAACTATCTAGTCTGTATTGGTGCTGTATACACTGTTCTTTATATTAGATATAACTTCATATTATATGTACACTGTGTGTTTTTTCATCAGACTAAATCTCAAGTCAGCCATCCATGAATAATAATAATAATATATAAAATGTATCTATCTTTTAGCTTTCAGACGAACACTGACTTGTGTTTCTTTGCCGGCTGTCACCTCTCTCATGGCGAACATGGCTGCTGGCTTTCTGGGTATGGAGCAGTGCAGCAGAAGCTGGGGAATCGGCAACATATTAACAGGTCGGCCTTTAAGAAAGTACAACTGCACGAATATAGCAAATACTATTTGATTGTTAGGTAACAATACGTTTAATATACTGTTTTTATTAGGCAGTAGAGGAGGAGAGACATTGTGTGACTCTGTGGCCAATAGAGGGACAGAGAGGCACCAGATTGCTTGTCCAAGCGCTCTGGTCAGCTAGAAAAATCACCCTGACCAGCGCCTTCTAAAACCAGTCGTTATGCGTCACCTTTTGGTCATTTCTCACATGGTTTAATGTAAACATGTAATGCCTGTTTTTTTAAAGGCACCTAGTGTGAATGTGTACCGTTATACTTCATCATACGACAACATTGTGTGAATAAAGCCGATCGATCCACAAGCTGTCACACAAATTGTACACACACTCTACTCCTCTTTTTCCCTTCCCCATGAAGCACGCGCGCACGCACGCACACACGCACACACGCACACATGCGCGCACACACACACACACACACACACACACACACACACACACTCACACTCACACAGCGACAACCATATCCCTTATGTGGGTTGGCATGTCTCTCACATCCACACACGCACACACACCCAACAGCTTATATAATCCTAATAGCGTGCGCCTCAAATGGTAGAGAGAGAGAAATCGAGAGAGGATCTTGGGTAACACCAACACAAAGGCTCTGCTGTTTTACGAGGCTTAACAGGGTTGTCGATATAATTTCCCAGATCAAAGTTCACGATACGGCTGTGTAACATGAAGATGTTGTGAGACAGCACGGATAGTGGGGGAATACAATGGTCTCATTTAGGAGTCTGACCACCGTTGGGGTTGCCTGCACCGTGTCTGGAGATAGAGAGATATTGAGAGAGAGAGAGAGAGAGAAAGAGAAAGAGAAAGAGAGAGAGAGAGAGAGAGAGAGAGAGAGACCTTGTAGACGTACTACTTCATATTATTATTCAGCATCTATCCTGCATTCAGTTCACGGTGGCTACAGTGGCAGTGTTGCCTCACAGCAAGAAGCTCCTGGGTTTAAATCCAAGTGGGGGCCAACCGGGGCCTTTTCTGTGTGGAGTTTGCATGGTCTCCCTGTTTTGGGATTTCTTCCAGTTGCTCCGGTTTCCTCCCACACAAAAAGACATACATGGTAGAGACATACTCTCCTGCCAAGGCACTGGACCTTGGAGCCGGAGCTGGTTCTGGTGAATAGCTGCCCACTGCTACTAACACTTACCATGGGTTAAATGCAGAGTACAAATTCTGAGAATGCATGCAAATAAATACACTTAACCCACTGTACACAGTGGCAGTACTATATACTGTGGTTGCCAACTTGTCCATGTGTAACTGTTACCCTTCATACACGGATTCTGTATTGACATTGTACATAGAGATTTCAGAAGTCCCCCACACATTTATCAACTATGTAGTCTGTATTGGTGCTGTATATGACACTGTGTTCTTTATATTAGATATAACTTTATATTATCTGTACACTGTATGCTTTTTCTTATCAGACTAAATCTTAAGTCAGCCATCCATAGGGTATGAATCTCTAGGCACACCTGTAAATATAGCAAGAATAGAAGATCTGCAATCTCTCAAAACGTGACCTTTTTGTAAGGCCCACCTGGACTTGTCTCACACACCAGTGTGCTTGGGCACACCGTTTGGGTCTCATGTCATCAAGAGGACAATTCAACAGGAAACGACACATTACTTGTTTTCAGAGATCAAACCTATACCCCTCTAGTCGTGAGATAATCCATTTAACTCCCAAGCCATTCTGCCTGCTGTGTCCTAAAGCCTATTAAATAGTCAACAGTCAAGACTCGTCGCCAGCTTGAAGAAAAAGCTTACCAAAACAAGCTGTGGGCACAATCTGTGGAGGTTATTCATGGGTGTAAACAATGTGTTGACCTTAAAACTGAGTTACATTCCATGATGGCCGATGCTCTTGTTTCATTTGGATGTTTAAGCAGGTCTAGCAGAGTCACTAATCAGTGGATTGTTCTTCTGCATACTTTCAAAGCAGCAGGACAAGAAGCGCTAACTAAGAAATAAGCATAATTATATAGAAGTGTTGGTACTATACAGCACAATACAATATGTCTTATTGCAGGGGTATTCAACTAGAGTAGGCAGGGGGCCAGTACAAAAACGTTTGGCCACGCGAGGCTACAAAGATACTTCCCTCCTAAAGTGACACCTGGAGGTAGCCGTCCAGCCGCCAAGTAACAAAGCTGCAACTGCTCCATGACTGCTGCCCAATTCTGCCTTGCAAGTAATACATAGATAAATAAACCATGGTTTATAAAGTACCTGAAAGCCACACTTGAGTAAGAGAACAGATATCTTACTTTAAATATATTTTTTTACTTTAGTAAAAGTTAAATTCACCCTTAAGAAAATGTGTTAAACTAGCACACACTAAATGTACTAAAGGTAAAAGTACAAATATCAGTTTTTCATACAAAGAAACTAAACAGCCAGAAATATGTTATTTTCCTAACTTTATTAACTGATTTTAACTTTTTGAAAATGTTAAAGCAATAAAGAGACTGGATAATTTGTCCCAGTACCATACTTTCAGGTGAATGATCTCACACATCAGTGTGTCTTACATTTCCAAGTACAGTAGCTTGTGATTAGATTCACTTCTTTCAGTATGATGTAACTTTGAAGTAGTTCAGCTACTTTTTTAACATGTAATTGGGTAGCATGACAAAAGCTACTAGTTTTGAGTGCAGTTCGTCCATTACATGACATCTCCCTCAATTTGTAACTCTATACCTATTTTTGAGTGTACTCATATCAATTGCTCATGAAACGCATCATAAGTGCCTGTGCCCTTATCAGCCATGTACTCTCAAATATATACAAAAAGCAAAAATCTTTCCATACAAACACGGAAACAGTTTCACCATGTCAGCTTGGCTCCACTACTCTTCTCACGAGTTTTGGTTAACGGTTATGAAGAACATTCAAAATGGTCATCCTCTACAACCAACCATCCAAGATTATAATATTTTCTTTGGAATATGGAATGTGTTCCTGGGTTACAAGACAACTCCCCGCAGGCCGAATTTGGCCCGCAGGCCGCTATTTGAATATCACTGGGTTAATGCATCCTTTCATCATTTCAAACTCATTATACTCTTAATCACAGGATGAGAGGTAAGAGACAGAGAAAGAGACAAATTGAGGGCTAGAAGAGAATATTACAGAAGAAAGATGAGCGAAAGAGAGACATACAGACTAATGAAATAGAGACTGAGGGGAAAAACATAGCTAGAGGGCAAGAGAAGAGACAGAGAGAAACATTTAGTTGAAAAGGTCTGACGCAGCAGGTGGAAAACAGGACGCAATGTTGATTCATCTCACATGAACATCCACCGCAGCCATATGCCACCCGTAACCAGCTTAATGAAACAGCTTCCCAGAAGCCTCATCGTGACATCCGACTGTCAGGTCAGCAGAGGTGAAACAGCAAGAGGAGAGAACGAGGTCACCCTAACCCTATCCCGACTCATAAAAACGAATAAAAAGGCACATAATTCACTACCTCATTATTCACAAAGACTGAACAGGGGATGGGCCAAGCCTGGTCCCCTCCCCTGGGGGGGCCTTTTGCTGTGTTCCAGGGGCTATTGATCCGGCAGCTCTAAAGCAATCTGGCTCTCCCTCTACTGTTGTTAAGGCGGGGATTTTAGACTAATACCTTTTGAATGAACAATGAAGCGATCGTTTGCAATAAATGACAACAAATGGAACAAAGCCGACAGATAGCTACCAACCCAGTTGAGGAAAAACAGACTATGCAAGCAGGTGATGTAAAAACAGGCAAAATTCAGTGTGTCCACCTGGCACAGAGATAGTAAATAAGAGTTCCATCCATACCTTTTTTGAGCTTCTTCTTCAATCGTGTATCATCATCAGATGTCCAGCTCAATGTCGTGCGGCATGGCAGATCTTCCCCTTTGATGCCGTTTCCTGGGTCTCCCGGATGTAACTCTATTTAAATGATCATTTTGGTATTACAGGACACATGTCAGGACCTTTCCACTCCTGTCAAAACAGCACATTGTCTTCCTTCAAAGGCTGAAAATTACTGATATAGATAGATAGATAGATAGATAGATAGATAGATAGATAGATAGATAGATAGATAGATAGATGCTTTATTGTCCTTGCGGAAATTCATTTTGTACCAAGCAGCCATCTGGATACAAAAAAATCACTAAACATAAATACACAATAAATAGACAGATCACACAATACATTGACAATACTACACAGCTCCTCTCTTTTACAGAGGAAAATATAAAAGGATACCAGTCATAGTTCAAGAGGCATCACACTACATTACATTTCATGCAAAGAACTGAGATGGGGCCTGTTTGTTCAGAAGTCCTATACTTGTGGGGACAATGATCTTGAAGCAACATTGGTACTTACCGTCGTCCTGATGGTACAAGATGGTATTGTATTGACTGTATAACGGGTGCATTCTATCCCTAGCAATAGGTTCCCCTAACTACAGTAAGTACCTGGGTCTCATATATTACTGTCCGTGTTCACAGCCACCATACTTTGCTGGGGCGAGTCGACCCAGGGGCACTTGTTGCTATATGAGTGAATAAATACCATAAGGCATGTTTTTTCAAATGACAAAAGTGTTGACACCTTTTGCAAAAATCAAGCTTTAACCTTCACATGTTTTGCTATTGTATCAGTTGCTGCTGTCACATGCAATGCAAATGTAAACATTAACCACTTAAACCCCAGCATCGGTATTGTGGGGAAAGCTTTCGCTTAAAAAAGCCGACCGACAAGCTCACAACGCGACACAATAACAGAAAACAGAAAAGACACTATATTGAGCCCTGAGGGACTCCGGTTACCCACATGGGGTTTAAGTGGTTAAAAGATGAAGTGCCTAGAAAATAAATGTAAAGTTCTAGCAGGAAGAAAAGTGATGACGTCGATAAGGTTTCTTACCTATTGTTGCTGTCAAGTGTGTGTGCATGTGCGTGCGCGCTCGCGCGGGGGCGGGGGTACATTATTATGTCGTCGTAACGTTGCGTCATTCGAACAAAGGCAAAAAAGGGCCGGGAGGGAGTTCTGGTTTCAGAGTCTAATTAGTGCAAAATATGCTACAGCTGTGCATGCTAACTGTTATAGGAGCGGATTTCTATCACAGAAGCTCTCAATTAATGTGTGCATTCAGATATGCAATTAACTTACTGGTAGTAGACGTCGTCTGGGTCTATAAAACACGGTTCTATGCTAATTAAAGCTGTGATCCGCAACTTTTATGTCCTACTTTGATTGATTGATTGAATATTTTATTAGGCAAAAAATGTAAACAGTGCACAATTACATTTATAATAGGTACTTTGTCTAAAAGGTCCGTCCAAAAAAGTCCTCGTGGTCATTGTTTCCATTGGGGTCCTCCTTGGTATTAAATTCATAGACATAATATGTCTAAGAATGTCTATATATTATATAGTAGCAACCAAACAGTTAAAACAAACTACCTGGGAATAGAACCTGCAGTCTCCCGCATGAAAATCTAATTTCTACCACTCAAGAAAGAGGCAGTCCCCATAATGTGCTTCAGTCCACAGTAGGTTTATGTTAATACAGTATGTTGCCTATTCAAATACTGTATAGATTGGTTCATGCATTACGTTTTTGTTTGAAAAGAAAGTAGGCATAGGCTAATTTGGATTTTTGATGTTAAATATTTTTTCTATTTCTATGTTTGGGGGGCATCTGTTAACTATGCCCCCATAACGGATTATAATTATGCTCTAAATGGGTGAAACATTGAATTCATCTCATCTTTAAGCATGTTTTCTCCAAAACCCACGATTAATGCTGTAAAGGATGCAGTAAATGATCACCCATGGAGACAGTAGCTACTGTACATGCACTCTGCCTATCAGACCCACTAGCTGACTTTAGTGTGACTTTTATTTGGCAATGTTCCAGTACAACCTTATTCACTTTTGTGCAGCTCAATTAGTTTGTTTGGTTAAATTCCATTCAGATGTGTTGAATTCACTTCAACTTTATTCACTGCTGGGCACAGGTGGTGCACTGCAGGGATTAAGTAGGCCTACCTGACCAGTGACCACCACTGCAGAGAGTGGTTTAAATCCACTGCGGTGCATCCGGCTTGGGCAAATCTATATGAATTCAGTTGACCAGGGAGGGAAGTGAGTTAGCAAATGGGTTCAGAGTGATGTATATAGCTTGATTATCTGTGTATATCCTGATTAAATGACTGAATGGCTCTGGAGCCAGGCTATGATGTATAGTAAGTGGGGGAAAAAGGCAAAACACAGGATAGATTCCGTTTAAAGTATTTACTGAAAAACCCTTCAGTGCAATATATAATACAGACTGGTACCATGTAATGACTATCAAGGAATCCAAGGGGAGGGCAATCCTTCGCTAGCGACCCCTACGGGCTGGGGTTCCTGTCAGCGGGGGGGAGGGGGGGTTAAAAGGGAGGAGTAGGATGGAGGCACTACATCCTCCCTCCTTTTTCTACATTGTGCATATAGTATTTTGTATTTGTTGATGACATGTATTGTTGTGTTATTTTTTTTAATGCTATGTTGATTAATTGAATACATAGGACCACAATGGAAACAAGTCCGCAGGACTTTTTTGTGTTACCCCCTTAATGTCTGACAGTACCACGTGCTGTTTATATTTCTGACTGATAAAGTATTCAATCAAATCAATCAATCTCGATAGGGTCTCCTCACTGGCAAGTGAGCCAGTAGGCAGCGGCAGAAGAAACAAAGGAGATCTGCACACAACTCCCCTAAGTGCAATTTATTAGCACATCCAAACAAAGGTGACATTTCGAGCCTATGCTTCTCGTCAGACAAAGATACTTTTAGGATGTCACTTTTGTTTGGATGTGCCAATATACATTTACACTAAGGGAGTTGTGTGCAGATCTCTTTTGTTTCTTCTATGATTGATTGCCTTCCTTTGATCCAGCACCTGCCTTATTTGGTTTGATGTGCACGACTACTTTGTTCTGTTTACAATAGCAGTGGCAACACAGAAATGTCTAAGGAGGGTTAATTGGCATAATGACAAAAATGGGGGGGGGGGGGGGGGGGGTGCGTAAAATTGCCGACATTACTGTATATATCATACAGACCATGCAGTTGAGTAGATGGCAGACGGAGTCAGTAACTTCATTCAATGCAAAAAAAGATAATTTCTTTCTATAATGAACTGGTTTCCAGGCTTCTAGTTCAAACCATCTCATTCATGTTCGCACAAAGAGCTTCAGTAATTAAACAGCATTGTGAGCAGATCAGTCAGGGACAAAAATCTGAATTAAATCTATGATTACTAGGCAAATAAGAAGAACTTTTTAAGAAATTTAGACTGCGCAGGCAAGACGTAAAAATATAGAAAGGTTTATAAAAGTGTACCATCATAACAAACATGATTAAAAACTTCAACTTCAAAAGGAGAATAGATCAGAAGGTTGGTGCAGGAGGTTCCATAAACGAAATTGATTCCCCAGATGCACATTACTGCTGGATGTAACTTATAATGTAACATAATGAAAAAGCTATTTCTAGACATCCGGTTGGCACAGCTGCAGGGGTAAAGTTCCTGCCCGTGCCCACCACCCAGTCTTCATGGTGGTGGGATTGACTTCTCCATGGTACTGTAATCCGGCTTGGTCAAGGGATATAACCAAAACCAAGGAAGACCAGGCTTTGTGTTATTTCTCAGGGAGCCTTCTTCTTGCGTGATTCTATTCTATTCTATTCTATTCTATTCTATTCTATTCTATTCTATTCTATTCTATTCTGTTCTGTTCTGTTCTGTTCTGTTCTGAGTGTGTTTCTTAAGTTTGTAGGCTTAGTCTGTGTGTCGGCCAACTTTCCCATTTTAATCTATGTCACTCAACTGGAGAAAGTTGACCTGATGACAATGTGCGTTCCACCGTACTGACTTGTCTCTAAGCTCCTTAGCGCAGACTTTTGGCACATGAGCCGCCTCTCATCTCACACCACATCACCCCCGGCACCAGTCCTCCTCAGTGACAAACACATTCTGCTGACCTCAGCAAATGCAGTCTGGTAATATACACTGATTATGGTTTGTTATAATAACATACACCAGACAGAGAAATTACACAAGCGTGATTACACGCATGAACATAATTATAAGTGTTTTCAGCTTAGTCGAGACAGCGTACAGTACATCGGGAGCTTCTGCAAGTCCTATACTTTGCATGATATAATGACAATGCTTTACAGGAAACTGAGGCACAGTGACAGGTGTATGATCAGTGTAAATGCCAAGTCGCATGGGAATCAATGCGCTGCCTGCCTGTCACTAGGTGCCTGACAAGTATGTGGCAGTGTGTGTGTGTGTGTGTGTGTGTGTGTGTGTGTGTGTGAGTGTGAGTGTGTGCACGGGCATGTGCGTGCGTGCGTGCGTGTGTGCGTGCGTGCGTGCGTGCGTGCGTGCGTGCGTGCGTGCGTGCGTGCGTGCGTGCGTGCGTGCGTGCGTGCGTGTGTGTGTGTTGTGAATGCACAGTCCTATACTGTAGCTTTGACGGAACAGTAGGTGCCTGGTAATGAGGTTAGACTTTTCTCTGAAGCAGGATCCAATTAGAGGCAGCAGCAGCAGCATTAGTGACCCAGAGCATGTAACCAGGCTCGTGGCTCCCCATCATAGTGCCATCTGCTTTTACATAAACACACATTCCCAACATCGCATGAACCAGCTCAAACCAATAACAGCAGACCGTAAAGCCTCTTTATCTCTCCTCTATAGGAGGTAGTCCTATGTATGCATCATGTATGTATCGCCTCTGTCGGGTGGAAACCATGGGATGTCCAAACAGTCCAAAACTGTTACTTTTCAGGGTTCAAATTCAAAAGGAGCAAAAGTTGCAGATCTACAAGCTCATAACACGGCACTTAGTGCCACGTTTCGAGCTTGTGGATCTGCTACTTTTGATGCATTTGTGTTACATGCCATGGTAATATGATGCATATGATCAAGTAAGGGATTAATAAATAAATAAAAACTAGTAAAGTAAAGTAAAGTAAAAAATATGGAGTTAGAGGTTTTTGCCCGACAGCTACGTCATGTATGGACGAATGTACTTACGTACCTACCTACCTACCTACCTACCTATACCTTACCTGTCTGTCTGTCTGTCTGTCCTACTTGTTATATTTGCACCAGCAACAACAAACAATGGGGGCAATAAAACATGAGAAAAACATAAAAGCCACCCCGCCGGACTGCTCATGATTTAAGACTGGAAAACAATGAGAACAATCAGTGGCATGTGTAGTCTCTGGGTGTGTAGGTCAGCTATTTTAGCCAAACGCTCGCCCCAGAATAGGATTCATGTGGTTAAGCACTTGAACCCCAACATCCATATTCTGGGGGGAACATTAGAACATTAGAACATAATATCTACAAGCTCACAACGCGCTTTGTGAGCTTGTAGATCGGTTGTACACGTTGTACAGCTTGTACACGTTGTGAGCTTATAGATCGGCTATGATTGGCATAGAGATTTGGTGTAGACAGAAAAAAGCGGTCCAAGTACAGAGTCAACTCAGGACCAATTTACTAAGTCTAGAGGGTTTAAGTGGTTAAACGAGTCAATACTAGTATGTCATTGGCTAGTTTAGGCTAGCCTTCATAATAATCTGCGCTTTAAAATGTATTTAAACACAACTGTAATATCCCAAAAATACCCATGCAATGATATTTAGTGTATTGGATGTCAAGCAAGCCTGTAAATTGAAAGGGACAGAATCCAGTGGCTTTCTTGAACATAAGTGATACAGGTGAGTCACATAGTGGGCTAAACATGACCAAATGAAAGGACCCACTAGTTATTTGGGTGAGACAAGCTCAAGGGGCTCACTCCAAGATAAACAGAGACAGATGCATTATGCTCATTCACAAAATGACATCAGCATTACATATGGTGTTTTAAAAAAGCATAATCATCTGTATGTGAAGATGGAAGGTAATCAAAACTAATCAAAATAGCCCAGATGCAGGGGAAATGAAGCACACCGCATCAATTGCTATAAATCTGCGACAAATTGTGAATCTTCAATTTCCTGAGGCTCTGCTTCTCGTCCAGTAAACACCGTCATGATGAAGCTCAAAACGCCTGTATAAAAGCTAGATGGTGCGAAGTAGGTCCCAAATTATGGCTCTTTTTTATTTCTGGGCTTTTTCAATAAAGGCTTTTATGCCTTTATTGATAGGACAGTTACGTAGGCTGACAGGAAATGGGGAGAGATGGGGAGTGACATGCAGCAAAGGCCGTGGGGCTCGGGACTCGAACCCACAACGCGCTGTCAGGCTACATTGAGCGTAGGTGCCCAGACCGCTGCGCCAGCCGTCCGGGCCATTATGGCTCTTTTTGACTTTTACTTGTAACAGAGTATCTACATTGCAGTATTGATACTTTTACTTAAGTAAAACATGTGAGTACTTTTACCACCACTGACCACGTGTCATTTGTTTACATATTTGGTTCGCTTAACAAAGTCCCAAGTGAACGCTAACCAGACCAAACGCAAAATGCAACAATGTAAAGATTTGGTCCCTGATCCGGACCTTTAAGCAAACTTTGGTGAATGGGGCCTAAAAAGGGTCACTCAGAACCTTCCATAAACCTGAAACTTTCCAGAACCTGTGAAGTTATATGGGTTTCCATTATGACGAGAACCACCCCTGAAGGGGGAGGTACGTCATAAAAAAAACGTACATGTATAAGAAAAGCGAAAATAGCCGACAAGCCGACGTTGCGAGCTTGTAGATCTGGTATTTGTGCTATTTTCAAAACATTTTGAAAGTATAAGATCAGGGTTAGTACCACCTCCTGAGCAGGGTCCAAATTAGTTTCCGAGAACCACATCTGAAACCGAGCCGCAGTGTATGGAAATACATCCAGAACCCGCGAAATACGTTTCACGCCTCGACACGACTTGGTTCTTATAGTTTAAAAAAGGAAACTAGTCTTTCTTCCAAAAAAAAAGAAAGGTGTGTGTGTGTGTGCGGGGGATGGGGACGGGGGGGGTTATCTATAGTTCATTTGCCAGTAGCGGTGGATTAGCTGAGATTAAGGGTGGGGGACTTGGTGGTGGGACAAATGGAGGAGGCCTTCAGCGCAGTGCCGCACAACCAGATTATGACGGCTATGTGGTTCTGTGTGCATTTGATTGATGTCTACTGTATGCTGTATGTATGCAAATACAATCCCTCCAAACCCCAAAGGGACAGCCTGGAAATACAGTAGTGTGTCTGTGTGTGTGTGTGTGTGTGTGTGTGTGTGTGTGCGTGTGTGTGCGTGCGTGCGTGCGTGCGTGCGTGCGTGCGTGCGTGCGTGCGTGCGTGCGTGCGTGCGTGCGTGCGTGCGTGCGTGCGTGCGTGCGTGCGTGCACAATTTGGATTTCCCTGCAGCAATGGCAGATGGAACTTTATAGTTGGACTTTGGGCTAAAGTATTTACTTTTAAGTTGCCTTTCACATGAAGCGATCTTCCTGAGAATAAATGAGAAGAAAGGGAGTCCCCACATTAACCCTGGCATCCCTATTTCCCTATTCCCCAATCCCTATTTCCCTATTCTTTTCCCATTTTTATTTTTTTACAAAAATCTAAAATTGCTAAAACAGTGTATCTGAAGCTCAGAAAAGTGTCTATTTTCGTAATTTGTTGTGTGAAGTATTTATGTCCTAAGTGGTTAAGAATTCATTACTGGAAGTGAAACACCATAGAGAAACCTGAACATTTTAGTCCAGATTGAAAGTCAGATTTCAGGTGTGATAGTGATAATCAGTCAGTAATGATGAATCAAGAGTTTGGAGAACGTTCCCCCTGCCTGTGCCTGCTGCGGGTCTTCTCATCTAATTTATATCGAAGAGAAATCCTAAAGCTTCGTAAAAGCACCTGCAATCCCCAAACTTTACCAGGAGACAAAATGCAATTTTCAACAGCTTCAGTCCATAAAAGAAACGGGAGCAGGCATTCACAGTGGGATCCCCTCTCTCAGAGACAGGTGATTTATGAACATGTTGCCATCCAAACTGAGAAGCACAAACCATTTGCTCTCCCCATTACACAGCACGCCTATGTCCTCTGCCTAAATCATGTTCATTTCGATGCAGTTTCAGTCTGGACGCCCACATGGAGCAACCCACAAAAGGGAAATTTGACAGGGGTCAGTCTATTGTGCATCCTCCCAAAAAGGTGTTGCCACGTGCCACGTGCTGCATGGCCGTCACGCAGTACATGCCAGACTAATCATTGACGTTGGCACTGCAGCAGAAAAGAACAGCAAAGTCATCTTGCTTTATCCGTCACACAGAGGTTTGCTTTAATAGCACAGAGAGATGAAGAAGCTAGAGTCAAGAGGCATGTTGTTAAAGAGCTTCAAATCCTTGCGATGAACTTTGACATATGCAACACAGGTCTCCAGCCGGAATCAAACTGTGGATGTTGCAATCATGTGGTTGACATATACTCTCCGTTCAGCTACTGGCGAGTCTGGAAGGATATGAAAAGATGACAGTCCCTGATGGTATCAGATACCCTGTCTCAGTTTCACACAGGAAGGTTTCAGATTTTTGAAAGGTTTCTCGCACCTAATCCTCCTGAGGACCGGGGCTACTGGTCCTTCTCTATTCCAGCTGGAGGATAATGTTTCTCAGCTCTCGTTTTGGCGACCCAGCATGTGCGGTTTTAAAGAGGTGGCCGGTCTCCCTTGGTCATCCCCAGACGAGCCCTCCAGTGCCGTCTCTGGTCATACATCTAGCCAGATGTGTTATGTGCTTGCCAATACTTTACGCCACGCTTGAGGATTATTAGTCCAGACGTCGGCAGCAGGCAGTTTTTATAGACATTCTACAGTCCACAAAATGTGAATTTTTGCTTATAGCAATATATAGAAAGAAGCGCCTGTTTGTCTTTTTGTGTTTTCTATGGTTTCTATGCACCAAGTTGACCCGTCAACAACATGGCAGATGATTAAAATGTGGTGTTACTGTAGTCAGAAGAATACAGGTTACAAATGCTGGAACGAGTCCCGCCCCCCAGACAGAGAGATAATAAATATGGGGTGCTGTTAATTTCCATTGTATCAGTTTGTATCTGCTGTTTGAACTTCAAACCCAGTGCGTTGTGCTTGTGTCTGTATATGCACGTCCGTGCATGCATGAGAGTTCAGTTTCCGCCTATCATCTAACTCCCCCACTCTCTATTCCATCTTTGTCTCTCACACGCACGCACGCACGCACGCACGCACGCAAGCACGCACACACACACACACACACACACACACACACACACACACACACACACACACACACACACACACACACACACACACACACACACACACACACACACACACACACACACACACACACACACACACACACACACACACACACACACACCATTAGAAATCTTGCACAGGTCACGAGTAACACACCCCCACCTAACCCACCCCACATTGACAACACATTTTGGACACCTCTAAAGAGCCCTTTCCCAGCTCGGTTAAAGGACGCTAGACGCGCACGTGCATGCATGCGCATACAGCACCCGTAACCTATAATGTCTTCCCACGGCCCTGCCTAGAACCACCTCTGACTGGAACCCAAATGACTTCTAGTTTTCCACAGAGCAGACATGACTTTAAATGTATTTGTATAGACATTTTCATGCAGCTGAGAGAATATGATTGCCAATTACATTTCAGATTTGGCCAAGTATGGCATCTGGCTTTCAGATCAATCCCTTATAGGCCAGATCATTCAATAAGATTAGTGTAGTATAGAAACTCAGTATAGAATGTCTGAGCAGTTACCAAGACATACTGAAAGTAAAGTAACCAGATTTTCCTGTTTCATTCCTCCATAAAGCATGGGGAGACATTTTAACCACTTAAAGGCCTATTTACTTCTTCATATGACAAATACAAATAATAGCAGATCTACAAGCTACAACCTGTGAGCTTTCTTTGCTATTTTAGAATAAATAAATAAATTAAACTTTTTTTCATCTAATATCACTTGTCTGTTGTACAAACGCCATAATGGCAAACAGAAAAGCCTAGTTTTCCATCTCACCCATGACCTTTAATCAAAAACGCCCCATAAACCTTTCAACCTAACGATGCCAAAAAAGGAATATCAAATTTCCCCATCCATTTTGTACTTTTTATTTGTGCCTCAAATAAAAAAGAGAGAGAGATTGGAGAAAGGTAATAACATGGTGACATTGTTGTACTTGAAGGAAATAAGTCATCTCCTGGATGTATGGCACACGTGTACACGTGTTGCTGTCTCCTTCTGTCTCCTTCTGTTGTGACAAGCGTCCACCCGCTCTCTCACTTATCTCCTTCTTGTTCCGCTTTTCGCTCTTTTGCTGTCACCTCTTGTGTTTCTTGCTCTCTCAATCATGTCTAGAGGCACGCACGCACGCACGCACGCACGCACGCACGCACGCACGCACGCACGCACGCACGCACGCACGCAGACACACACACACACACACACACACACACACACACACACACACACACACACACACACACACACACACACACACACACACACACACACACACACACACACACACACACACACACACACACACAGGGCTAAGTGGGGGAAAACATGTAGTGTGCTGGAGACTAATTGGAGATGGTCGATAACACTCATTTTGAATTCAGTGCAAGCACCAAGAAATCCTCGTACCAACATGTCTCTCATACTGATATTGATACACATACTTAAAAAAATAATAAAACTAAGTCAGCAGGCATAAATAGAGTGCATCTGGAAGTCTTTGCCTTACAATAATTTAGCAAAAATTAAGTTGTTCTGTTTCTTGTCTACTTAACCCCTTTACCCACAGAATCCTTTTTCTGGGCAAGTCATACAGTACATTCAGTGAAAATCGGCTTGTAGATCGACTAGATTTTGATGAATAGATTTGGTGTAGAAGGGAAAAAAGCACAGGGCCTAGCATAGAGCCCTGGCAGACTCTCTGGTCAATGAAGTGTACAGGGTTTAAGTGGTTAAGTGGTCCACTTTCATGCGGACAGACAAGACACACTGACAAACAGACCCTCTTCCATACGGCTCAGCCCCTACAGTAGGTGCCACCAGAGGCGGCCATAGCTATGTTCCATCCGTTCCAATTGAAACGAGCAGCGCCACTCCTGGGGGCCTCTGGCTGACACGCAGGAGGCCCCTGACTGACACGCAAGAATTTAATGATTCAACCACAGTGTACTCATTCAGAATAATCAGATTCTGTCTTCTGTTTCTGCTGTACCCCATTTGGCAAGCAAAGTCAAAGTCTCACTTGTGCAGATCTCAGAATGTAGGAGCGACTTTACTCTCACACTCCAGGAACATTAAGTCAAATGTGCACTGTGACCACATGGATTGGTTCTGCGAACTGGAAATGTGCTTGCAATATGCAAAGCTCCATTGACAGCAAGAAATGCAAAAAACACCCAAAGAAAGGGTGGAATTATGTCATGAAGAGGTTAATTGCAATAGTCTGTCACATTGCAAAAATAACTTGATTTCCATGAACCACCCTACACGAACCAAATGATGGCAACTTTCTAGGTCTGATGGAGCTGCTTGCCGAGTTTGACCCAGTGATGAGTGAACAAGTAATACCAGCAAAGGAAAAGAGATAGCTGACCACTAAATTGGTGAAACAATATGACTTTTGTTGTTAATTAAATGTGAGAGAATTATTTAAGCTGTTTTTATGTTATGAACTTGTATGTTGTTCGTCCCAGAATAGGGACCCATAGGGTCCATGTGGTTAGCATCACAATCGAGAATGTAGACTTTCAATAAGATCAATAACAAATGTTCTTGTGTATCTCGGTGTGTGACTGACCATGTGGTGGACTGGTTAGTATGAGTTAGCTGTATGCCCACAAGGAAAAGGGTGGTGAACAAAGGCTGGTAATAACTTTAACGGCTAACAAACAACATAAAGAGATGTATAAACTGATAGCATTGAGATGAGATTGGCTGTATCCTGCAAGCAGCAGGGTGGGCTGTCTACATCTGCATGGTAACCAAAGACTCTCTCTGACACAACACTCTCAGAAACTCTGTGCTGTTCACTCTGTGCCCTCTATTTCAATTTCTATGCTCTTCCATCAAAACACTACCACTCGATCTGTGTCTCACGTCTCCCCCATCTCTCTCGCTCGTTCTTGAACTCGGCTTCTTCGGCATTTTAATCTATTTCCCATTTCCACTCCATCTCTTTGTCTGTCCATTGCAGTATCGTCTCTGCCTCCAATTTCCCTTGTAATTGTCCTCTCTCCCATTATACCCACTGAATTCTCTCTCTCAGTTTCATTTCAGTGTCTTGTGTCAATCATTCATGATGTCAGAAGGCATGATGGAGGTAATGGTTGCTTTGTTGCTGCTGTCTGTTCATCATGTTGTCCTGCAGATTGTAGTCAGCTCTTCACTACCAGGCCAATTATCAGATGCATACACTGTACACTAGTTCTACTTATATTTATTATATGGCCATATAGTATGTAGGCCTATAGATCATACAGGACAACAGCCTCACAATCCATGGTTTTGCATTTCTTTTTATTCTTTCTTATATTCTACATATGCCATTTGAATTGTTTGTTTTGTCATTGTCCTTTTGCTTTTATGATAACTACTGTATTTTGATATTGTAGTATTTTTGTGAAATTAAAAGTCTTGAATGTAGATGTATGCATTATGGTAACACACATGGATATCATGTGCAGGAGTTTCCATTTATTTTTTAAAGATTCACTTATGAGGACCTGAAATCTTCCCCAGCTCATCAAGAATTGTTTTGTGTGCACGTTATCTTACATCCACTAGACCAATTGGGTTCCCAAACGTTTAAGTCCGCAACCTCCAAAATAATCATATTTGAACTGGGGACCCCCCCCCCCACCCCCAAATTGTAGGCAATTACTTTGACTCAGTCAGTTCCACAGATAAATGTTGTGAAAATTGCCGAGGCGTTGTGAGCTTGTAGATCGGCTATTTTCACAATGTTTGCCTCTTTCTTACGTGTGTCAGATTACTTAAAGTGTGGATATAAAGCTTCAACAGTTGCATTGCGTCCAGTGTTACCAGATTTTGTGAGAGAAATAACCAACCAAGTCTTGGAAAGCAATCCCAAAAGAAGCCATTAGGCCACATGATCACTTTAAAGCTATGTACAGTACATCAGCTATTTGAAAATAGTCAATTTACAAGCAATCTGTGACGTGTTGTGAGCTTGAAATACATTTTTTTAACATTCTAACAACATACAGGGCTCCCTGGCATAAAACATTTTCAGATGGGGATTAGGGACAAATACAAAATATTTGACAACCACTGGTTTAGATAAAAAATAAAAAAGATTGGAAGCAAGCCCAAATAAGCAACTACACTTTAGAAATAAGCCCAAAGAAACGCAACCCGCAACTACCAATATCAACTAGCGACTTTACAGAAAAATAAGCCCAAAGTTGCTTATAATAAGCAGACATGGCAACACTGACTGTGTACACCTTTAATGAAAGGCTTGCTGAGGTGCAGGGCTGCTGTAGCTATAGTGATAGATGACACAAGCGGCGGGCTATGAATTCTTCAGCATCTTGTCTTGTCTAGACTGTTGTCTTGTCTATATGTCTCTATCAATTCATTTCAATTCCACGTGACTTATTGTTCTCTTATGAAGATTGATAAAAAAATGTTAATATAAACCTTTCCTTTTGTGATGTACAGTATACTGTATCTGTGTATAGTAGGTGTGTGTGTGTGTGTGTGTGTGTGTGTGTGGGGGGGGGGGGTATGTATGTGCATTTGTGAATATTTCAGTACCGTGACAGTGGAGGACAAAGGTAAATTCTTTGCCCCACTACAGGAGAGGTGGTCCATTGGTCGGCAGAGCATTAAACGTCAAGATAAGAGCTATTCAGGCACCATTGCGCCAAAGAATGCAGAATTTGTTCTAATGAAGAATCAAATGCAGTCCATTCATGTGAGGGCAGCTAAACTGGGCTGTCGTGTTCCTACAGTATGTATTCCGTTTTTATACCCTGGATTGGGGTTAGAAGAATTTAAGGTCATGACTCATGAGGGCAGTTTTTATTGCATGTCCAGCCATCTCTAACTGTGTACTGTATATGAACACTAGTTTGTTTAACAAACCAGATAATTGGGGGTGGGAAGGTTGGGGTAGACTCGACCCGGGACACAACTAACCCCTAAAACTAAAATATCTCAACAGCTTGAGCTACTAGGCTGGCCTCTGCTGCCCATACACTAGGCATTATAACCATCTTTTGACGGCAGAGATGGCAAAAACTACAGTATCAACCAGTATACTGTAAGCTATCAACTAAGCCACAGAGATACCACGCACATTTGTCTAAGTAACAACAATACATGATTTGAGGGGGAAATGCACACCACTATAGAATGCATTTGTCCTGACTGCCACCTCCGCCTGAGCAGCTACAGCAACAGAGCCTCTCCATGGTATCTACTGTCTGACCTTATTCAAACAGACTGTTTATAGCTATAACCTAAATGGAGATGGCTGGGGCCTAGGGACATTGAATATCGGACATGAGGAACACTGCATTAGGAACTAACTTCATCAAGTAGTGGAGTGCCTATTTATCTCTTATGTAGGGCATAAGAGATCACTTCCATGTATTTCCTTATATTAAACATCTCAATTTTAATTAGCCAACGCAATTTCTAAACAAAGTTGGACTAATATTCAATCAAAAACTATAGCCTACACGAATAAACACTTGAATTAGGTAACTAAACATAGGTGGCAATATCAAACTAATAAATATGATAAAAAATGATCTCACTTTTGGGGGCAGCGCAAACAGGGTAAAGGCAGTTCAGCAAAAGCTAAGGTATGGCAAGGTTAGGGTTGCCAACTCCCAGAGATTAAAATAAGAGACACCTATCCTGGGCGCGTGGCCGAATTTCTTTTAGGGGTCAAACCCCTCAAAACCCCCGAAATGCAAAGAAAACTATGCATTATACCTATAACACAATACAAACACAATGGTCTTACACCTGCATTAGGCTCATGCACGTGCACACATAGACATCAAAGGGGGCTTGAGCCCCTGCCCTTTTGTCTGTCGGTAAAAAGTGCCCTTGTCTCCTCTGACTGTAAACTGTAGAAACCCCTGCGCCCGTTGGCCTCGCACTAGCTCTGGTTCAGAGCGTTAGTGAGTTCCCTCTAACGCTCTGGAAGACCCCTCGCTCTGCGCATGTACAAGGAATTCCACTGCCCTGCCAGCGTTCAACTATAGTGAAAATAAACTAAACCATTTCGCTACTCACCGAAGCAAAGGCTGTTTTGTGTTGTTGAACGTCTATTCTCCAACCCCGCACGCCTAAAAGCACCCCACCTACTCTGTAAAATACACTTTTTGGGCAGAAAATAAAATATGTCAGCGAGACGGACATTATTTGTATTTACTCCACAGTGCCCTCTACATTTTGGTTAATGGTAAGTTCAAATCCCCCAGATCTGTAGAGGGCACTGTGGAGTAAATACAAACAATGTCCGTCTCGCTGACATATTTTATTTTCTGCCCAAAAAGTGTATTTTACAGAGTAGGTGGGGTGCTTTTAGGCGTGCGGGGTTGGAGAATAGACTTTCAACAACACAAAACAGCCTTTGCTTCGGTGAGTAGCGAAATGGTTTAGTTTATTTTCACTATAGTTGAACGCTGGCAGGGCAGTGGAATTCCTTGTACATGCGCAGAGCGAGGGGTCTTCCAGAGCGTTAGAGGGAACTCACTAACGCTCTGAACCAGAGCTAGCCTCGCACCTGCAGTAAAGCTTACTTAATTGAGCCCCGTGCCATGCAGTGCTCGCGCAGAATTATAGTTGATTTACAAGCTCACAACGCGTCGCAACGCCAGGCATTGTGAGCTTGTAGATCGGTTATTTTTTTGGGTGCGCGATACCGCCCGGCAAACGAAGTATATTATACACAATCGAAACCTAACTGAGGGCACAACTGAACGCAGTGAATGCACGCAGAACACGGACCAATTGTTTGAGATAGATTAGGTATGTATGGACAAAAAAATAATATATATAGCTGTTAATTTGAAATTACTTGTCAAGCAGGAGCCTATATATATCTCTCTTTCTCCTCTCTCTCTCTCTCTCTCTCTCTCTCTCTCTCTCTCTCTCTCTCTCTCTCTCTCTCTCTAAGTACTCGTTATACAGAAGAATATTTGGCGTCGTTAGGCGGGGGCTTCGGTGGCTATAGCCACCAATGTTTTTTCAAAGCCACCAATAAAAAAAAATATAAAAAAAAATGTTTTTAAATATTTTTTATTATATATCTATAACCCTAACCTAACCCTACCCCTAAAACCGAAATAAAGTAACAAAAAACGGGTAAAAAAGTACCCGAATCCGACGAATATCCGCAAAATTTCGCGCGCGCTTCGCGCGCGCAGGGGTACACATGTGCCCTTTTGAAATTCCAGCCCCTGCCTCTCCAAATCTCTCTGCACGTCTCTGATTAGGCTACTATTCATGATTTCCTACCTTGCCATACCCAATTGACGCCCCTGCGCCTTGAACTTTGTCCAGGCGTCAGCCAATAGGAAAGAAGTTGTGTCCACTTGGCAGCCAAGAACTACACAGCAGAACACCGGCACCAGAAAAGGCACTGCCCACAACCTGAAGACAACATGGGAAACTGAGGCATCTGAAGCCTTCTGACGCAGGTGTGTGACCTTACCCTAATGGTTACTGCTACTTGCTAGGAGCACTCATTCAGGCCAGATTGAGTTCACCTGTGTCTAGTTCAGTGGTTCTGAAACTTGCATTGGTTGACACAGACCCACTTAACTCAGAGTGTATAAAATACAAATTTAAGAAGACTGTACACACATTTATACTCTCGGAGTTACAGACCTTTAAGGGTCCATTAGGTTCCTAGCTATCAATTATTTAGCTGGACACACACACATGCACTGGAACTCCCTCAAGGACCCCTGGGGGTCCCCGGACCCAACTTTGACTGCCGTACAGTCGGTGGTGTGCGCTGAAAATAGCCGATCTACAAGCTCACAACGTGGATTGTCTATTTCTGGCATGCAACACTATCATATGACGAAGTGTAAATCAGGCTTAAAATAGTTTTGTCTTGTCACAAATCTTTGGTCTGAATGAACTAGGCTATGAAGACTTTAAACAGGTTGCACATTTTCCATTCCTTTCTCCTTTTCTCCTCTGCTTCCCCCGTTGGCCATGTTGTCCAGACTAAAGTGCAGCAGACTATAAATATACTGAAAGTATTGGATTCTCTGTCCTGAATTTTATGGGCCAGTATACCTAAGTTAACCTCACCCCACATAGGCTCAGCGGTGGAAAGTAACTAAGTAGGCCGACGTTTACTGAAGTACTATACTTAAGTACTTTACTTTATTGTACTTTTTACTCCACTACAATTATTTGAAAACTTTAGTTACAAGTTAGTTTATGAATTTAGTTTATTATTACAAAATATACATGAACAAATGAAGCCCTATTTATACTGCAGATATCGGAAAAATAAGCTTTGCCGTGCGATATATCTGCTATTTTAGGACACATTTTGAAAATAATGACTTTTGGCACTTATAGACTTGATGCCAAAACATTTTACTCAAGTGGAATGTTGAATACATGACCCATTTCTTTTAAGAGATAATATTTCTATATTGTGGTAATGCCAGTGGTGGAAAGCAACTAAGTACATGTACTGAAGTACTGCTCTTAAGTACAATTTTGAGGTACTTTTATTAATTCTTTTAGTATTTCTAATTTTCTATACTTTTACTTCTATTCCCAACTCTACGTTATCGATGCGACGCGTTGTGAGCTTGTAGATCAGATATTTTCGAAAGATATTTGATAGATTTTAGACATAATAATGATAACTTGTGAAACTTCCTGCAAAATGAGTACTTTTACTTTTGGTTCTTTAAGTATATTTTGATGCCAATACTTTTGTACTTTTACACAAGTACATTTTGATTACCAGACTTTTTACTTGTCACAGAGTGTTTCCACATTTCAGTATTGATTATTTTACATAAGTAAACCACGGCCTGGCCTGCTCCCTACGTCGCTATGTTTAGCCAGACATTGACACATTTACTACGCCTACCTCCATGGCCCCGTGGGCCCTCAGTGTGATTTGATTAATTAACCCAAACGCATAGCGAGTCGAGGGCATGTGAGGCAAACAGCCTTGGTTGATACCGGGACTCAATGGTGTGTGTGTGTACCTACGTTTGTGCATTGTTTTGTACAGTATATACTGTATCTGTGTATATTGTGTTGCGTGTGTGTGTGTGTGTGTGTGTGTGTGTGTGTGTGTGTGTGTGTGTGTGTGTGTGTGTGTGTGTGTGTGTGTGTGTGTGTGTGTGCGCGCGCGCGTGCGTGTGTGTGTGTGTGTGCTCGCGCATGTGAGTCGTGAGAGAGAGAGAGAGTGATGGGTGGGGTGGGGTGGGGAGAGCTTAGACTATAACACAAACAAACACGACAGATAGAAAAGAAGACAGCGAAGCAGTCAGTGTTGAACTCCTATTTTTTTTACTGCATACCTGCAGAATTAGTCAAGCATTTGACGTTCCTCCCCATGAGGAACCGTCTGAAAGAGAAGTCAGAGAAGTTAGATGTGAGGTGTTGGTTGAGAGACAGACACCAGTGCAGAATATTGATCTGGGTCTACAGTATGTGTAACGGAAGAAATATTTAACCACTTTCAATCTAGCATTCCTATTTTGGTTTTGTCATGCCAAAATGCTCAAAGACTTTCTAAAATAACAAACAAAATTGCCGCAATGCGACAAATTCATTGTGAGCTTGTAGATCTGCTAGTTTTGCTGCATTTGTGCGACTCTATTGTATGACAAATTGTATAATAGGGCTTAAGTGGTTAATTCTCCAGTACAATGTTCATTGAATGAATGACTCATGGTGCAGTGGCGATCCAACATTGAACAATGACTGCATAACAGCTGACATAATATACATCATCATCAAGGCCTTATGTAGAACGTTGTAGAGCAAACATGTAACCAGTGGTGGAAGAAGTACTCAGATATATTACATAAGTAAAAGTAACAATACGACATGTGTAGAAATACTCTGTTAAAAGTGAAAGGCCTGTGTTCACAATGTTACTTGAGTAAAAGTACAAAAGTATTGACATCTATATAAGTACTAAAATGTTTGAAAATAGCAGATCTACAAGCTTGTAGATTGACTATTTTCAAATTGCCTATGTATGAAATAGGGCTAAAGTGGTTAATGTATGTTTTATGATATAATAATTACATCTGCAAAGTAACTACAAACTAAAGTTTTAAAATAATTATGATGGAGTAGATATTTGCCTCTGAGATGTAGTGGAGTAGAAGCAGTAAAGTAAAAAATCCTCAGAATTGTACTTAAGTACAGTACTTGAGTAAATTAACTTAGTTACTTTCCACCATTGCATGGAACAAGCAGAGATAACATCAAAGAAATACAGTTTGCAGATCTCAAATGCTATAGTGGTGCTGTAGAAGCATGTCTGCACTCTTCTTTGCCAGATATGCAAAACACACAGAACACGTGCACATCAGTCCATGCTGTCAATCAGACGAACACAACCTTTCTCACACTGATAACGTGTAATTTACAAGTGACTGCAGAGCAGAGACGAGACGACAGCAACAAAAGCGTCATCAGTTATTTTGAACACAAAGGTATTTGTGGCGGTCACGCATTTGTGTACAATTTTGAGGCATTTGTGGTGGCACGTGTGATCGTCATCTTAAAGACTACATCGCTTGAGTAAATACTTCCACCACTGACTAAAAGCATTTGTTTTAAAATAACTAAATCATATTTAAGGACAACGTCTGCTTTTATGTAGATTACAGTCCAGAAAGAGAGAGAGAGAGAGAGAGAGAGAGAGAGAGAGAGAGAGAGAGTGTTAGAGCAGAGGGTATGTAAGAGAGTATTACATTTTAAGGCAGGTCAAAGCTGACCCACTTTGTGCATATTCACGCTGGTACCTGACTGAGGCTGCCAAGCAGGAGGCAGTGACACAGTTAGGGCAATATCCATTTACAGTCAAAGGTTCACAAGGACACATTCACTCCATAACCCATGGGTCTTCAACAGGGGGTCTGAGACCCCTAGGGGTCCTCAGAGTTACTACTGGGGGGGGGGGGCTGCCAAATCTTTGTGTGGTGGGAACTATGTTTTACTTTATCTAACATTAACCACTTGAAACCAGTAGATTTACAGGGTTGTGAACTTGTACAGTAAATCGTCTACCCCTCGGGGGTCCTCAGAGTTACTACCGCCAAATCTTTGTGTTTTAAGAACTTTCTTTCCTGATATTTAACCACTTAAACTCTCAATGGGTACTTAGTAAAATTGACCTTTGAAATCTAAGAATCTATGAAAATTTGTATCTGCAACACAATCTTATACAATATGTAGTGGGGGTCCCTGCTTCACCTGTCTCTCAGCTAAGGGGTCCTTGGCATGGAAAAACTTTGAAGTCCCTTGCCTACATAATTATACTGAACAAGGAAACAAAAATGGCGTTTATATTTTGTTTTGTAAGCTCCTAATGGGATCAGGTAAACTATTCCACAGATTGACAGCACGCTAAGAACACATTGTTACCAGTTACAAACCGTCCTGGATAATACATACTGAAGTCACTTTTGTTAGTTGCTCTTGTGTTGTCATTCATGCCTGTCCTGGCTGGAGCCGGCTTTTGAATGGTTTTGGTCTTTTTTAAAGTTATAAAAGATGCCATTTCTAAATCACAACCAAAGAATGATGAATCAGAAGAATGATGAAATACATGTTTTCAGTACCAATGGGAACACTTACAAAAAGGGGATATTTTAGTAGATCACAAATAATACCCAGGGCCAGAAAATTGCCCTGGAGGAGAGAAAAACTGTATTCATCTTTTCATATCTGGCTGGATGAGAGGAACTAACAGCAGTTATGGAAATACACTGGAGTTATGCAATATTCTAAACCCTGGCCAATTGGAGAATGTGTTGTACTCTGACTGTGGTGGTTATTGTCAGATGTGAGCTGGAACCCAACCAAAGCACCGCTGTCTCCTTTGTGACAATGGGGTCTGAGTGGGAGCCAACACTGTGGGGGTGATGTAATGGGGTCTGAGTGGGAGCCAACACTGTGGGGGTGATGTACTAATTGTGCGGGTTTGGCATGGAGACAGGCAGAGGCAGAGACATTTGGAGAGGTAGAGACGGAGACAGAGAGTAGAGCTGGGCGATATGGCCTATCAAATACTTCAATATCATTATTGTGACGATAATATCATATTGTGCTGATAATATCATTATAATATAACATAATACGATCATATTTTTCTTTTCATCATCATCATCATCCCAGATGAAATCTCTCACACAATATCGTGCCAGGATACCCAGCTGTACCAGGAAGAGACTAAGACAGATGGAGAGAGAGAAAGAAGAGAGATTGACAGGAAGAGAGTCCAGCAAGCAGACAGACACAAAACAATAAAGAGGCAGACTGATAGATGGGGAAGAGATGGAGAATGTTTCTACATCTCTTCCCTGTCTATCTATCAGTAGACAAAAAGAGGAGAGAGAGGGAGAGAAAGGTAGAAGAGAGAGGGGGAGTGAGATAGGAGAGGGAGAGAGATAGGAGAGAGAGCGAGATACAATGAAGATAGAGAAGGGCGTCTGTGTGCTGCAGACGCTCTGGTGGCAGAGTGCTCTCTCTGTCGCTGCACTAGTAGACCCCTGCAGGTAACCTGTTTGGGAGGGAGTGGATAGCGTGTTCCTCCGCATGTGTTATGTCCTCCCAGTGAACCCCCTCACTGTCAGCTGGAAAGAAGCGGCTGGCTGGTGACTCCATATGTATCGGAAGTGGTTGTCTACAACTAACAGTATGGGTCAGCAGTGACAGGGACAATACACATGGGGGGAATTGACCTAAAAGGGGGGGGGGGTAAGATTATATATAAAGTTTGATATGTCAGTTAAAGTGATGAAGTACATGCATAGTAAGATTTAAGTCAGGACAACTAGCTAATGAGATGAAGAACTGGGTCTGTTTGCACACACACCCCTACCCGCACACACGCACGCCCGCCCGCCCGCGCATGCACACGCACACGCACACGCACACACACGCACACACACACACACACACACACACACACACACACACACACACACACACACACACTTCTCTCTCAAGCTACTAGAGCACTATAAGAGAAAAAAAGGGGCATCAAGCTAACACCACAGAAGATTTCTAAATTAATTCACAAGAAAGAGAAAATGTACCCATCCTGGATAGTTGCTCCCAAGTTTCTGTTTCTCATCTACATTGTCTGCGCTGTGCCCAACCTGGAAAACAACCTGTTTCATGAAAGGCTACATATTGAACCTGTGTTAACTGCCTCTCTATATAGCCTACAGTATACAGTAGCTTTCTACAATACATCAGATTGTAACTCTATCAGCACAATACCTGAAGCTGTAATCCAGTCCGCACATTGAAATAAGAAAACTTCTTCAAGTACCATCATTTGTACAACTGTAAAACTTTGCACTTAGAAACAGTGTTGCCATGTCTGCTTATTATATGCGACTTTGGGCTTCTTTTTCTGTAAAGTTGCTTGTAAATATTGGTAGATGTGGGATGCGTTTTTTTTTGCTTGTTTCTAAAGTGTAGTTGCTTATTGGGCTTGCTTCCAATGTATTAATTTATTATTTAAACCATATTTAAACCAAATAGTGTCATGTCATGGACCCCCAAATTAAGGCATTTGTCCCTAAACCCCATCTGAAAATGTTTTGTGCCAGGGAGCCCTGTACCAAAACGATTCCAAGATTTTTTGAAAATAGCAGATGTATATACTGTAAGTTCAAAGTTATTTCTCTCACATAATCTGGCAACACTGCTTAGAAATCCTTTTTAAGTGTGGGCGTACGAAATGTGAAACAAAATGTCTGGGTGATTGGTACATACTGTAGTGTTAATGGAAGCAGGTCACGCTGGAAGGGGAACAGCCGCAGGCTGAGCAAAGAGAGCACACAGAGAGATCATTCAGTGTCACCACAACGCTGCAACACGTTGCTCTATCTCTATAATCTCAACCAAACTGCATTTTAAATGAATACATTTCTATTTTGAACACGTAACAAACACAACAAGAAATATAGCTGCAAGCAGCGATAATACGGGGCCAGTGAATAGAGAGAGAGAGAGACATGGAAACGGAATAGATTGAAGAGAGAGAGAGTGACATGGAAACAATAGATTGATGAGAGAGAGAGATGGAAACATAATGGTTTGATTGGACATCTCAACCTACTGCCATTAACAGGATTCGAACTCTCAACCTTCCGACTAATAGGCTGCAACACTACCTATAGTGCTATAGCTTTGTCCAGGCTGATATTGTCTGTTGAAGATCATAAACTCTTGCCTTCTTTCATGAACCAAGCCCCTGTTTCGCAAATAGCTGAAAATCCTGGGTTTAAGTGTTTTTCAAACTGCTCAAAATTGCGGACAATCTAAGGGCGGAGCTTACTGGTCAAAGCGATAGATGTGTTCCTCATGAGTCAAGGCACAAGTGTAAGCAAGTTTCACAACTTTCGGCCAAACGAGGCATGACTTTTGCCTGTTTAAAGTTTGCATTTTCAAAAAATTGCTATAGCGCCCCCCTTTGGCCAATTGGAGTGAGATTGGTTTCAGTGATATTTGGAATGACTCTCTACATTACTGCAACATTTCAAAGAAATGTGAGTCTTGCATGTATGTGTTAGGGGCAGATGAATAATTTTCATAAAACTGCAATAGTTAAAATCTATGGAATCCTGGGATTTTGGAGCAATCTGCACGAAACGTTTAACACTTGAACTTTGGACCTCTGCCGACATAATGATGGGAGCGGATTTTCCATAAGTGAAAAAATGCAGAAGTTAGGAGCCAATGGCTGTTTTTCATATAATTCAAAATGGTGGGCGATCTAAAGGTCAGAGGTCAAAAGTCAGACCACAAAAGTTGTCAGGCATGAAGAGACGCATGTGTGTATCGAAGTTTCATGGTTGTACGTCAAACAGGGCATGAGTTGTACCTGTTCAAAGTTGGCACTTTCAATTGAGTGCTATAGCGCCACCCTTTGACGAATGAGTGTGAGAATTATTTCTTGATAGTTTTTCATGAGCATCTACCATATGGCCGAGTTTCGTAAAAAGCCTATGCACGGTTAAGCCAGAACTGGCAAAAACAAGTATTTTTCAAACTGCTCAAAATTGCGGAAAATCTAAGGGCGGAGCTTAATGGTCAAATCGATACGTGTGTTCCTCATGAGTCAAGGCACATGTGTAAGCAAGTTTCACTACTTTCGGCCAAACGAGGCATGACTTATGCCTGTTTAAAGTCTGCATTTTCAAAAAATTGCTATAGCGCCCCCCTTCGGCCAATTGGAGTAAGATTGGTTTCAGTGATATTTGGAATGACCCTGTACATTTCTGCAACGTTTCAAAGAAATGTGAGTCTGCATGTATGTTTTAGGCGCAGATAAATATTTTTCATAAAACTGCAATAGTTAAAATCTATGGAATCCTAGGATTTTGGAGCAATCTGCACGAAACATTTAACACTTGAACTTTGCACCTCTGCCGACAACTTCTAGGCGGCGGAATTTCCATAAGTGAAAAAATGCAGAAGTTAGGAGCCAATGACTGTTTTTCATATAATTCAAAATGGTGGGAGATCTAAAGGTCAGAGGTCAAAAGTCAGAGGGTGAAAGTTGTTCAGCATGAGGAGACGCATATGTGTATCCAAGTTTCATGGCTCTAGGTCAAACAGGGCATGAGTTGTACCTGTTCAAAGTTGACATTTTCAATTGAGTGCTATAGCGCCACCTTTGGACAAAAGATTGTGAGAATTATTTCTTGATCGTTTTTCATGACCATCTACCATATGGCCGAGTTTCGTAAAAAGCGACTGCACGGTTCAGCCAGAACTGCGAAAAGTGGCAGAAGAAAAAGAAGAAGAAGTGACAGAATACTGCCAATAACAAAACAGGTCCAGAGCTGAGCTCTGGCCCCGTAATGATAAAGATTGCACTCAGTAGCCTATACCTTCGCCAACACAATTATGAAGATATGCCATTTAACCACTTAAGCCCTATTTCTTTCTTTGTCATACGATGTAATTCAAACGGTTGGCGAAAATAGCCAACCTACAACTTTTTTTAAAGGTTTTTGCCTATAAGGGCTTGTCCAAAATAGGGATGGATGCCAGGTTGAACGTGGTTAAACCTGGCTGCTATGTGGTTGATTATGCAGTTTTCACCGTGATCTTGATTGTGACCTTGACCTTTGAGGCCTTTCAACCCAAAAGATAACCATCTCTTCTTCATGGGGGAGCCTACTGATCATAAGAACAAAGCAGGGCTCGCAACTCACTAGTTGAATGCTTCAAAGGTTTTTTATTTAGCGACAAACAGCAGATACGACGTTTCGAAAATCGAGTTATTTTGCTGACAGAATAACCTCGGAAATAAATAGAAAACACACAAATGCATGAATAAATAAAACCAAACTAAATATTTCATGTTTGAAAAGGAGTAGGAAGAAGTAGACACTCATCACATCGTATTAGTTTTACACTTCACATCTGCCTCCCACTCTCATTCTCTCCAGCCTTGTTCTGCCATTCTTCTAGTTTCTAGCTGGCACTATCACTTGTATGCACTTACATGTTTGATATCTCTTGCTAAGTGATGTGTCTCACCTAAACAAAGGAGTGTGATTCAATGTCTGCTGCTATTTTTGTCTGCTGCAAAGGTTTCTCTACTTGCACAAGAAGCACTTCTGCCACATTTCATTGCTATTTTAACCATACACAAGAGACTGCGATCTGCTGCTATTTATAATCTGCTGCAAATGTTTCTCTACCTGTGCAAGAAGCATTTCTGCCTCATTGTATTGCTATTTTTAACCATACGTCATGTGTATTTGACATTGTAAATTGATATTTGACATTGTGCTTTTCTTGTTTTCGGAATTTGTTTCCTTGTTTCTTTCATTCTCTATCCTTTACCCTTACAATTAACTCTCTTGAAACTGTTGAATGGTGGGAGCTCTTTTACACAGTGGTGGAAAAAGTACTTCATTTCTTTGCTTAAGTAAAAGTATCAATACTGCAACGTAAATACGAGTTACAAGTAAAAATACGATGTTATACACGACTACGATGACTGATCGTCACCCAGACCAAAGAGAGTAGCAGTAGACCTCTCCGTTCGTTTTGTATACCGTGTGAAAAACGTGACTTTCCCTATTCTGGACGAAAATGACCGCGGGAAAAAAATGAGAACCGGAAACGGAATCTGCGTCATGAAACCGGAACCCAGTGACTCTGAAGTTGTCAGGAAGTGAAAGTGATCATGAAAAATAAACAGAATAGCGCGACCACAGTAAAAAGTAAAAACTCGGGATTTCTCGTTCTGGCAGCGAGGGTACTCGGGGAAAACTCGGGGTATCTCGGGGCGTGGCACTGAGAGAGTTAAGTGCAGTACTTGAGTAAATGTACTTACAGTAGTTACTTTCCAGCACTGCTTTTACATCTGTTAACTTGTGATGGGACTATAAAGTTTAATCTGATCTCTTGCTGTCTTGAGGCCTCCTCCATCTCTGTAACAGAGGTCCTCTGTTACCTATCGTTGCTGTGGGGCAGAAACCTCTTATCTCCATAACTTTGTGTTTTTTCCTAAATTAATGGCCTACTTGATCATACAGTGTCACACAAAAGTATCAAAAGTAGCTTGAAACGTGGCACGGAGCTACACGTTTTGATCTTGTAGATCTGCTACAACATACATTGCTGTTTTTCAATTTGAATCCTTAAAAGTATGTCCAGTTTTGGACATATGAGGTTTCCACCCGACAGAGACACTATCTTTTTGCACAATGCACATCAATGTCCAGGCTCATTACCTCAGCTGTGTATGAACGGCTGCCAGTTGACATTGAAGGTGTTGTTGGTGGAGATCTGGACACCACTATGACATGGGTGCTGGAGCTCATGTCTTTTTCTCATTCTGTGTCGGTGAATAAACACACCTCTTGGTTGCACAGCATGCCTCTGTATTACCAGTCGCTAATTGGGCCAGCCTAACAATATTTGCTCCCTCTTTCTCTCCGTCTATCTCTAACGTCCCACTCTCTCGCTCACTCCTTCCTACCGCGCCTCTCCCTCCCTCCACTTTTCTCTTCCTCAGTCAAAGCCTCTGCAGTAATCCTTGATTCCAGGTTTACCATTTCTTTCTTTCCTTCCTCTGTTTGTAGCTCCCCCTATACTCTCTGTTTTGCCCTCTCTCTCTTCCTTCCTCTTTCTCTCTCTCTGTCCCATCTTTCACTTCCACATTGTCTATTCTTCCTCTCACCCTTTCTCTTTTCTCTCCTTTGGCTTTTGTGGAATCCACCTCTCTCCCTCGCTCTCTCTCCTTCACCTATAAGCAGCAGCACTCTTACTTCCCTCCTCCGTTTCTCCCTCTTCTCCTCCCTTTCTTCTTGACAGGAAGCAGATTTTCAAAGGTAATTACATTCGGCTCCTTTTTGACGTTCTGGCTTTTGCGCTCTTTCTTTCCTTCCTGTGGCATGCATGGACCTCCTGGAGTGAAAACAAAAGGCTGCGTGGTTGCTCTGTGTTCAAATTCCAAGGGGGCACATCATTGGCCATTGTTTACATGACAATACAAGTGGCTCTTTTAGCGTTCGTGCAAGGGACAGTAAGTGGCCATTACGGTATACAGTACCACTATCTCATAAAGACTTTGTGTGAGGTGTTTGCAGACTGTTGCAGATATTCTTTTCACACCCATGGACATGAAGCACAATTATCTTTTAAGCTATTAGAGTTAATCTCAAACTTGAATCTTGAAGTTGAATCTCAAACTTGTAACAGGCTAGCCGACTGTTGAATACGTTGTCGTCATCCATATTTTTGCTGTTTAAAGTGCTACCGTCACCAGGTAAGGTGGGACTATACTTTAGTTTCACAGACAAACCAATACATTTTTAGGATCTGTGCTGACCTTCGTCTATTTAATTAAAAACAGGCTTGTTTGCCAATAGTTTTCTTAGCATGAGGGTCAGAAAAATAGAGCTGAGCAGCAGAGTGCCTTGATATGACTGTGGTGCAGGTGATGGCTGATTTATCCTGTGTGCAGGGAACCAGTCACGGCCTGAATCCAAACACTGCTGCACACAGGATAAATCAGCCATCACCCTCACCACTGACCTCACCATTGACTGCTTTGAAAAAGGTTCAGAGTCCCGCTGTGTTGAGGCTGAATTATTAATCTGTGGCTCAGAACTAGAAAAGGCTAGACTTCCAGGATAGAAAAAGTTCCACGTGGCTCCAGACTTGCCTTCAAGTACTGACATCATCAAATGAGTTTTTGCCCAAATATGTATGTATTTTTTGGGGTGTGGCACCAAAGGTGTCAACTGTCCTAAACATGGAGTTCCACACGGCTCCAGATTGATATCCAAGAACTGACTGCACAGGGAAGTTATTAGACCCCGTCTTGTTCTTCTTCCCATGCACTATTCCAGTGATCCTTTTATTTCAAGGACCCCCAGTTTGGTATACATTAGTCCACAAATACCCCCATAACTCTTGGACACACTCTCCGAGTTATAGAGCCATAAAAGGTCCATTTGGCTCCTAAACTATCAATGTACTAAGCCGGGGACCCCCTGGAACCCCATCAAGGATTGGCGGTTCCCCGGACCCCACTTTGAGAAACGGTGCACTATTCTTTTAACACAGTGGTTCTCAACCTGTGCACATGATTTTGGGGTTCCCCAGATGACAGTGAAGTGACAATTTAAGACCTTTTTAATACTAGATCAGGGGTGGGCAGCATTTATTTCCAGAAGGCCATACTGACTTTGATAAAATGAGTGAAGGGCCACACATTGTACAATTGAATTAAAACTTGAAACACACAGTGCTGAATGATGTTAAAACTGCATGCATTTGGTAGACATGCCAGACTACTTTAGAATAAGGTTCCAAGAATGTTCAGTTAGAAGATGTTGATCTTTCTTTTTCTTTTTGTATCACTCTGGTGTACTCTGTACGAGGTTACAATGAAAAGATTACATAAAACAATCCACGTCAATGCCGTATCCTATCTTATCTGATATGCACCATCCATTGATCACTGATAAAACACATTGCATTCATTATAAAAATGACTCAAGGCAGACTGTTGCCTTGAGTCATTTTGAAAATAGCCGAGGCATTGTGAGCTTGTAGATCTGCTATTTTCCCAATATTTATCTGTGGAACCGAGTCAAACAAAATGTAATGCCTCAACTCCTACAATTCCAAGTGCTTGTCAGTGTCCCCAGTTCAAATCTGATTCTTTTGGGGGGTCACGGCCTGAAAAGGTTGGAACCACTATTTTAAAGGGCAACCTAGCCTACTTGGGTCTTGGATGTGCACAGAACTATACCTGTGTTCTACTTGTTCCCTTAAGTTGTACAATGTCACATGTGTTCATCATTAGGCTGTACTGTACCAACCCCACAATGCACTTTGTGCCGATCAATAAAAGATCTCTCTTCTGCCACCACCAAGGCATTATCCAAGCACAGTATAAATTCTACTTTGTGAATGAAGTGATTCTGTTTCAGATCCCACAGGGAAGATGGTGGATCGAGAATTTCACACAATGAGATCTCTGAGTCATGAGCTATTTGCGCCAGTGGTGGAAAAAGTACTCACGTTTTTTACTTAAGTAAAAGTATCAATACTGCAATGTAGAAATTGTCTTTTACAAGTAAAAGTCCGGAATTCAAAATGTACTTGAGTAGAAAGTACTCATTATGCAGAATGTCCCATTTCACAAGTTTTCAAATACCTCAACATTGTAGTTAAGTACAATACTTGAGTAAATGTACTTAGTTCCTTTACACCACTGATTTGCACACATGTATTTTTAGCCAGAAGGGAGGAGTTGAGAAATGCAACCACAGCCATGAGAGTGACACCACCCCGGGAGAGACCGCTGAGCTCTGTGGCAAAGAGGTGAAACATTCAACAGCAAAAGAAGTGACAGCTTTGGTGCAGAGCTGTGTCATATGGATCATCTGTCCTCTTGACTTTCTATTCCTCCACTTCACCTCCAAGACTGAGGGACAGAGATGAAGGAGCGAATGAGAGAGAGAAGACAGAGAGAGAGACACACAGAGAGAGAGAGTAGAGAGACAGAGATTTTCCCCTGTTTTGTTTTACTGTCTATGAGGCAAAATTGTTGCCATTACTAATGACTCAGAAATAATTCCTTGCAACTTTCAACAGGTGAAAATAAAACAAAAGTTGAACTTTGTGAAGAAGTCACAACAACAGTGTTCCAGCCATGTTAAGTGGGCTCTGTGCATTTGCATTTATTTTAAAGATCAAGCAATGGGTTCTGTCTTGTATCGATTGTGTTCTGTCTTGAATCGATAGAACCAAAATTTAAAGTTCCTACTGTATTGCAAAACACATTTTTCAAGGTTTTAAAGAAAACAATACCATGTCATTCTTTCTTTTACATTTTGCATGTCATATTATCATTAAAATTGTAGTGTTTGCCAATTACCCGTATTTTCCACACTATAAGGTGCACCTGAGTATAAGGCGCACCTTCAATAAATGTATTATCTAATTATATAAACGACAAGTTACTTCCGCGCGCCGCTGACGCTATAGCCACAGCTCTGTAATCGAGTAAACACAACGGCACCACAGCACAGCTCGCCAACACAGTAGCCACGTCGGACTTTCACAATTTACGGGTGGCGTAGGGCACCTATCATTGCTCACTCCACAGTTTCCACGTCGCAACATAATTTCTTCCACTCAGCACATTACGGACAAAACGGAAGGTGAATCACTTTCGTACCGTTTAGCGTGCGCACCACCGACACCGAACGGCGACGGCTTGAGCCGAACAGAGCCGAAACAACACGAGCGGCCGCCATTGAACTCTGCCCATCTCCTCCACAACAACAAACACGCAGCTCCTTCGCTTCAACCCCCCCCCTTCTTACGTACCTCCTTTGTTCCACCCAGGCCGTTACTTTCACTTCACTCATGTCTCCATCACAATATGTCCGTCCTTCACGTGCCATGCACACCCCAAACACACAAACACACGGCGACGGCCACAGTACAGCACCATACAGTAGCACGCTGGCAAATCTGGTAAACAAACCAGCCTAGGTTCATGACACCAAAGGACTCGACAGTGATGTCATCATTATGCAACCCGGAAGTACAAATACCAATGATACGTCAGTGATGTCAGTCGGGTTGCCACGTTCATGCCAGGTTTTCAAAAACAAGCGACAGAAACAAGCAAACCGTGCATGAAAAAAAAAAAAACAGCCGACGGGGTCCGCCATGTTCCAGGGGGGTCCCCGGGGGTCCCAACACTCACAGGGGGTCGGCGGACCACCAGGGGGTCCGCGGACCACCAAGTTAAAAATAAATATTAACATTTTTCCCCAATTTTTTTTTTTTTTCCTTTTGGACAGTTTTACTCCGGCCACGCTGGGCCCCGTGCGCGGCTGGGGTTGAGGGGGGCGTAGCCCCCCGAAAATCTAGTTTTCATATATAGGGCGCACCGCATTATAAGGCGCATCCGCACTATAAGGCGCACTGACGGTGCGCCTTATAGTGCGGAAACCAAGGAAACCAATATTGATACATATATAAGGCGCATCGGATTATAAGGCGCATCCGCACTATAAGGCGCACAGACGGTGCGCCTTATAGTGCGGAAAATACGGTATTTGGGGGCCCACTTGCAATACTCTCGCAGAATCATTGCTCTAGTGCAACCCTCAGGCCAGAATGTTTACTTTGCACACAGGATACCTCATAATGTAATTGGCAGATTGCAGGATGAACTCTACTTACTTTGGTGACTCCATGGCTTTTCCTCTAGACTAGAGACACCCTTCGGACAACATTTCAAGTAAGTAATTTTAGTTAATGTGCAAGGAGCAGCATGGACTCTCACGGCATAACTATTAGGAGCAGTGGGAACTAAAGTAGTGGGTCTTTTAGACGGTATATACTTGTGTATGGTATTATTAAGAGAATGACTGTATTTAGACTTAATAAATGAACCGTATCACCTCTGAAAATCCCTAAAAGAAAACTTGTTTTCCCGAACATGCCACGTGCCACCTCCTCCACATGTCCCTTCCACCTGACTGTGGCTTCTAAGAAACAGGTACTGGGTATTCCTTCAGCCGGTCAGCCATAGCAGGTCACGGCTAGCCGGACCTCCAAAGCACTGGCAGATAAAGTAGGAGCTGTGTGCTCACTGGTGCAGCAGGTGTCAGCTTCCAAACACGACACATAACCCCCCTGTATATGAGGAGCACCCCATGAGAAACATGAGCCACCTGAGAGAGAGAGAGAGAGAGAGAGAGAGAGAGAGAGAGAGAGAGAGAGAGAGGGGAGGGGGGAGGGACAGACGGAGAGGGAGGGAGGGAGGGAGGGAGGGGGGAGAGAGAGAGAGAGAGAGAGAGAGAGAGAGAGAGAGAGGGGAGAGAAAGAAAGATATGTAGGAAGGAAGAGAGAAGAAGGGGAGAAATACTGTGTGAGAGAGAGAGAGAGAGAAGATACAGAATGAGGGAACAGAGACCGGAAAAGAAAGAGAGAAGAGAGGTGGCAGGAGGAAAGCAAAAAAGAGATTGGGTTGATGGGGTTGTGAGGAAGAAAAGGGTAGAAAGAAAGAGAGAAAGGGGGTAGATGGGGAGAAAGATCACACATCAAGGACCCTCTTGGTTCCATGTGTACACTCTCAGAGTTACAGACCTTACAGTATGTACGGGTCCATTTGGAACCCTGTCAAAGAACCCTGAGGGTCCCTGGACTTTGAGAACTACCATCAAAGACTTCAGAGCCTCAAGAGACCAGTGGTGTTTTTTTTAATTATCAGTATTGATAATTTAAAATTATCAATACTGCAATGTAGAAATACTCTGTTAAGTAAAAGTCCGGAATTCAAAATGTACTTGAGTAAAAGTACGACAGTATTGGCATGGCGAGTTTTGTCTCGCCATGCCTTTCGGCCTGGCGGAGACAAAAAGGTTCTCTAAATCCTAACAGCATGTTGCTACTGTATATCAGTGGTGCTCCAACCTTTTCATATCAAGGACCCCCAAAATTATGTGTATTTGGCCGCGGACCCCCATCTCAAAATAATTTGTTCCAGGGAGTAGGGCCTCCGGAAGCAAAGATTTGAGTTAAAAATGTTCCCTTTGAAAATATATATATTTTTAAAAAAATTCAAAAATAGCAGATCTAAAAGCTCTGCTATGCTATGCGCTTGTATTTCTGCTATTGTTGAATAGCCCAAAGAAATCTAAAATGACAGAGATGCGTTCCCGGATTGAATGGGTTAACTGTGGCTGAGTATTAAAGCGTAGCTCTATAAACCACATCAATAAAAGAATGAAATCACATCTTGTAACAGCATCATAACAGAGTAGCACCATAACCATCTTAAATGGGTGAAGTTGTCCTTTAAGTATTTTTAAAAGCATGCACTTTTGAATACTTAAGTATTTTTTTTAAAGAGTGCACTCCAATACTTTACCTCAAGTATCAATTTGACAGTAACTTTCAATGTGTAATATTTGACCAGCAGTAGTTATACTTTTATTCAACTATTGGGGTTGATTAAGTACTTTTACTTTTAATAAATCTAGTGTATGATTTGCTTAATGCTGACTGTTACAAACACATGTCTGACTCACTTTACTCTCATCATCTTTAATAAGATCAAATACATCAACAGAAATCATCACTGTCACATAGAAGCTATAGAATTCAAACCTGATCCATAAATGACAAACACTACAATATAAAACATGTTATCAGTAATAATCATATCAAACATGTCACCATTATACCAATATAATTACAAACTGATTGTTTATAGTTATGCACTACAAAATAAAATTATGTTATAAGGAATCCTTTTATCTGTTTAACTATCGTAAAGCATGATCTGTCTGTCTGTCTGTCTGTCTGTCTGTCTGTCTGTCTGTCTGTGTCTGTCTGTGTCTGTCTGTGTCTGTCTGTCTGTCTGTCTGTCTGTCTGTCTGTCTGTCTATCTGTCTGTCTATAATACCAAAGTCATTCGAAACTGAATGATACATGAATTAAATAATCACTGCAACCGATTTATGACCTGCCATAAAAAAAATAGTCCTTAATCAATACCAAGATCAATATATTCTGTAGGTTTTTTATGAGACGCCAGAAGTTCTAACTGTGGTTTTCCAGAGTGACACAGATCTTCCCTGGTAACATCTTCAGTGACGGACCTTCATAATCACCATTATAAATGAATGGAAACATTGTCTCAGTGAAAGTGTGTGTGAAGGTGTGTAGGTGTGTGTTAGAATCAGGATCAGTGAAGGACAGCTGTCCTCTGTCCCAGTCCAGCTGGACTCTGATCCTCTTGAGTTTCTGATTCACTGAGAGATCAGTCCTCTCATAACCTGCTGATAATAAGACTGCTGTGTATCTACCTTTAATGCACTGTATAAACCAGCATCCACTCCCTGTGTTATCCTTCCTCCCGACAGACTCCACACACACACCTCCTCTCCAGTTTATATTGTCTCCAACCTCAACATCCCAGCTGTGAGACCCTGAGTTAAAGCCCTCAGAACCCAGGACTTGGGTCCAGTAGTCAAACCTCTCTGGGTTGTCAGGAAGCATCTGATACTGATCTACATATGTCACACTGGTCAGATCATCAGACATCAGGAGTCCAGCTTGAGCAGTGTTGGGGTCCAGGATGACAGCAGTGTAGGAGACAATGTCCTTCATCTTGTCCCAGACTCTGAAGGTCAGGTTCTTCAGGTGTTTGGCCTCGTCTATCAGTGCTCCTGAGACCGACGGTGGGTCCTGCAGGGTGAGCTGGACTCCCTCCATCATGGTCTTGTAGTTCTGCAGGAATGAGACGGGGTCGTTGGCTCTCAGCTGGTCCTCAGCCTTTTGGATTGCATTGGAGAGGGTTTCCATTTCTCTGCTCAGACCCTCAATCCTCTCCTTCATCCCCTGACTCTTCTGAGCCTCTTCCTTCCGCAGAGCGGCGATCTTGGCCTCCTCTTCCTCCTGTAGGAACTGACGAAGATTCTGAAACTGTTCCTTAATCTGCGTCTCTGTGTTCCTGGCCTGAACCTTGATGTGGTTTTCTGTTTCGTTGTAATCTTTTTTAACTTTATCAAAGACGTCCAGTTTCTCTTTTAAAGGCTTCAGTGATTCCTGGACCTTCGGTTTGAAACGTCTAGCCGCTTCGTCCACGGGTAAGAACTTGTGTCCGGCATGTTTCTCTGAATCGCGACACACAACACACCGCGGCTGTTGGTCTTCCAGACAGAAGAGCTTGAGCTTCTCACCGTGTAAGGTGCAGAGGACCTCAGAGCTCACCGGCGAGGCCATTTTGTCTGCCGGTCACACACCTGATCTGGAATGTTCTCTGAGGTTGTTACACCAGAGGAATACTAGAAGACAAAACAACAATAACATTTTGAGTATCAACAGTATTAGTAGTTATAGTAGTAGTAGTGTTTGTAGCGGTTGTAGTATTCATAGTAACAGTAATAGTTGTAGCACTTTTTAGTAATCTTCCTGTTCTTACCTCAGTGGAGATTGTATCAGATAACAGTCTGTCGGTCTGCCAGGTTGTTCAAATGATCCGTCCACCTATTAATTTATCTATTTATTGATTGATTGATATTTGCCTCTCGGTTTGTTTTTTGTGACGAAGTCTCTGACAGACGAGTGGATCTCAGTCTCACAAAAAGGCTGAACGACAGAAACAGGAAATGGACTTTGAAAAAATGTCTTCTGATAACAGGAATGTCACACACACACACACACACACACACACACACACACACACACACACACACACACACACACACACACACACACACACACACACACACACACACACACACATGTATCTACCAATCAGCAATCACACTTGCTATGCAGTAGATATATATACACACCAAACTATAAAACATATCAGAAATATATACATTTATTGTTGTGTAAATACGCTCTCAATTCTTAACGTAAGTCTCTCGGAGCTCGCAATGGAAAATGACGAACGCAGGAATAACACCCTGGTAACTAGTAACACTGAGGCATGCATAGGACACTTTGTCCTGTCAGTGAGCATTATCTCTATTTATATGGGTTTGGTCTACCCATGTGGGTGTAACCTTCTGTTGATTAATCATGTGACTAGTGTATTGAAACACAGACTTTAGCACTGTTCTATAACAGTAGCCACTCCCTCCCAGCTCCTCATCTGACCTAATCAATCAACACTCTCATGTGACTCATGTGGATCCTAACACCACAGGTCAGAGCTGTGGCCTTTAGAATCTGTATATATGTGTACCTACCTATTATGACTAAATATCCCTCTGAAAATAAGATACTAAATATGTAAATTCTACTATGAGTAATGAATATGAGTACTGTACTGAAGTATTTTTTTTTACTTTTCCATTTTTTTTTTTCTTTTACTACTACATCTCAGAGGCAAATATTGTACTTTTACTCCACAACAATTATTTGAAAACTCTTGTTACTAGTTACTTTGCAGATTTTAATTATTATTAAAAAAAACATTCATCATTCATTTTAAAACTTGTGAAATTGGACATTCTTTATAATGTATATGTTTACTTTTGGTACTTTAAGTATATATTTTGATGCCAATATATTTTGATGCCAATACTTTTGTACTTTTACACAAATACATTTCGATTACTGGATTTCTACATTGCAGTATTGATACTTTTACTTAAGTAACAAATGTGAGTACTTCTTCCACCATGGTCTCACATACATTCATGTCTTCCATTCAAGATGTTGCACAACAAACACGTGATGGTGCGCGTGGGCAGCGGCAGGGAGACGTTCGAGAGCTACCTACTGAAACACCACCCGTGTGGCATGCTCCAGATCTCCAGGGTGGAGGGGAAGACCTCTGGTGGCAAGACCCCCAACATTAGAGACCTTACCCGAGAAGGCTACCTGGTGGTGACCGCAAACTATAGCGCAGCAAGAACTAAAAGACGAGACGCAGGAAAGATCTTACACTATAGGTAGGTCACACACACTGCCTTGCTCAAAGACACAGAAAGTGGATGACACCTTTGGCTTTGAGCGGACCAAGTACAGAGGTGACCCCGTCAACTAAGAATTAGTTGACTATAAGAGTTTAAGTGGTTAACACCAGCCTTCACATGACACGGCTGCTCAGAAGCTGTTGCCAGTTTGAATTCCCGCAGGCGTGTATACGTATTGGATCTGCACGTCCTACTGTATGCAGTAAACAAACATAAAATCAAGTTAGACTAAAGGCTGGGTAAAAGCAGGGGGTAAAGTATCTGCCCACCCCAGCGTGGAGACTGGGGTTCAGTGACTCCGGTCTTTGGCCAGGCGCTCCATGGGTGGGAAGCCAGCAGGAGTTTGTGTTCTTTGTCGTTGCACTAGCGACTCCTACAGCAGGGAGCGGAACTGGCACGCGTTACGCCCACCCAGTGAAAACTGTGGGTGGGCGTAACTGTCACTGTCAGGTGAAAAGCAGAGGCTGGCGACTGGGAGAAAAATAACAAAAAACAAATTGACCGATAGATGAAACAGACAGATGAGAGGGGAGGGCACACAGGAAGAGTGTGAGGGTGGGGGCCGTGAGGTTTTCTGCAGTGGCGGCCCACCGCGGGCACGTGTCTGAGCTGCCTGCTGTGACACACTGCTACATTGTGGGTGGCAGCAATAAAAACATGGTTGATTGATCTTCCTAGCAGTCAACAGCAGGCAGCCCTCACTCACACACTCATTGCCTGGGCTTAGAAATACACACAGAGAGAGAGAAAGAGAGGGTGAGTGGGTGAGTGAGTGAGTGGGTGAGTGAGTGAGTGAGTGAGTGAGTGAGTGAGAGAGAGAGGGATACTGAAAAAGGGGAGAAAAAGGGGAGAAAGAGGAGCGAGAGAGGGAGAGAAGGAGCAGGAGAGAGATAAAGAGGTTGAGTCAGTACAGGAAATCAAAGCAACAAGCTACACAAGGTGAGAGAGACCAAAAAGAGAAAACTAGAAAACTGTGATACTCAGAGCGCAGATCTCCGTCAGGCCTGGTTGCCTACCCTGGTCTGTGACAGTTGTGGGGTGACGCGTCGACGTTGGAATTTGTACGACAGACGGTGAAACAGTACGCGTTTATGGCCAACCCCCAATCAGAGAGCATGGTCCGGCACAGGAAGAAACATTTTATTAAAATGAACAAATCCCTTATCTTCCACTTCTTAGCCATATTTTAGGCCCATTTTATACTTTGTCACACTACGGTTTTCCACAAAATAGCCAATCTTTAAGCTCACAATGTGTCGTATCATGAAGCGCTGTGCGCTTGTAAATCTGCTATTTTTGCTAAAATAAGTAAAAATAATCTTTGAAACTTTTCAAATGTCCAAATTATGGACGCCAGGGTTGAAAGCAGTTGACCCAATCAACAGCAGTAAACGCTAAACAGTTATTTATAGAAGATATAGAGACTGCAGTACATGGAGGCTAAACAAAGATCTCTCCCTCTCCGTTTGTTCTTCTATTCCAATCATGTCAAGGCTATAGCGTGGGGTATTGCTAGAGGGATGCACGTGGCTGCAGAAAGTACTTGCCTTCATTGATTAATCTCCACTCCTCCTACCTGTCACGTTGAAAGAGAGTCAGTCAGGCAGTAGGTGAGTGACTGCAATATAATGTGGTTTGTGAATGACAGAGGTCTGTGAATGGAGAGAGAGAGAGAAAGAGAGCGAGAGAGCGAGAGAGAGAGAGAGAGAGAGAGAGAGAGAGAGAGAGAGAGAGAGAGAGAGAGAGAGAGAGAGAGAGAGTATGGTCCAGCACAGGAGGAAATAATGAATAAAAATGAACAATGAAACTAATCCTTTATCCTACCGTGGCAGCCTGTCATCAGCACAGCCGTAAAGAGTCATTTATAAAAGCACATTGCAGCACATGGAGGCTATAAAAATAGCTCTCTCACAGTTTATTCTTCTTTTCCAATCATGATTATGGTATAGCGTGGGGGGTGTGGGGTGGGGGGTGGGGGAGCTAAAGAGGGACACACGTGGCTGCAGAAAGAACTGGCATTCATTGATTACACTCCAGCCCTCCTGCCTGTCACGTTGAGAGACTGTCACCCATCATGCAAGGCAGCAGGTGACTGAGTGACTGCAAGATGATGTGTTTGTGAAAGAGAGAGAGAGATGCTATGACAGCTGCTATTTGTGCACAACTTTGCAAAAGCTTATCCCAGGCTAACTTTTCCTATGTGGATATATACTGTAGGCTAACTATTTCTGACAGCAAATGCACAATTCTTATGGTTTAGATTTCCCTCAGTTGCAATGTAACAGCTCTGTGTACACATCATTTCTATTCCCTTTCAATTGTACATACATTATTATCTCATGCTAATAAAGCCCTTTGAATTGAATTGAAAGAGAGAGCGAGAGAGAGAGAGAGAGAGAGAGAGAGAGAGAGAGAGAGAGAGAGAGAGAGAGAGAGAGAGAGAGAGAGAGAGAGGAGTTCAGCCTGAAGCCCAAAAGCCTAATCATGTATCTCCCCTGGCCAAAGGGGAAATTCCCTCTTGTCCTTTAGCAGAGTAGCTCCTAATATATATCTCCTCTGGCCAATTAGGGTCTCCATCTTGTAGATGTATGGTTTCCCATCTGGGGGACCGGGGTTCACATCGGCATTATTATACACGCGTCCTGTAGTACAGACACCCAGCACAATGCACATACTGTAGTACAGACAGTCAAGTCACCCTGCCTTCCCTCATGAAAAACTGCTACTGAATTACTACACAAAAGCTACTTGTGTAGTAGTGGCTGTATAGTCACCTGTAGCAATTGTGTAGTAAATCTGTAATTTATTCACTATTCACAATACATCAGTAGAGTTTCTTAGTGAAACAGTAGTGTTCCCAGTAGTAATCAAGCCGAGTAGTGAAAAAGCTGTTAGAACATTACTGCTTTACTACAAGGGCATTTAAATAGAGATTGTGTAGAGATTTTACTACTGGCTTGTGTAGTGAATATGCAGTAACTACTATACAGAATCACTACAAATATTTAAAAAAGTGATCAAGTAGAGTTTTTACTACCTGCTAGTGTAGTGCATGTGTAGTAACAACACTACAGAATCCACTACAGTAGCCGAGTAGTGAAAAAGCTGTTAAAACATTACTGCTTTACTACAAGGGCATTCAAATAGTGATTATGTAGAGTTTTTACTACTAGGTTGTGTAGTGAATGTGTAGTAAAAACACTATATAATACTCTACAGAAGCTGAGTAGTGAAAAAGCTGTTAAACATTACTGCTTTACTACAAGGGCATTTAAATAGTGATTATGTAGAGTTTTTACTACTTGATTGTGTAGTGAAGATATAGTAAAAACACGACAATCCTCTACAGAAGTCGAGTAGTGAAAAAGCTATTAAAACATTACTGCTTTACTACGAAGCCATGTAATTGATCAAGTAGAGTTCTTACTCTACTTGATCTGGTCTTTGCTGGTCAAATGGGTGGACTGCCCAGCAAAGACCAGCTTACCAGCTAGACTTAGCTGGTCAGATGGCTGGACACTGGACAGACCAGCAAAGACCAGCTCAGCAGCTGGTCAGGTTTGGTTAGATCAGTGGTTCTCAACATGTGGATCGGGACTCCCAGGGGGGTCCCCACATGATTTGGGGGTGGTCCCCAGATGACAGTGAAGTGACAATTTAAGGACCTTTAAGACCTTTTTAATACCTAAAAAAACAAAACACCATTACTCCATCAAAAGTAACAAACTATAATATAAAAATGGTCAAACATTGGCCAAATTGTCTAACAATAATAATAATATAAGAAAACATTTTGAAAATAGCATCTACAAGCTCACAACACCTTCCTTGCGAGGCGTTGTGAGCTTGAAGATCTGCTATTTTCACAATAGAGTCAAACTAAACGTAAATGCATCAACTCCTACATTCCAAGTGCTTATCAGGGTGGGGGGTCCCCAGCTCAAATATGATTATTTTGGGACGTCGCGGCCTGAAAGGGTTGAGAACCACAGGGTTAGATCACTGTTTCCCAAACAGTGGGTCGGGGCCCATTTGTGGGTCATGGACACATCACAAGGAAAGATTGCTTTGTTTGTTTCTTACAAAAATATATTACTATATTATTTCAAAACATTTCCCACCCAAAAATCGAAAATCTTCATCAATAAAAAAATACAAAATCTAAGAATCATACATCATACCTGCCAAAGACTGTGAAGTTTTTCTTCTGTTACAATACTGTTACAATACCCCCCCCCCCCCCCCAGTATATACAGTATACAGTAGGCCTATACAATATATTTTATTTTATTTTATTTTATTTTATTTTATTTTATTTTATTTTATTTTATTTTATTTTATTTTATTTTATTTTATATTTCTTGTCCTTTTCTTGTGATGTGACATAGATAATATATTTATTTTATCGCAATTGGCAAATAATATGCTAGTTTGATTCTAAATAACACTTTTTATTGCTATGGTTACCAAAATGAACAGATCTACAGATCTACATCTTGTCGCAATTCGATGCGTTGTGAGCTTGTACATCTATTCTTTTCTTTTTTTTTACAGAGAAGTGCATTATGGGCCCTGAGCAGTGTTGCCATATCTGCTTATTATAAGCGACTTTGGGCTTGTTTTTCTGTAAAGTTGCTTCAATTGCTTGTAAATATTAGTCTAAGATTTCACTTATTTTTGATAGTAGAAATAGCAGATCTACAAGTTCACATAATGCATTGCAAATGCGACGCACTGTGAGCTTGTAGATCGGCTATTTTCAAATCTGCAAATGTCGCTTCTTTTGGGCTTAATTGTTTTCACAGACCTGGCTGCTTATTTCTCTCACAAAATCTGGCAACAATGTCTCAGCATGCTCGCGACTGCGCGGGGAGAATGAATGTTGTCTCGAGCCTGCAGCACTTCAATAGAAAGTTAGATAAATTGCGTTGCTTTGGATTCATCAAAAAGAATTATAAACCGGCTTCAGAGAAGATAAAAGGATGAAGAAGAAGCGGCGGACATTTTAGGTGAGTGTTGACACACAGAAATACTGTTTGTGTAGGCTTTTTAGCCTACTATTACTGTATTGATAATAAGTGCGTAGGCTGATGTTTTTGAAGTCAATGACCAAACTCTACACATTGTTTAGTTATTTAAATTGTCTTGATAACGGGATTATGACTAATTTATTAATTTAAAGAGAACTCTCAGCTGAGAAGCAGTATCTGCTCTTTGACAGTAAGTTCAAGTTATTTTAGCAATGCAGATTTTCAACAATAGTTCAACTCTTGAGAGCGTAAAATGAAACGTATCATTTTAGCATCTTAAGAGTTAAAAGGTATATAAGGGTCCATTAGTTTACCATAACCTTTCATTCACGGTACCCCTGAATTACATTTTTAGGATCTTGTATCATTTTACACTACGTAAATATCCCCATCTTTCCACAGCATGAAATGTCCATCAGTTTGCATCAGTACTGACTGCAAATAAATGTATACTTGACGTTCAACCACTTGAACCTTAGCATCCCTATTCTGGGGGAACATTCCCCAAAAAAGCCGATTTACAAGCTCACAATGTGACGCGTTGTGAGCTTGTAGATCTCGTGATCTGGTGTAGATGTCATCAGGTATTTTACTGAGCATTTAGGATCTAAGGTTAAACTTACAGAAGTGATATATATTGTTGAATTCCAAATATTCAGAAATGATTCTGATTTAAATTACATGATTTGTTTTTGTACATCTTTACAGATCTCCCAGAACTTCTGAGCCGAGTTGAAGCTCTCTCGGGGGCTTTAGACACAGGGGTCACCCTGAGGCCCTGTCAAAATCAAGCTGCACAAAAAGAGGTAGTTGTTACACAATATTATATTTACTTATTTATTTCAAGAACCCCCAATTTGATAGAAAATGTCCTAATCTACGTGGTCTAAAGCCAGTATTAATTTGACTGTTTTTGCCACTTCTCAGCTATCCAGCTCTAACCTTAGACATTTGTCAGTGTTGTCGATAACTACTATAACTTCTACCACTTTTTTTGGTCACATGATTGGATACTGGATTCTGATTGACTTAAAAAAAAAGGTTGTGGGCTAACAACCCTCTGTTTTTTTCCCCGCCCACTTTTGTGTTGCAAGGAGACATTCTGATTGGCTTATAGCAGTCACATGGGCAAGCCTACCCTACCATGCTGAGTGTATTCTGAAACAATTAAGGATTGTAACTCAATAGCCTTGCATGTTTTCTTTCATTTATATGGTCGAAGTGGTAGAAAAGCAATTTACCACTCGAGGGTCGTGTGTTATGGTCTGATAAAGCCACTGTTTCTGGGTTGTTTTGCACTCGCATAACCCACTCTCTCTCGTGGTAAATAGCTTACTACTACTAGTAATATTCAATAATTTCTGAAGTTATTCTGTACACTGTTCTGTTTCTTTTTCAGACTGACATTGGAGGAGGGGTTCTTGTGCCAGAGCACTCCCTCCGGTACATCGACCACTCCAAGCACTCAGCCTTAACAAACGGTCTCCTGACCCTCCTGTTCAGCAGAACTGAACTAGCACAATGCAGCATCACAGGTAGGGGTGTGCTCAATGGTCTCAATGGTTCATTTATATAGTGCCTTTAATCCAAGGCGCTTTACAAATATTGCATTACATTTACCCATTCACACACGCATCCATACACCAATGGTGGAGGAAACCATGCAAGGCACCAACCTGCTCACTGGGAGCAACCAGGGGTTCAGAGTCTTGCTCAAGGACTCTTCGACACTAACTCTGGGGGAGCCCGGGATTGGTTTAATGCCTTTATTGATACGACAGCATACTGACAGGAAACTGGTAGAGAGAGAGACAAAGGTCGCCCGGATCGGGAGTCGAACCGGCGACATCAGAGACATTTGTGATATGCGCAGTAGGCCAGCGGGAGCCCACAAAATGACCTTTTCTATTGATTATTCATGCCACAGAGAATTGAGTTCAATAATATGTTCTTGTATTTGTCGCATGTCTAAAACAATAATTTGACTTCAATTCTGGATGGGGACTATGTAATTAATACACTTTAGTGGAAATTATCTATTAGCAGCATATATCTCATTCCTATACTGAGTCGGCCTGTGTGTATAATTAGTAATCATAATACAATTAATCATTGTATGCCAATCATAATGATGATCATCCTAAAATAATAGCAAAAGTGATTGTGATAATTATGGTTATCCTGATAATTAGCTGAAAATGGTGATACAATGTTTGTCCATATTGCCCACCCCTAATTACAGGAAAGAAGTGCAACATCCAGAAAGACGTTGCCACCCCGAAGCCCATGCTTGACCCGCGGAAGCTTCAAGCTGTTGTTGGTGAGATTTTAAATTATTGTTTCTTGCTTCATGACCTGAAATGTTAACATTTGACACAACTTTAGGTCGACAGACAAGGGTCTGTCGTGATGTCCCTCCCACCCGGAAGGATATAGAGACACAGGGCGAGAGCACACAGTAGGATGGTTTTAAAAATCTTTGGGATCATAATGACTCTACATTAGAGGCATATCTATTGGGGCTGTCGCATTAATCGCATACCGCAATATTTCTGTTTCAAACCGCAATGGGGAGATATACCACACAAACCACGGCTCACACGAAATGGTCACAAAGCATTACAAAAGCATACACAGCAATGAAGACTAAGTGAACATTAAAATACAGTAAAAACTCATCTCTGCTGTGCTATTTAAAAAGCAACACTGTAAAGCTTATTCATTGTAGGTTATTTATATATAGTAATTCAAGTGTAAAATTGCTGTTAACCACCTGAACTCCATATGGTTGAGCGAAGTCCCTCAGAGCTCTATACTAGTGTATGTTCTGTCTTATATTATTGTGGGGAAAGCTTTTGGCTGAAAATAGCCGCTTGGCAAGCTTACAGCGCTTGTACAAGCTTACAACGCTTTAAACACATTTGCCTTCCCCACAAAAAGGATGAGGTTAAAAAAGGGTGGGGTGGGCCAGTGCAATTTTTGTCGCATACCGTACTTCTGAGACACTTAATCACACCACGGTTAAATTGTGTCATCGGGACAGCCCTAATATCTATGTCTTATGGATCATACCCTCGGAGCCCAAACAATCCTAACCTGACAAAGGTGGGTGTGTTCCAGCGGTTGTTATCTCTCCCATTGGTCATTGAATGGCACTACTGGGCGATGATGGTTCAGCATTGCTCTAGTCTGTTACCCAGAATTCAATTTTAATCATTAATCTGTTTTCTCTCCCTCATACAGCCTACGTGATGGAGAAATGCGGCGTTCCCAAAAAGAAAGTTCTTAAGGTGGTGACAGCAAAGCTTAACTACGAGGACAAGGTAGGGAAGCCAAAACGTCCCAAGAAGACCGGTGGGCCAAAAAAGAAGACATCACAGAAGACTGACCCTTCACCTCCAAATATACGTAATGAAGTCTAGACCTTAGCTGAAAAAAAAAAAAAGATAATCAGATCTGGGCCACATCCAGATTGGAATCCAAACGGTATTAACATCACGTGACCATTAAAACCAATCGGATTCCAATCTGGATGTGGCCCATGATCTGATTCAGACTGAGCTTGGCTGCCACTGTAAATGGGGTCCCCGTTTTATTTTATTTTATATATGTATATGTATTGTTTTTATTTATATTGTTGTTCAAGGGCATGCATCTTGTGTTTTTTTTTGTGTATTTTTGAGAAGCGGTCTTGCAACAGCTTCGGCAGTACAAATAAGGTTGAAAACTTTGGAAATCCGTTTTTTACCCGTGATGGGATTTGTCCACTCAAAACCATCTTTAGCCAGTTTAGTACATTCAGCAATGTATGGAGCTAAGAAAGTTTCCATTTTTGGCTTACTCGGTCCAAACCAAAGGGCTGTCACCATTATATGTTGTTTCCGCAGTTTGGGCGGCAGCTCAATTAGTTGTGTTTGTAAAGGCCAAATAGAGTATTTGGACGAACGAAAAACTGGGACACCATCACAAGTCCAAATGACAGACAAAGAATCGTTATCAAGTTTCCCCTCAGAACAATTCTGTGTGTTAATTGTATTGATATTGTTTTTATTTATATTGTTGTTGTTCAAGGGCATGCCTTAGGCCCCATTTACACCGGTAATCAGATCTTGGCCACATCCAGATTGGAATCCGAACGGTATTAACATCACGTGACCATTAAAACCAATCGGATTCCAATCTGGATGTGGCCCAGATCTGAGTCAGACTGAATTTGGCCGCCACTGTAAATGGGGTCGCTGTCCTAGTGAAAGTGAGTGCCTGTCTGTGCTCAGGTTGAGTCAGACCTATTATTCACTCCAAACCTGATAAGAAATTAATGCACACTGGCTACAGTGCACCTTTTATTCCTCTTTTGTTAAACATACAGCCTGGATAATCTGATCAGATCTGGACCACATCCAGATTGGAATCCGAACGGTATTAACATCACGTGACCATTAAAACCAATCGGATTCCAATCTGGATGTGGCCCAGATCTGATTCAAACTGAACTTGGCTGCCACTGTAAATGGAGTCCAACTACAGCAATGAATGTACTGCCAGACAGATAATATATTTTGTATTGATATTTGTATTGTTATTGTTGTTATTGTTATATAAATGTTATATAATTGTTATAATTGATTGATTTCATGTCCCCTCGAATAACTGAACCTGAGCATGATTCTGAATTGATAAATGGTAATGTAACCAGTTTCATCATCAGAAATTGCTGATATGCAGTGGTCAAGTAATGAGTAGATGTTGTCATTACTTAATAGTAAGGCAGAAGTAATTGAATGACAATTGTGTAGAGCTTTAAAAGTGACCCAAAAGGGTTTAAGTAGTAACAAAAAGTAATTTGTTAGTGATCAGTAGTGATAAAACACTACATGAACACTACACACAAGGATGGAGTGACTCAATAGGGATTGTGAAGAGATACAGCGGTAAATGTGTAAGCATTCTGTAGACTTTCAGAAGTAATTCAAAAGGGTTTGTTTAATAGTAAGACAGAAGTAATTGAATGATAATTCTGTAATGTTTTAAAAGGGATTCAAAAGGGTTTGTGTAGAAACAAAGTAATTCATTAGTGATCAGTAGTGATAGAACACTACATAACACTACACACAAAGATGGAGTGATTCAGTAGGGATTTTGAAGAGAAACAGGGGTAAATGTGTAAGCATTCTATAGAGTTTTAGAAGTAATTCAAAAGGGCTTGTTTAATAGTAAGACAGAAGTAATTGAATGATAATTCTGTAATGTTTTAAAAGTGATTCAAAAGGGTTTGTGTAGAAACAAAAAGTAATTCATTAGTGATCAGTAGTGATAGAACACTACATAACACTACGCACAAAGATGGAGTGATTCAGTAGGGATTGTGAAGAGAAACAGGGGTAAATGTGTAAGCATTCTATAGAGTTTTAGAAGTAATTCAAAAGGGCTTGTTTAATAGTAAGACAGAAGTAATTGAATGATGATTCTGTAATGTTTTAAAAGTGATTCAAAAGGGTTTGTGTAGAAACAAAAAGTAGTTCATTAGTGATCAGTAGTGATAGAACACTACATAACACTACACACAAACATGGAGTGATTCAGTAGGGATTGTTAAGAGAAACAGCGGTAAATGTGTAAGCATTCTGTAGAATTTCAGAGGTAATTCAAAAGGGTTTGTTTAAAAGTAAGACAGTAGTAACTGAATGATAATTGTGTAATGTTTAAAAAGTGAATCAAAAGGGTTTGTGTAGGAACACAAAGTAATTCATTAGTGATCAGTAGTGATAAAACACTACATGAATATTTTCCATAGGGATTGTGTAGAGCTGCAGCAGTAGATCTGTAAGCATTGTGTAGTAATTCAACAATGAATGTGTAGTGATTGTATAGTTCTTTCCAAAAAGCCTATAGTGAGGCTGAAGTAATTAAGTAGCAGCCAGGCAGTGATTTGAATAGTAATTATGTAGTAATTATCAGTAGTGATTAAGTACTGAAACGGGCCATTTCTCCACATTTTACTATTGAAATCACTACATAAATCACTACTAATCGCAATAGCAATTGAGTAATGAAATGGTAGTTTTTGTGTAGACATTTGGTAGTAGTTATGAGTAGTGATTCAATAGTGTTTTTTCACGAGGGTTGCTCGATGACATGCAGCTATGGCTGAACACTTTGACATTGATCAAAGCTCTCAAACACTCTCACTGAAAGGCACCTGAAACCTCACCGCCAACATTTAATATTCTCTAAGGGGGGCGTTGTAGTCTATTGTAGTCTATCGAGGGAAACTGGTCTCTCTCTGTTTGTTGTTCTATTCTGTTCAATCATGTTTAGGGTATAGCATGGGGAATAGCTAGAGGGACGCACGTGGCCGCAAAAAGTACTTCACTTGATTACACCCCACCTCTCCTACCTGTCACGTTGACATGTCGCCATCATGCCAGGCAGTATGTGAGTGACTGCAAGATAATGTGGTTTGTGAATGACAGAGGTTATCTGACACGGCCCAAAACATACTCTTACAGCGTGGAAACGCTGCCACTTGAAGGTCTCTTTTCTGGTCAGGAAAAACACTCTTACATCAGGCCCTGATGCTGAGGTCAGTTGTTTTGTGTCCGTTTAATTCTTCCCACCCATAAGAGGTCAGCAACTGGCCCATAGTTTAATTACGTCTGGTCTAGGATAAATGGAGCATCATGAACAGAACACACACACACACACACACACACACAAACACACACACACACACACACACACACACACACACACACACACACGTTCTAAATCAAAATGAAATAAAGCAGATTAAGAGAAGAAGCACAGTTCCTAGAAAAACAAATGAAAGAACTTTCTTTTCTGTTTAAACCGAAAGGGCACACACTGATGTAGAGAGAGAGAGAGAGAGAGAGAGAGAGAGAGAGAGAGAGAGAGAGAGAGAGAGAGAGAGAGAGAGAGAGAGAGAGAGAGAGAGAGAGAGAGAGAGAGAGAGATGGAGGATGCCAATCATGAGTGATGGAAGGATTGTTGTGAATGTAGGTCATCTATTAAAATGTGTGTCAGTGTGCAAGTGACAAGGGAAGGCAACTTCCCTACTCGGAGAGTTAGGGCGAGACTGGAGGCTGAATAGAGGGACATTAGAGGAAGAGCACTACAACTACTTGGTCAGCCTCAGCTGCTATTAGAGGAAGAGCACTCACACAAAAGATAAGAGAGAGAGAGAGAGAGGAGAAAATTGGAGGAATTGGAAGAAAAATGAAAATGGTACTGTACATAATAACTCCAGAGTAACAAACCATACATGTACGGTTTTGAAGAAAGGTTGGCTTGTTACAGATAATCCCCCGAATGTGCAGTCCCTCATTGCTGTTCCACGGCACCACGGTCAGAAAATAAACGGTATAATAATTATTTTGTTCAGATTTCTAACATTTCTACCATGTTTGCTGAGCTGTTACTGTTACGGTGTCTGAGACCCCAATACTTTTAGGGCTTAACCACTTGAAACCTTGATATTTTTGGCAAAGGGATTTGTTTTAAATGGAAGAAATTGGTACAGTTTTAACTCAGGTCTTTTTTTTTTACTAAGAATAGAGGGTTTAAGTCAAGAGGTTAAGAAATAATAATCCTACAGTTACAGAGCCCTGGTGATTGACAAACAGAAAGAAGGGAGGGAGAGGTGAGCCCACAGTGAGCTGTGAAGGCAGCGTGCCACCCATTTCGGATGCTGTCAATGCACTGAATGGGACATTATCACGTTTAGTCAGACTATTGATTGGTCAAAGTACTGTAGGTGAGATACTGACCTTCCCACGTTTAGTCAGACTACTCATTGGTCAAAGTAGGTGAGATACTGACCTACCGATGGGCCTCAGTAGGTGTTTTGTATAAACCGTCTCAAGTACCGAGTTATGCAACGATAGACACAGAATCGTAAATCATGTTTTGGGATCATAGGCAACCTGTGGAATGATGTAAAGCAATGCTGAATTATGATGCATGGAAACCCTGAACCCGGGAAGAACCTGTGTTGACCAATACTTACCTTATGGTTTAAATGTATGAACAATGCTCTGTGAAGCCCTATTCTGAAATAAACGCCCTTAAGTGGGTTTGTACCCTGCCTTCTGGGTCTTGGCCTTGATCAGTATCCCACAATTTTCACAGGGATTATTTATTAGTGTGTTAATATATTTTGGAGTGGAAATGGTCAATGGCAGTCAATGTGTTAATGCCAATTTTCAAACATACAACAAAAATCACACCCAGTGTGAAGTGGGCGGTGTGGTCATCACAGTGATGGAAGCTCACTTTTTTAAAAAAGTGTTTTTCTTTAAGTGCATTTTAAGTCCTATTTATAGGTTATTAATTTCATCATGTGTCTCGCTATAGCCAATCACAGTGCTGAATAGAGTCAGCCAATAGAGTCAGCCAATCACAGTACAGCTAGGGGTGTACTAATGTATGAGCCAATCACAGTACAGCGAAGGGTGTACTAATGAGGTGTCCCAACCCCACTTATAGGGGCGGCTACACCACCCAAAAATATAATAATTGGTAGCTCTGAGGACCCCTGTTGAAGACCAATGCTTTATAGAGTCCTCCCATATAACAAAATACATATTTCTTTTTTTCTAAATTTCATGCAGGGTCCTCCAATTCTCCATCAGTCATGGCAGCCAGTTCCCACCTGATGTTGTGAGGGAGTTCTGACTCCTCCAGACCGTACTGGAGAACCGCTAGCGTGCATAACGTCTTAAGACTAGGACTTACGTCTAAGATGCACAGGTCATTGTCGAACGTGTCCCGTCCTTTATATCCTCCAAAGGTGATGACACGATTTCCCACCATGCAACAGCAGCTATGTTTCATCCAAAGCGGGTCATTCACCTTGGGCTTAACCTCCTTCCAGGAAAAGGTCTCTGGACTGAATCTCCACATATCATTGCAGGTCCCACTCCACATATCATTATTAATGAAGGTCACACCACCAAATATGTACAGCTCTCCATTGTAGGCAAAGGCTGAATGCTCGGCACGTCCTATTGGTTGAAGCTGTGCATAAGGTGTGCTCAGCCAATAGTTGGTCTCTGTGTCAAACACACTGATATTGATATATATGTAGTCCCAGCCTATGTCCTCTGGATCCTCGTCCCCATAACCCGAAAATACAAACATCTTTGTCCCGATGATGGTGGCAGAGTGAACCGATGAATTAGGTGGCGGACTGCATACGGTGTTAATTGAAGACCAGACCATTGTGGTGGTGTCCAGCTTGTAGAAGTCATTAGTGTGGTCAGTCAGCTTGGTCTCTCCTCCATAGACATAAATGACCTTCCCCAATACACAGGCTGAGTGGCCGCACCTCGCCTCTGGAACGGTTCCAGAAACCTCAGAATTGAGCCATATGTGGGTGTCGACATCAAACGCATAAAGCACGTTGTTGCAAAGTGTACGCATATTCTCTCCTCCCCAGATGTAGACGATATCTTCAATGAGCACAGCTGTGTGGCCAGTGCGACTACAGGGAACCTCGAGGGGACGTTTTCCTCTTGTGGTAGTCACTGGGGGCAACGTCGTCCATCTCAGAGACACTGTGTTGAAGACGTACACATTGATGTGATCTTCTTGAGTTTTCCTAACGTTACTATCCCAGCCTCCAAAGACGTACACTTTGGGTCCAACTGCGACAACAGCAACATCATGGGTGAAATGTGGGGCTCCTCGCGGCTTCACTGTACAGCAAAACATTTTGACACACCAGCACCACGCTGCGTAAAATCCAATTTGCACCGTTTTGTTCTGTACACTTTACACGCCTAAAACTTATATTGGAGGCCAGGCTATGACGTCAGTACTAGGGTGGCGTCATTTAATCTCCATATTTGGGAAAAGTTTCTGCCCAAAAATGGACAATTATGGGTCCGTTTTTGGTTCCATATGTACACTCTCAGACTTAAATAAGCATTTTACAGTGTTGATTGGGCTTCTAGCACAGTTTAGTTAAGATATTCTCAAACTGAAGGATCCTCGTTTTGATATGCATTAATCCATACTGAGCCCCGTCGGTAGGTCAGTATCTCACCTACTTAGACCAATAAATAGTCTGATTAAATGTGATAATGTCGCATTCAGTGCATTGACAGCATCCGAATTATGTTATTCATTATTTATGGAGCTGGGTTTCAGTGTGGACGCAGTAGCCTTGCAGTCTCACTCTTACACACTGTGTGCATGTGTGCATGTGCATACAAATGTTAATGTTTTATAAAACAAACAAACATTAGGTTTCATGCACACAGGTATTGGTGATTTGTGTGTAACTGCAGACAGCGCAGGCTGATGTGATGAACTGATTGAACCAGGACAAACTCTCCTCCCAAACGTACAGTACAGCATGCACCACAACAAACAAATGTCTCAATCTAAACGTGTGTTCAGCACTTTGTGATTTTCATGTTAAGATAGCAATTGGAGAAAGAAAATCAAAATGCAGTGTAGAGTGAAATGTGTTGCAAAGTTGCATCTTTGGTGCAGAGTAGAATGAAGTCAGGTTTTTGCTGAAACACTGCTATTGTACTGGTTGCAAAAGGCAAGTGAACTGAGGTGGGAAGGGAGATGATGATTTATGACATGACTAAAGTTGCTGCCAAGGAGAAAAGAGAACTGTGCATAAAACTGCATACCACTGCAGGGGAGGTAGGTTCATATAATGAGAAACTCAATGTTTTATGAGCTCGTGAAAAAATGATGTTTTGATTTTAACTGCCGTCTGTGCTGTTAAACCACAGTGTGTAGGCATCTGTGTGTGTGTGTGTGTGTGTGTGTGTGTGTGTGTGTGTGTGTGTGTGTGTGTGTGTGTGTGTGTGTGTGTGTGCATGCGCAAGGGTGTGTAAATTATCATTTATTATCGATAGAAATTGTTTCGTTTTAATTGTATCCCATTTAATTTAATCTATCGTTTCATTGAGTTTTTGTCTCTGCATGCGGTGCATCATAAACACCTATCCACAAGAAACACAATCTGTTCAAAATACTTCTGAATAACATTATGCGAGTGCTGTCAATACGTTAAAAAGTCTTATCATTAATTAGGCCACGCCTCAAACAACCCACTCCACAAATAACTGTCCTATCAGATGTCTCTTGATGCAACACCGCCATACCTAATCGCAGAGAGCTGGGATGGGACAACGGACAGGCTAGGGCAGGGCAATTATCCGAAAATATATTGAAAACAATATTTAGAACGTACTGTATAACCGACTTAACCTTGCTCATGAAGCCTAGGTATCGAATAATGAAGAAGCTTTTTAAAAAAAAAGCTTTTTAACATTTCTTATTTACCAACGAATGGACACGGGCACAGCCCTCCATTGGGTTGTCAGCGATATGCACGCCGAGTTGGAAAAATGTGGAGATGGAAAAATGAATAGCATCGTAGAACCAATGCAAAGACTTTGTGTCTTAGTGTGACTCTTCATATTGGAACGGTAGCAGGATTGTTTTTCAAAGCAGTAGACATTAATGGTTTGGGCTGCTTTTCTCTGAGGTCTAAGCCCATTCATTGAATTTAGATTAGATTCCACATTTTTGTGGCATAGCAGTAGAACAAATTGAATCCCTTGTTAGAGCCAAATCGGTGTTGAAGGTAATTTGTGGAGCTCCCTCTGGTGTTGTGATTGTGGACGTCATTGACGTTTTTGAAGTAGTTTGACACATGGGTGTCTTTTTGTTTGAGGTGTAGTGTATCTTGTAGACCAGGCCCATTGCAATTTCCTGTACTCTGTCCTCTACCCTGAGCCAACAAAACAGTTTGTTTTGGGATGTCTGGAGCCTTATTTTTAAGGCCTTTGTGGTGCTATGGTACCATTAGGTGCATGCATAGTCGAAGTGACATTGGATGAGTGCTCCTGCTAGAGTCCTCAATGTATTCTTACTGAATACATTTCGCCAGTCAGACTGTTACACCTACGTACGTTGCATTAAGGAGTGCTGTAAGAGATCTTTTCTGCCTGCTGCAATCAGGCTTGTTAAATCAATCCACTGGACTGTGATTTAGTATTTTTTTTGTTTTGTTTTAATACTGTAGGGCAGGCTATTAAAAAAACTAAAAATAGATGTCTAAAAATGTTTTTCCTGTCTTTTTTAGATTTGAATCAGGTCTGTTGTAGAGGTCTATACTGACCAGTTTTTGTAGTGTATTATATTTGACACTACAAAAACCACTTAAGCCCTTTGTACTTTGTCCTATGAAATAGCAGAAATAGCATTGCGATGCGATGCGAACGGGCATGGCACTTCAGTAGAAGCATATTAGAGTGATATACCGTACATAAAACTAAATGGTCTCTCTCCAACAACTGAGCACAGTACCTGACAATTTCTTTCAACAGCTGAAAAGAGAGCAAAACGCCAAACTCCTCCTCTTTCAGATGGGGGTCCGCGGCCAAATACATATTAATTTGGGGGTCCTTGCCATGAAAATGTTTGGGAACCCCTGTTCTGGGGGCGGAGCGACAGAGCAGCAGTGGTTCTGCAATCATGCGGATGAGAAAAGCGCTCACCAACTAGTGTAGGCTTACATCTCTAGCCATGTTTATCAGTGGGAGTGAGTGTACCATAGATGTCCTGGCCAGTTGGGCTCCATCCAAAGCTAAAAGCCCTCCTGGCCCCCCAGTGGCTCAGCATGGTGTGTGGGTGATGCAGGCTGTTGCACAGGGCTCATGCCAGCGATGGCCTGGCACCACAAACCAGGGCAGACTGAGGAAGCGGACCGAGACCATATGGACTCAAACTGCCCCTAACGTACCACAAAGGTGCAGGGTTTGTGTGAATGTGTGTCTTTGCACACATGTGCTGTATGTGTGTATGTTTTTCTTTTTTTGCCTTTTATTTGTTGCCATCTTGTTCATTAGAGCACTTTGCTACACTGTTCTGTAAATGCTATATGAAGAATATTTATTATTACCAAAACTACACATTGATCTGGGAAGACGCATCCACTACCCATGATACTATTCCAAACAGATGGGTAGTAGCCTCGGAAACCCATGCCTTTTTTTTTGTTTCAAAAGAAAAAAAGCCTGGGAGAACCTTGCACGAACGCTGGTCTTAGGACCTTGTTATCTCCTAACCAATCAGAGTGCTCCAAACCCAGGCGCTGGAATCCAGCGCCTGGGTTTGGCTCCGCCCTTCAAGACCATCGATTGGGCTCGTTCTTTCAGTCTAGATGGGTGGTGGCTCAGGAGGTATGCAGCTGTCTGGGAACTGAAAGGTCCCTGGTTTGATACCCAGCTCTGCTTGGCTTTGTGCCAAAATGTCCTTGAGCAAGACACTACCCCTAACTGCTACCTGCTACTGCAGGTTGGTGCCTTGCATGGTTCAAACTTGGGGGACAACTTTAATGTCCCATCACAGGTTTACAGGTGTAAAACAGTTTTTGCGCAAGCTCCATCATTTTGTTATTACCATAAGAGAAAGGGAAGAAGAAGAACGGGGGGCAAGAGAGATCAACAAAAACAAACAAATCATCTACATATTTACACATAGTATCTATCCGGTACAGTAAGTACCTGAGGTAAGACATAAAGGTGTGTGAGCATAGCAGTAGATATATACTGTACATGATATATATATATATGGACGTTAGTTAAGGTGTTAAAAAAAGGGGGAACTAGAAAAAGTGCTCCTTGGAGCACAGGTCTCCGCCAGGTCAGGTAGGTTATTGTGGCCTCCTGGTGGCGCTACAATAGGCCAATGTCAAAAGGGTGCCATTTGTTCTTGCACGGCAATCGGACACTGCATTCATGATTTGAGGCATTTTGTTCAAAAAAAAATGTTTTGCTAAATTAGACCTGCTGGTGGCGCTATAACAGGCCAATGTTAAAAGGTAGCATTTGTTCCTCAACATAGTGTGAATGTGCGCGCAAAGTTTGACCGCAATCAGGCGCTGCATTCATGATGTGCAGCATTTTGTTCTAAATGGGCCACTCCTGCAAACTTTAGATGTGAATCTTAGCCAATCAGCATGGAATATAAAAAATTAAACAGATCCATCTTGATCACATGACTATAGACATCATGTGTACCGGTGTGCGTGAAATTTGGATAAAATCGGAAGGAGTAATGTAAAGAAATATGTTTTACATAAGTCGGCCTCCTGGTGGCGCTATAAAAGGCAGATGTGAAAAATGCAGGGCAAAGGTTTTTCCTTGACCTCTAGGGAGTGCGCATACAACGTTTTACACTAGGGGTGTGCCGATACACTAATTTCACGAAACGATACGATACGATATTTGGCTCACAACTTCGATACGATTTCGATACGATACGATACACACTTTTTTTATTATGAAAATATATGGAGGAGAAAAAAAGAAAATGCAAACAAATAATTCTGTTTTTGCATTATTCAGACATGCAAACTTGTAGCTTTTCAGCTACAATAGCCGTTTTGAATCCAAATAGTATGACACCTGACCCGAAAAAAAAACATGTTGTCACTCTTTTCACTTCGGGGCCGTTTGCATGCCTGATTATTATGATTGTAAAAAAAAATTATTTTTTTTCAAAAACGATATTTTTTTTTTCCAAAACGATACATATCGTCGCGAAAACGTATCGCGATATATCGCGGGACGATATATCGGCACACCCCTATTTTACACAGATTGGTGCAGTTATAGGTAAAAACACGAATCGGGCTGTTATAGCGCCACCATGAGGCTGATTAGAAAAATCTCAAGTGGAATTTCTTCCTCGGCATAGTGGGAATGTACGTGCAAAATTTCACGGAAATTGCATGCTGTGTTCATAATTTGAGGCATTTTGTTCAAAACGGAGCAGTTCTGCAAACTTTGGAATCCATTTTTAGCCAATCAGGATGGAACATGAAAAATCTGAAAGACCTGTTTCGTTTAATGACTATAGAGATACTGTGTACTGATTTGTGTGATGTTTGGACAGAATATGTAGGAGTACTGTGAAAAAATGTGTCTTGCAAAAAGCGGCCTCCTGGTGGCGCTATAACAGGGCCATATGAAGAAATTGGGGCAGAGGTTCTGAATTGACATCCAGGGAGTGAGTGTGCACAGTTTCGCTGCGATCAAGCCAACGGTGCGGGAGATTAGCTGTCCACAGACGGACGGACGGACAGACGGATGGACGGACGGACGGACGGACGGACGAACAGGGGGTAAAACATACTCTCTCACCATGCCTTTCGGCCTGGCGGAGACGTGTTGTACATGGGATTTAGGTGCAAAGTGTCAGCACGTGTCGACCGCTTAGGTCCTACTCCAAACTTCTTCAGGTGGCGAAGCCAGTACAGTCGCTGCTGAGCCTTTTTCCTCACGTGTGTGGTGTGTGACTCCCATTTAAACTCCTCCTCGATGCCTACTACGAGGAACTCAACCTTGCTGACCCTTTCCACGGCAGCTCCATCGATCAGCTCCATCGATCTCTCTACTCTTGAAGTCTATGATCAGCTCCTTGGTTTTGTCGACCTTGAGGGCGAGATTGTTCACCCGGCACCAGTGTGCCAGTGAGTTGTTCTCATCTCTATAGGTAGACTTGTCATTGTTTACAATCCGCCTCCGGCCTATCACTGTCGCGTCGTCCACGTAGTTGAAGATGTTGTCACGTGTGGCTGCGCAGTGGCTGTGCAAATTGATCACGTGTGGCTGTGCAGTCATGCGTGTACATGTTGTAGAGTCCATGCATACGTACATATTTGTCCTTCAGCTTGGTTGTTGAGCGAATGGGTGAATGTAACATGCTTTGGATAAAAGGTGCTATAAATATGCAGCCCATAAGGTTTTTCACTCTATTTAAAAGCCCAAGCTACACGTGAGAGCAGACTTAGATAAATCGGCTGTCATTTTATAATTGGGAAGGCAGGTGTTGCTGTTGTAGTGACAGGCCATGATGTGCCTCCTGGATTGTTTTTCCATAAATTAATTGGAAATGTTCTGTGGAGATAGCACACCATCAAGGTGTTTTTCATTGTCATATCTATTATCTGAGAAGTGTTTCTGTCTGTGTGTGTGTGGTCCGTGTGTGGTCCGTGTGTGGTGTGTGTGGTGTGTGTGTGTGTGTGTGTGTGTGTGTGTGTGTGTGTGTGTGTGTGTGTAATTATGTGCAGGCCCACTCATCCCAAGGGGGGTGAATACAAGTTTATGTGTGTTCTTCTGAAAGAAATTGATCATATGTGTGCGTACGCTCATCGAAAAGGGAGTGAGCACAAGTTTGCATGTGTGTTCTTCTGAAAGAGATCGATCCTGTGTGTGTGTGTGTGTGTGTGTGTGTGTGTGTGTGTGTGTGTGTGTGTGTGTGTGTGTGTGTGTGTGTGTGTGGTTTTCCCAGAAGAAGACCGATAAAGCAGTCATAACACACAGGGGCGCGGGTGCATGATGAGCTTAGAGGGACATGAACGTGTTAAGCCCAATTTGTCACAGGTCGAAAATAGCAGAGCTGCGTGAGCTTGTAGATTTGCTATTTTCAGGGGAACGACACCGTATTGCGAGAGAAGCTGAAAACCATACACACCCATGCATGAGACGATGAACACTGTTAACCACATCAACCCTTTGAGACCCTATTTTGGGCATATCATTATAGTTGAGAATTCTCCAAGGTATGGCCTTGGTGTTAATTCAACCACTTAAGCCTGATTTATACTCATAAGCTGATGTCATGCGACAAAGTCACTTCGTGCCGCGAGCTTGTACATCAGCTATTTTTTTAACACAAATGTTCTCTTCCCTGCTACACACCCCAAAGATATTTTAAGATGAAGAATGGAAATGACAAATGGATGAGTTAACAAAAACACCTACTGATGCACAACCTTGGACACATCATCAGTGTTGTTTCCTGGAGTCACTGGGTGTTTCGGGTCTTGCAACAGACACTCTCCTCCAGGCGCCCCGACCGAGGCTGATCAGACCCTGGCCTGTGACCAAGTGGCATGCTACTGCCCCCACTGTCTCTTGGGGGCTTGCGGTGGCTGGTGAGATGTTAGCAACAGGTGTTGGCGACACTAGGAGGCTCTAGGCACTGTGGGTTGCCTCCGGGGCCTGGCTCCTCCTTCGTCTGACCAGAAGTGAGCCTTCTGTGCGTTGCGTCGTCGTTTCTGCTGGGCACAAACATCTCATTCTGACTTGAGGGATTTTTAAACCCTCCTTGCAGGTTTTACCGCAGTCTGTAGCTTTTGCATCATCATTAACAACAGTATACACAACAAACTCAGTGTTATATCTGAGAGTGTTAAATTCTGTAAAGGTCCATTTGGATCCACTTGGCGGGGTGTTGAAGGCCCACGGTGACCACCCCGTGTCGGGGCCCACTGTTGCCTCGTTACGCCGCTGGATATTTGTGTGTGTGTGTGTGTGCGCGCGCGTGCGTGTGCGTGTGTGTGTGTGTGTGTGTTACATTCCAAATAAATGTATATTTGTTCCAGTGACCCCCAAGGGTCCTTGAGGGGGTTCCCCAGCAAAATGAAATGCAGTTTAGCCACTTTAACTGAATTAATTCGGCTATTCGAAAATAGCTGATCTACAGTACAAGTACTGAGCTTGTCGATCTGCTATTTTTGAAACATTTACAAAAATCTTCGTTTGTAACACAAATCTTCTCTTGTGCGGGTCCGAGGCACAAAATCTTATTATCAATTTGGGGGGACCTTGACATGAAAAGGTTTGAGAACCACTGTTCTAGTTAAGATAAAAGGTAGCCTATTCTGCTATTAAACCTGAACAAGACACTTACAGTAAGTGAGTAGACATTAAGGCTGAACTATACTGACACTCTGCCAGCTTACAGTACCTAACTAAGACTTTACATTACATCAAATGGATTTATCATATCATTTATTCTGTCATGCGCACGCACACACGTGCACACACTCGCACACACACACACACACGCACGCACGCACACGCGCACGCACGCACACACACACACACACACACACACACACACACACACACACACACACACACACACACACACACACACACACACACACACACACACACACACACACACACACACACACACACACACACACACACACACACACAGATCTCAGACCAGAAGTATCCAGGAGAAAGTAGCAGAACTTTTAAAGTGGTGTCAGTAATTTGCCCGACACCCAACTGCTTTCTTTCATGTGGGAACTTTGCATTATGTAAGCCTGTTATTCAGCATGAAAGCACATTCATCAGCGAGGAAGCTGAAGAAATCAATGTGGAGAAAGAGAGAAAAAGAGAGAGACAGACAGACAGACAGTCGGGCCCACTTGAGGCGAGATTGGAACAGTAGGAGCATTTGACTTTCATCTGTGAGCAGAATGTGGGTCAAACTCGCACCGTCTGATGGCGTCTCAGTTGCTTCTTGCTCTAACATCTGAAGATTGGACTGTGTGTGTGTGTGTGTGTGTGTGTGTGTGGATTCCCCCACGCTCAAGAGTTTCTGCACAACTTTCTGTGACCAATTAATTTGCATGAGAGTGCGTGCGCGTGTGTGTATTTGTTCTGTTCCCGAGGCTTCATATATGTAGACCAGACTTAATTACCACCAACTGATGTAGGCTATAACAATTTCATGACATTTGAGCTTATTTTGCATATTCAAAATGGGTGAAGAAGAGTTCAGCTCAGAACATCTTGACCTCAGCATCAGGGAAAGGCAAGAGAGTTTTTCCTGATTAGAAAAGAGACCTTCAAGTGACAGCGTTTCCACAGTGGAAGAGGAGGTTAGCCTGGAATGCAGACTGAATCGCTCCTTTCACTGGACTTTTTCTAATCAGTCTGGATTCCAGGCTAAGAGGAGGTGGTTACATAGTCCAAACTACGTCCAAACTTTGTTACCGACATGGCAATACCTACAAAATGACGTTGTTCAGAACTTCGGCAGCTGCACAAATAACAAATAATTGTTGTTGTTTGTCTTTATTGATAGTCGATTGACACACTATGACAATTCATGACGTAGGTATTTCTGTGAAGCTGGATCCATGCAGGGAGACACCAGAGCAACACTTAAGCCATAAATTAGGCTGCATTTAGTTTGTGTAGCCTACGTCAATTCATCTGTTGCACATGCTGTCCCTCCCACTCCTCTCTTTCCTTCTCTTTTCTTCTCTCCTATCTCCCTCTCTCATGGTCGTCATCACCAGCCAGCAGGTGACTTTCTGCCCTACCCATATTTCATACTTCACATAAAGGCTCAGTGTGTGAGAAACAAGCACAGCCAAACATTTGACGGTCTCCAGTTTGACCTACATCATTTTATAAACTGCTTGACCCACATCCACACCTACACCAACACATCCACCACACCCACCACCACCACCATCATCATCATCATCGTTACCAACAGCCGTACACAATGCAACGAATGATTACCGCTATACTTAGAAAAGTGCAGTTTGAAGTGTGTTTTAAGGAAAACATTGACTACTTTGCATTAAGTGGCTTGTCCTGTGAAATTATGTTTTAGAGAAAATATATGGTGAGTATATTTTGAAACAAAATAATTGTAAGAGAATAATAGTTTTTTTCTTGCTATGAGTGGGCCAGGGGTGATTGGTCAATATTATGGTAAGTCATGAGTCTCCGAGGATACTGTGACAGCTGGTGCTGTGACTGTGACACATACCTGTGTGTCTGCCACAGCACACTGTTGATTGCCTTTTTGTGTGGATGTCCATTTCAGAGTGACTTTCTGCTTGAAGAGATGCAATGCGAGAGTTCCGACTAGCCAACACCAACTCGGCACTCCTGAATCGCTGCCTTCCACACCCACCTGTTCCCTGTTTTAAGATTAAAGCCCATGAGTGTTGTGTGGATCATAATGCACGTAAACAAAGTACTTTTCATCTGGGGTATTAGAGCACATTCACACCTTGAGAACGAGCCATACCACCCACAACCGATAAGCTTGCATTGTCAAACTCACCGGATACAGCAGGCACAAAAAAACACAACCAGTTTATAACAACTATTAAAACTATTCCCAGTGCCATTCAGCTTGCAGCTGTGGTCACCTCCTTGGGTGTCATGAGAGAAGCCAACTCTCAGATAATCAGACATGTCAGTCAAAGTCAGGTGTGATGGATACTGATTACTCCCGCAGGGCCTGAATGGGCCTTCACTCCAGGTAAGTAATTAGTGCAGGACTGGAGAGCCATGGGGGCAGGATAATGGAGAATGTTATCACTCTAGTGCCACCGGCTGCAGCCCTTTCCCCAGCCTGCACATGAGCACAAATGAGTTATACGTTTGAATTTATGAGGGCGCATACTATCTAGGCCAGGGGTCATCAATGTGTCCGTCCGTACACGGATAAAATGTGTCCGTGGCAAGACTTGTCCTTGTCAAATTTTTGATTTTACATTATAACGTTCTTATTTTGACCATAAGACCCAATTACTGAATGTCTCAGTCTCCAGGTTTTCTTCAGAATAGGTATGACACTGATTTACTATGTCACTATGGCACTATCCACTAGGACAGTGGTTCTCAAACGTTTTATTTTCAAGGACCTCCATAACTCTGAGAGTGCACAAATGGAACCAAATGGACCCGTAGTTGTATTATGCAGACCTGGACTTGTCTTACAGCACACATTTTAGCCTATGATAATCATCACCACAGCTGGGTTCACTAATGACTACCTTGCTCCCTCTTTGTCTGTGGTTTTTTTGCAATCATGTTTTTTTTTTTTCGTTTTACAATAATACCCAACAGGGATTCTCCTCCACTATCTTGTTACATGTACTGTAGCACACTAACCTACTTTCTGGACACAGTAAGCACTTCAGAAAATTGTGCAATTTACGAAGGTCTGCACATGGAATGACCAGAAATGAGTGGGCAATCTGACACGTGCTGAAACTGAAGGATGGTGTGTGCCAGACTGTAAAAAATATGGATGAAGGGAGCCCCATTGGTTTGTACAGACCCGTTTTGAAGCCACTTTTTCGGCAAATTCAAAGCCGCTTTTTTTTTACTTTCTGTCCCGAAAAGAAACCGGAAACGACTGCTTTTGGCTGCAACCGCAGCGAGGCTGGGTCTTCACTCGGTAGAACCAGTAGAAGATCTAGAAGCATACCCTACTTTATCATTCATTTTAACCCTGTCTGTCCATCGGTGTGTCCGTCCGTGAGCAGTTCATCTCCGGCACCGTTGGCCCGATCGACGTGAAACTGGGCACACACACTCCCTGGATGCCAGAGCAGAACCTCTGCCCCACATTTTTAACATCTGCCACCAGGAGGCCGATTTTTCAGCCTCATGGTGGCGCTATAAGAGTCCGATTACAGTAAAACTTTTGCCGAATTTTTCAAAACACATTCTTTTTATATTACTCCTTCAGATTTTGTCCAAACATCACTCAAATCGGTTCACAGTATCTCTATAGTCATGTGATCAAGACGGATCTGACCAATTTATCATATTCCATTCTGATTGGCTAAGATTGGCATCTAAAGTTTGCAAGAGCAAATACCTCAAATCATGGGGCGCCGATGGCCTAGTGGTTAAGGTACAACCAAATATAGGCTCTAATGTGTCGCAGGTTAGATTCCCAAGACCGACGACCTTTGCTGTGCGTCACTCCCTCTCTCTTTCTCCTGGTTTCCTGTCACTCTCCGCTACTACTATCCAAATAAGGTAGAAAAGCCCAAAAACAAAACGAACGCAGTGTCCGATTGCTGCGCAATGCACACACATTCCCACTTGGCCGAAGGAAGAAATGCAACCCTATTCATATTGGCTTATTATAGCGCGATCCGTCAGATTTTTCATATTACGTCCTGATTGGTTAAGATTGACTACATCTACATTTGCAAGAGTAGTTTGCTTTGAACAAAATACCTCAAATCATGAACACAATGTCCGATTGACGTGAAAGGCAGAGGATGAAATGCCAAAAAAAAATAATACTCAGAGTAATATAAAAATGGTATTTATGTATTCTTTCATTTCATTGTTTAAGTCATCTCATTCACTGTAGAAGTCCATTAAGTTGTCAAAAGCTGTCAGGCATACAGTAGATAGGCCTATACCATGAATATCATTACAGTAATATGGATCTTACTGTATATCAACCAATCACACATTGTGTTAAGTTAGCTGACAGGTGCTATTCATGAGGATGGATTTTGCCAACCATACTGTATTTATGGAGCTTGACCACAACAGAATCACCACCATTTCTGAACATGGTGGAACCAGATAAATAATAAATGAACAGGCTGCCCGAGGAAGAAGAAGAGGAGTAAGAATCAGTGGTGGTCAGTGATGGAAAGTAACTAAGTCCATTTACCCAAGAACTGTACTTAAGTACAATTTTGAGGTATTTTTTACTTTACTGGAGTATTTCCAATTCTCAATACTTTTACTTCTACTCCACTACAATTATTTGAAAACGTTAGTTACTACTTAGTTACTTTGTATATTCTGATTATTATTACAAAACGTACATTACCCACTTTTCAAATCGGCCATTTGAAAATAGCCGATCTACAAGCTCACGATGTAGATCTGCTATTTTCTAAAGATTTTGTATACATTTGAAAACTTGCGAAATGGGACATTCTGCGTAGTGAGTACTTTTACTTTTGGTACTTTCAAAATATTTTGATTCCAGTACTTTTGTACTTTTGCTCAAGTACATTTTTAATTCTGAACTTATACTTGTAACAGAGTATTTTTTACATTGCAGTATTGATACTTTTATTTAAGTAAGAAATGTGAGTACTTTCACCACAGTGGTGGTGTAGTGAGGGGAAGACAGCAGAATATAATAGAGGAAGAAGCAGAAGAGTGCAAAGTAATGAACCAATGGCCAAGGCCGCCCGCCGGGTTCAGCCCAAAGTAAATCCTGCTACAGGGTCTCCAATTATCCAAGCATTCTGCAGGGATGAGACTGGTATATAGACTATGTACTCAGTCAATACTGGAATCATTCAAGTTACAGTTTTCCAGTTATAGCAATATGGTAGAATTAAAGAAAATACAGTAGAATTGTATTAATTCATATATATATTAAAAGTCAGAATAAAAGTCAAGTATTCAGTTTGATTGCACAATAGCATTCATTTCTAGTACAGTAAAATGTAGTCATTAAAAAAGAGACTAAATTGTGGACATACTGTAAAGGTCCAAAACATCTAAACATTGTTCACACACAATTCAATTCCATGCCAGAGGAGCTTTTCATTTTGAGGGCAATTACTTTTTATACAGTACAAGACGATACATTTGTTTTGAACCATGAGTTTTTATTTCTATTTGATTACCATATTAGTTACACAGGGAAAATTCTGTTTTGGGGGGGTTAAGCTACAAACTTTAGACTAGATTTTCTCACCGTAATAAAAATTGTCATAAATTCTATAAGCTTCCAGTCGCTAGTTTAAAGTCTCCTTTCAATCATCAGGATATGCGTTTTGCTAAATTATGCTCCCATTTATTCTAAAATTGACGATAAAGTAGGCTATGCTCAAGGAGGGGCGGGATGATTTGATTGACAACCTACACAACCAATAGCATTCATTCCCCGCCCCGCTCTTGATTGACAAGCTACCCAACCAATAGCATTCTTTGGGGGTTGTTTTCCGGTTCCCTGCAGACATGTCTGGTCTCAACCAATAGTGTTTGAGTTCCGGCGTGGCCAACTGTATATATTAAAGATGGGAGGATACATGTTCCTGAACTATCGGCTTCATTTTCGGTCTGTAGAAAGCAGGGGAGTGGCTTTGTCCATTCATTTTTTACAGTCTATGATTTTGACAAGTGCACCTAGAGAAGCGTTTCACAACCTTTTCTGGATCAGGGCCCACTTGAAAATCTCGAAAGTGTTTGCGGCCACCCCATCTGGTCAGATGGGTGGGCCGCGGGCATTTTCAGAGCATATTTATTTTAATAATCCTTCTATCGTTTGCGACCAGATCAATGGAACTAATGTAGTACACCCAATGTAGTTCATCCAAAAAATGACTTATTTTCTATCAACTACACACCCCATGGAGACTTGAATTCATGGAGACATTTTAGTTTTTGTCGCATTCCTAAGCCAATAAAGTGATGACCGGCGGAAATATGCTAATGTCTCCGGTAGGAGACTCAAAGTTGACACTTTGAGTCTCCTACCGGAGTCACCGCCGTTCATTTAATTATTGGCTTAGGAATGCGAGAAAAACTAAAACGTCTCCATGAATTCAAGTCTCATGCCCGGTAAAGGTACAACAGATGCAATCTTTGTCACCCGACAGATGCAAGAGAAACATAAGGAGAAGAGGAAGAGGTTGTACTATGCTTTTGTTGACCTGGAAAAAGCATTCGATAGGGTGCCAAGAGAGGTGGTGAGGTGGGCCCTGAGGAAGTCTGGAGTGGAGGAGGGACTGGTCAGGGTGGTGATGGCTCTTTACAGTGGAGCATGTACAGTAATTAGAACGGGAATGGGAGACAGTGATGGGTTCGAAGTAAGCGTGGGTGTGCATCAGGGATCAGTACTCAGTCCATTACTGTTCGCTATTGTGATGGATGTGGTATCGAGGGAAGTGAGGGGTGGACTACCATGGGAGCTGCTCTATGCGGATGACCTGGTACTGATGGCTCACTCAAGGAAAGACCTAGCAAAGAGACTAGCAGCCTGGAGGACATGCTTGGAAGTGAAAGGGATGAAGGTGAATGCGGCAAAGTCAAAGGTCATGATTGGTGGTGCAGGCCTGGGAGTGATACAGCAGTCAGGAGCATGGCCATGTGGAGTCTGTGGGAAGGGAGTACAAGCTAACTCTCTTCAGTGCAAGGGCTGCCAAAAATGGGTCCACAGGAGATGCAGTGGAGTAAAAGGTAGCCTGCAAGTGGCCAGCGAAACATTCCAGTGCAAGTGGTGTGACGGCCCCTTGGCCTTAGATCTGTGTCTGAGTTCCTTGGGCTCCCCTCATTAGTGGGGAATCCTGCACACCTGTGTGGGGTGATTGCTCACCCTATATAATGGGGCATGAGCCTTCACTCTGTCTCTCTCTTCCCCTTGGTTTGGTTGCTTGAGTTAGATTCTTTGAGTTGTTTGGTTGTTTTGATTTGTTTTCTCATACACATTCATACACTTGCACACATCACTGATAACCTATACTTTATTAAGTTGATTCCTATTACTTTATTTGCTACTTTTCTAAATAAATATACTTATTATTGAAACTGAAGTCATGTGTGGTCTCCTCTTTGTCTGACTTTAGTTTAAGTCATGACAAATGGGGGCTCGTCAAAACAAATTTGGACTTGTTAAAAACAAATTTGGTCATATGGAGTGGAGTATCACACATGGCAGTAGTTTTTTTTTGGAGGGCATTTATTTTTGGTTAGTTTGATGAAATGGGGAGGTTTAACTAATCCTTTTTGGGCTTGTTGGGTTGAGGTAAACTGATAACATAAACTAAAATTGTGAGTGGCATTAGGTAGAACTGGTTCTCCTCGGGGGCAGCAGTGACAGAGAAAACGCGGGTAGAGCATCCTAAAACCCCCTTCCCTACATCGGCTCGGGATCACGTCTCAGGGCTTATTGGGGGTCGCTGTGTATACAGTTGCCTTCCAACCCCTGAGGTTACAGTGAGTAAATACCCCCCGCAAGTATCTGTACGAAGAGGGGGGAAAGGGAGAACTGGTATTTGGAGCCACTAGTTTGGTTATGAAGTTTGCCTCAAGTCTGATTTTTTTGTTATTTTCTTTGGTTTGGTATGGCTGCCAGTGTAGAAGAGTTTTTTAAGTCTCCATCTGAGGAGTTACTGGATCACTTTACTAAGGACCAATTGAATAATATTGCTCAACATTATTCTATAGACATTGACACCAAGCGTACAAAAGAAACCATTAAAAGTATCATACGGGCTAACCTGGAAGATTCTGGGGTACTGGTGAAGGAGGGAAGTAAGGGTGGTGAAAGTGAGATGGCTGGGCTAACATTTGAACAACAGAAGGCGCTGTTAATGTTAAAAATGGAACATGAGAAGGACATGGAAAAAATGGTAATGTTAAAAATGGAACATGAGAAGGACATGGAAAAAATGAAATACAAAAAAGAACAAATGAGACTGGATTTGGAACTGCAAAAAATAGGATTGATAAAAGAAGGGAAAATGTCTGCAACTGCTTTAAGCGAGGGATCCTCTGGTTCTCGGTTCAATGTTGGAAGTAACTTAAAGTTAATGCCTAAGTTCAATGAAAAGGATGTGGACACATTTTTTTGTATGTTTGAACGTGTGTCTGTTTCCAGAAGCTGGCCTGAGCAGGAACAAACTCTAATGTTGCAGTGTGTCTTTACGGGTAAAGCACAAGAGGCTTACTCGGCCCTGTCTGTAGAGGATTGCAAAGACTACAACAAGGTAAAGGCAGCTGTATTGAAGGCCTATGAGTTAGTTCCTGAGGCATATCGCCAACGTTTCAGAGAAGGGCGTAAAAATGGGGGACAGACACATGTGGAATTTACAAGGGATTTGTTGTCAAATTTTAACCGTTGGTGTTCCTCATCTGGAGTAAAAACTTTGGAGGACTTAGGTGATTTGGTAGTTCTGGAACAGTTAAAGCTATCGGTTCCTGATTATATTGCAACCTACATTAATGAACGCAAAGTCAAATGTCCCAGTGAGGCTGCAGTGTTGGCGGACGAATATGTTTTAACACATAAGCGTATCTTTGGGGATCGAAATGTGGAGAAATTCCAGAAACCCAATTCTGCAGTGCATCAGTTGGAACGCCAGGTTGATGGTAGAAGTAACTCAGACCAATGCCATTATTGCCATGAAAAGGGACATTGGTTAAAAGAATGTCCTGTGCTAAAAGAGAAAAGTTCATATGTGAAGTCAGTTGGTTTGGCTGCATCCATTCATAATCCCATTGTTGGGGAGGAAGCAGAACTGGTGGCTCCGTTTCAAATGCATGTCAAGCCAATAGACATTTCAGAGATTGAGTTGGGGTATGCTCCATTCATGTCTGATGGGGTGGCAAAGTTAATTGGGAGTGAAAAGGAGGTTCCAGTCAGAATATTGCGGGACTCAGGATCTTTACAAAGTTTCGTAAGAGAGGCAGCACTGCCTTTTTCTCCAGGTTCGGATACTGGGGTCTGCATTCCAGTCAGAGGGATGGGCCTGCAAACTCTGTTGGTGCCGGTGCATAAAATGTTTCTGTCCTGTGATCTGGTGCAGGGAGATGTGAAGATTGGTGTTCGCCCCGAACTGCCAGTTGACGGAATTGATATCATTTTGGGAAATGACTTGGCAGGTTCCTGTATTTGGGCAAATGATATAAAGACCTGTGTTTCATGTCTAGAACTTCCAGAGGACCCTGAGCCAGATCAGGCAGAGGACACAGAGCAGCCATGTCTCTCTGAGGCAGAGAACCATGTGTCTTCTGTTTGTGTGGTGACACAGGCACTGTCGGCGGTTCTGGAGGATAGCCTTGCAGTGTCAGAGGTGAACATGTTTACTTTGCCAAATTATCTTTATGTTTCGCGTTCAGAACTGGTGAAAGCACAGCGAGAAGACCAGTCTCTGAAAGACTTGTATGACTTAGTTTTGTCTTGGTCTCAGGTGAGGAAAGTTGGGCAGGGTTATTTCCTCCAGGAGATAGAGAGAGAGGATCCCTTGTTTAGAATGTGGGCTTCTCATGGTTTTGATGTGGGGGATTAGACCTGAAAATAGTATATAAAAGCTCATCCTGAAAAAAAGAAAAAAAAAAGAAAAGAAAAGAGAAGATTGTAGTATTTGTAGTTGGTTGTTTTCAATGTATGAGGTGGACCTCATTCTTGGTGAGGGGGATGTGACGGCCCCTTGGCCTTAGATCTGTGTCTGAGTTCCTTGGGCTCCCCTCATTAGTGGGGAATCCTGCACACCTGTGTGGGGTGATTGCTCACCCTATATAATGGGGCATGAGCCTTCACTCTGTCTCTCTCTTCCCCTTGGTTTGGTTGCTTTGCTTGAGTTAGATTCTTTGAGTTGTTTGGTTGTTTTGATTTGTTTTCTCATACACATTCATACACTTGCACACATCACTGATAACCTATACTTTATTAAGTTGATTCCTATTACTTTATTTGCTACTTTTCTAAATAAATATACTTATTATTGAAACTGAAGTCATGTGTGGTCTCCTCTTTGTCTGACTTTAGTTTAAGTCATGACAGTGGTGCAGGGGAGAAGTCGCACAGGCAGATGCAGCCGAGCAAGAGGGGCTTGTAGTAGACGGGGAGACATATGAGGTGGTGGACAGTTTCTGCTACCTGGGACACATGCTTAACGCTGATGGGGGGGTGGACCTAGCGGTGACCACAAGGGTGAGAAGTGGATGGAAGAAGTTCAGGGAACTTAAGCCCTTCCTAACATCCAAGGCCCCATCCCTGAAGATGAAAGGGCAAGTGTACTCAGCCTGCGTCAGAAGTGGCATGACGTATGGAAGTGAGACATGGGCCCTGAGGGTGGAGCATGAAGAGAAGCTGAACAGAGCAGAGATGAGGATGATCAGATGGATGTGCGGTGTGTCACTGAGGGGGAGAAAGACCAGCGCAGAGCTGAGACAGAAGATGGGAGTGGAGGCCATAGTGGATGTGGTGAGGAGAGGCAGACTGCGATGGTACGGACACGTTGTAAGGAAGGAGGAGAATGATTGGGTGAAGAAAGTAATGTCGATCAACTTGGAGGGGACAAGACCCAGTGGCCGGCCTAAGAAGACCTGGCAGATGACCGTGTTAGCTGACATGAAAGCACTCGGCATAAATCACGAGACGGCCATGGACCGTTCCCGGTGGAAGAAAGCCATAGCGAGAACCCAGTCCAACCCAGCGGAGCCTGGAAAGCGGACTTTAAATAGATGATGATGATGATGATATATAAGTGGTGGCAACATTTTTAGACACCACACGGGTCTTCCCAACAATAGCAAAGATTGAAGTCAGTGTGAACATAATAAGTTAATAGCCAAACTAGGTCTAATGAAGCACGCTAGCATTTAGGCTAACCCTCCTGCTTGAGGCTGCAGTAAAACTTGCACTGTCTGCAACAACTGTTGCAGTGTGAATGAGGGGAGCGGAGGGCGGTCACTGCGGGGGGCGGGCCGTCTCCCCATTCGTGTCGCCATTGGCTCAAAGGAGTGAAGGACAGCCAGGACAGCCAATGACAAATAGGTGTCGCTTAGGTGTCTCTTAGGTGTTGCGGCTGACGATGTCAGAGTCTCTCTGTAGACTCAGGCGCTCTTCGAGCACCTGGTAAAAAGTTATTTTGGGGGTGAACTATCCCTTCAAGTTCCTATATCATCCTATATATCCTTATCCCTATAAGTTCATACATCACAATGAAAACTCATTTTTAAAGGTTTTAAAGAAATGTAAAAATGTCTTTAAGAATTATTATATTAGCATTAATATCTTAGTGTTGTGCTTATTACTTGAGGGCCCACTGGTTGGGAATCACTGACCTGGAGCTTCGACAATGTTAACACTGTTTCAAGAAACGAGCACAAGCAATGGAGAGTATATGTGATGTACAGTAACAGACACATGTCAGCACACATGAACACCCTATTTAACACGTATCACATGACCTTTTCCTGTTGCACTTACTAGCACACTGACCTACTTCCTGCACAGGGCTGTCATATGCGTTGACACAGTGCTCTACTTCTAGGAGACATACAGTATACGGACTGTTTGTCATTATCTCGCCGTGCTTTCCCACTGTGACCCTGGGAAAGTTCCATCTGCAAATTTATATAAGATCAGAAATGTTCACACACACACACACACACATACACATACACACATGCACCATTATAGATGTCAGTGTGTTTAAAGCCTGAGTGCCGGTGAGTCATACCGTTATGAAGGAAAGGGGGGGGGGCAGGTAGGGGTGAGGGGCGCGTTACACACATGCAGTTTCATTCGAGTTACACCCACAATACTGTGGAAGTCCCAAGCAACCAAGCCCCTTTACCCTAACATAACCTGACAGATTTTGTCCCCCAATGTGGCCTATGTCAGGAGCAGGCATGCGTGTGTGCATGCGTGCATGCACACAATTCGGTTTGGAATGTGACTGAAGCTCCAGATGTGTGTGTGTGTGTGTGTGTGTGTGTGTGTGTGTGTGTGTGTGTGTGTGTGTGTATGCACGCGTGTGTGCGTGGGTTTGTGTCCTTTGACATCTGAGGAAGTTGTACTAGAGCATTATGGAGGGTTGCTGTAGCACTATGTGTGCATTGTTAGTGTACATACATTATATAGTACCCCCCCCCCGCCACACGCACAGTCACGCCACACAGTCACTCACTCACTCTCACACACTCACACACACACACACACACACACACACACACACACACACACACACACACACACACACACACACACACACACACACACACACACACACACACACACACACACACACACACACACACACACACACACACACACACACCCCCCCCCCCTCCAGATAATAGATTTCACTATCATCATCGTCAACAACAACTTACATAACAACCTCAGTGTTAATTCAAATTCAGTGACTTGATTTCTGTAAGGGTCCATGTTTAGATACTGAAGTTAACACAGAGTATTTCAGTTTGTATCTGAATACACAGGAAGTGAATATACAGTACATAACTAAGACTTTACATTACATCAAATGGATTCCTCATAACACACACACACACACACACACACACACACACACACACACACACACACACACACACACACACACACACACACACACACACACACACACACACACACACACACACACACACACACGTGATAACTTGACCTGGCCCTAAACTTCCATGAATACCACCATCAATAATTCACTTTGTACGATAACAACAACAGAACCCAACATATGGTCTATTATGTCACACATGTGCAGCCTTTAAAACAACCTTATACTCAAGAGAGAGGAACTGTACTTACATTTGTAGTCTATGTTCAATAAGGACCCTGCAGCATTTTGTAATGAAAAATAATGACTTGACAGAGAATACAAAATGACACCGGTGACATTTTGCAAGTTCAATTAATTTCTTTTTTCCTTTTGTGCACTTAATTATTCCCCCACTACCTGCTCGATCACATCCAGTATGACCTTTTTGTTGTATCGACTGTTTTACTGACTGGAGGAGGGTTTTCATAATGCTGGATTACATTGATTAAAACATTGGTGGCTATTCCAACAATCAGAGTTTTATGTCGTTCCTCGTAAGATACTTACTTATGGGATATCATCGCTATCTAGCGATGCACAGAGCACAACACATGAACTCCCGGATACAATCTTCGATTGGCTAGGGTTCTGTGACGCAAACCGGAAACGGTTGGGTTATAAAACCCCCTGCGTCACTAGGTTTGTCCTCTTCCTTCACTCTGCAAACGAGTCCTGAAGCAACACACAACTAGCAACCATGACAAAACTCTTCGAATTCCAGCAAAACCCAAAGCGAGGGCACCCAGTGCCAGTCTACGGGCGATTCGTTTAAATAGGTTTTATCTTGGTTAAATAACGCTCCCGCGTTACCTTTTCCTATCCTCTCAAATTTCTGCCACGAGGCAAGCTTTCGAAGCTATGCTGTTAGCCAGGCTAGCAGGCCGCTTAAGGGCTAACAGCTAAAGCTAGGCTAGTGCTAGCTAGCCTTTGTCTCAAACCTCATGCCTAACAAAGAGGAGAAGATGGAGGCGCCTCGTGTCTGCGGCCTAGTAGGCTGCGGCCTACCTGTAGCAGCGGACGATCGCCACCGTCTATGCATCCTGTGCCTGGAACCCAACCATGCGTGGCTCGCCCAGCACAACCCAGAAGACGAGGACGCGTGTAAGCCCTGCGATGACTTCACGGTTCATCAGCTGGAGTGCCGCCTTAAAAGAGCCAGAGGGCTGGCGGCCTCCAGCAGCAGCGGCGGCGCTCACCCTGACGCTAGCCTCGCAATGGGCTCCACCTGCCAGAGTCTAATGTGGACCGGTCGGGCCATGGCCCTTACTGCGGACTTAGAAAGGGCCCAATGGCTGGACCTGGCCATAGCATCAGGGGCGAACGTGTCTACAGGACTTCTCGCCCTTCCACTCCAGGCCCACAACCTGTTCTACACCACCGCGGACCTGATCGGTAGAACGCAGGCAGAGGAGCGGCAGGGGGCAGCCGCAGGTCTCCTCGCCACCGCAGCCACTGGACGCAGGCGAGGCGCGTCCAGGTCTTCCTCCGTGAGAACCAGCTCCTGGGAGCGTCCCTGCTGTTCTCTAGGTGTGGGAGACATAAGAAAGCGCAAGGACCCACAAACCCCCCCTCCGACTAAGCCTCCACGTAAGGACAATGGGGCTAGCCGCAGAGGGAGGGGTAAGTGACAGCTTTTGGCTGATCCCGTCACGGCCACTTGGCCGGCATCATGCGGGGTCAGCTCCCCACTTGGGGAACAGAACTGGCGCTTTTCTTGCCCCGACGGACAGGGCCACGGGCGGCTCCACGGGTACACAGAGACTAAAAGAGACGCTAAAGACAATACGGTTGCCACGGTGTCCTTTGAGTCTGATGTGTGTATATCAAATGTGCATTGTGTGTGTGGAATAAATCTATTGCCGAAATCACAAATGCTCATTTCTTCTCATACGAATGTTCGAGGCAGATCGTACCCCGAAGCAAATGGGGTGCCCTGTCCTCAAAACTCTGCTATGAGCCCTCAGTGACGGCATTCCGAACACTGTAGGGACAGGTCCTGTGCGTGCCATGAACATGATGAATCAAACGTAGGTAGTAAAACCTTCTGCTATGAATCAAATGTCTCTACAGTGTTGTTTTCAGAACGTGAAACAGGGGCCCTCTGTGAATAAAACATTTCTAACTGCGCCACTGCAGTTCCCTCTTCCGTCCGGCAGATGGCTACAAAGCTCATCTGTAGGACGGTCGAGGGCTAAAATGGTGGCCTCCCTCAACCTCCCCAAAATGGCGGACGAGGAAAGGCGGAAGTGTTCTTTCCAGGAGGCCCCGGTGTTACACCACCGAGACTCCCCTAGTGGGACGGAAGTTTTGTTCCGTGTAACAACAACAACACCGCACAAAAGGTCCGCCCCAGTCGACCTCCCTAAGATGGCAGATGTCAAGAGGCGGAAGTTGACGGGTCGGAGGACCCCGGTGTTACCCCTTCGACACTCCCCGGTGGGGATGAAAGTATCGTTCCGGGTAACAACAAAACCGAGAAAGGGTTCTGCTGTCACGTCGCCCTGAGTGACGACGCCTCCCGTTCCCATGGAGACAGGCACGTCCTCCGAGGCGGTGAGCTCATCACGTCCGTTATATGGACAGAGGCTACCGCTGCTGCCCCTCGTGGACGCCCTCCCAATCAGTCAGACCGATCGGACCGGCGGTATCACAAGTTACCTAGGTAACGGGCCAGCGCTCCTCGGGGGAGGCATGCGTTAATCCGACAGACCTTTTCTCCGACTATGTGGCATCTGCGTGCGGTTAGGGTTAGGGTGCGGGTTTGGTTCGGGTTTACTGTTTAATGTCGGAGCACTGCGCTGTCGGACTAACGTATTGCACCCGCTCCTCGGAGCAGGTTACGTCATTTGCCCCCACCAACCCTCTAGCTCGTTGCATAGCGCAATGGAAAGCTTGCAAACCGAATCCCTGGGTGCTGCGCACGATCAAAAAGGGGTACAGATTGCAATTTTCCAGCAAACCTCCCTTATCAGACGAGGTTATTGTCTCTCGAGCGTCAGGCCAAGCTGCCATAACACTGAGAGAGGAAGTTGTGTCACTACTGAGCAAGGGTGCAATCGGAGAATTATCCCTGAATCAGAGCCGGTTGGGTTTCGGAATACTTCCTGGTGAAAAAGAAAGGGGGGGGCGTGAGACCTATTCTGAACCTGAAAGGTTTAAATAGATTTCTGACAGACTTCAATTTTCGAATGCTGACAACGGCCACGTTGTTACGCTCGATACGTCAGGGAGATTGGTGGACGAGTATATATCTCAAGGATGCCTATTTTCACGTCCCAATCTACCCCTCGCACCGGACGCTCCTGCGTTTTGGCTTTGAAGGCAAAATATACGAATACACGGTGCCTTCGTTTTCAAATAATGGTGGATTAAAACTACTAAAATACTACAGTAAAGTAAAGTCAGGAAAAGTACTTGAGTAAATGTAATTGGTTACTTTCCACCACTGCTGTGGTTCACCATGGCCCCAGTGACAGGGCTCTGTGTCAGTGCGATAAAAAAAAAAGACATGACGTGTCACACGCTACCACCTTAACTTGTCATTTAATCTAGGTGTCAATTGTAAAGATGCATTTCTCACAGGAGAGATGACTCACTAGTCTAGTTTCACTAGTCTTGACCAAGAGACATTATTTTCTAAATGACTAGTATGACAGTTCCTCAAAATAGCAACCGTTGCACAACCAACAGTGGTGGAAAAAGTACTCCCATTTTTTACTTAAGTAAAAGTATCAATACCGCAATGTATAAATACTCTTTTAAAAAGTGATATTTGCCTCTGAGATGTAGTGGAGTAGAAATAAAAGTACAGAAAATTGGAAATGGTCCAGTAAAGTAAAAATGCCTCAAAATTGTACTTAAGTACAGTACTTGAGAAAATGTACTTAGTTACTTTTCACCACTGCCACCAAATATAACTTACTCCGCTCTGCTTGAGTGAATACATTTTGCAGAGTAGCTTGAGCAGTGGCATATATGAAATTAAATGACCTGTCAGGATAGGAGATTTCTTACACTGGAGAATTCTGAAGAGCCGCGACAAAAGGATCTAATCATTGCTGAGACAGAGCCATAGATTATGCAGGTCAGCATCTCAATGGTTCTCACAGTGTGTGTCCTCTCCAAGGCCGGTATGATTATATATCTTGTAAATGGGCAGATGTAATATGTCTACGTGTTGCTGGCTCTTGAGACGGTCTGTTCGTATGTTTTCGCTGTCTGTTCATTATGAGTCAGCGGGTTTCCTGTGGTTTGAGGCACAGCTCCCAAATCCACCCTGTGTGTTACTGTCTACCTAATCCACTGTGGCCTGGTCTTATGCCACTAACATGATTAAAACCCTAGGGTACACATACATGGAAAATGGGTCAAGGCGTCTCAAGGGCTATTTACATACATCCGTTATGTCTGACTTCTCACCAAACATTTGGACTGTGTTCAGAATATGAGCCCAATGGAGGACGACAGATTTCATTCAATCTTTTGATTGTCAGAGTCATAGTTTGGAGTCATGACTTTGTCGAAACATTAATACCATCTCTAATTCAAGCTGGTAATTTACAATAGGAAATCACAGAAACAGCAAGTGTACGCGTAGATAGTTAAATAAACTGTGCATCATGTTCCAGCATTCATCTTTTTGCATGTCATGGTGACACTATGAAATTCCCCAGCAGCTTCAGTGGTTTATCCTGTGGTTTAGCTAGCAGTGTAGGTTCATGATGTTGAAAACCTATGGTCCCATTATTAGCTGCGGTGTGCTAGCCAACATTCTGCAGTTGGTGATTCAAGAAACAGCCTGGACTGCTGTCATCATTGTCCCTTGTTTACCAATGATAGATTCAGATACACAAGAGGAAAAAAAGAGCACACTTAGAAGTGTATGAGAGAGAACGTGAGAGTGTGTGCGTGCGTGTGTGCGTGCATGTGTGAGATATAGAGAGAGCAAATGTGTTAATTTGTAAATTAAACAACATGACAGATGGTTTGTATTCTCTATTCACTTTTATACACTGCATTTTAGGCTTTCATGGTTGGAGGTGGCTCTGGATTGTGATTCATTTATACTGGCATGAGCTGCAACGGGTCGACATTTGACGGGACATACATTGCATACAGACAAACCCAGTTCTAGACAGCCGATCGTAAAAACCCTGGCATCCTTTAAGAAGCTGAAATAACCGTCAGTTACCTTAAACTGTCACCCCGCCCAAAAGTCGGTCAAGCTGGAAGCACCATATCTGGAGACACGTGATGGCAATGTATTTGTCCGTCCCCCCCCCCCCCCGCTGGGAACATTCAGGGCCTCTCTGATGCTGTTCTCCTTGAGATTGGCTATTTCCTGCTGACGCCTCAAGTAATGGCAACATGGTTCAAGTGGTTTTTGTGGCGCTCGATCGAACGTGAGATTTGTTCCATACAAACTGAAGAGAGAATTGGAGCCATTACGTAGGCGTGATAAAGCCATACAACACAAGTGGTTTCTTTGGTTTGACAGTGGAGACAGCAGAGAGCGTGGGTCAAAATGAAGAACAAAAGCCTCTTCACCACTAAAGTGTTGAGATGAAGTGACCTACGGATGATGCAGACGAATGTCTGCAAGATGAGATAGTAAACTTAACCCTAAATGTTAATGTTCATTGTTTCCACAAAATTGTTTTGAATTTTTTTCTTTAGTGCTCTTCAGTAGAGGATATTGCAAGCGGCCCCCAAATAATTGGCAAAAGAGTAAGATTATATTGATATAACATTAATATTTTAAAAGAAAATGACTTAAATTCTAGAAAAAAATGTTTTCAATGTGATACCGATAAATAGGAACTTAAAGTAGAGGCTACTACTTTAGTTCCATTGATCGGAACAAAATATTATTGTTCATTAAAATCAACATGCTCCACCTATCTGACCACTTAACATGGCAGCCGTGTTAACAGGCGTATCCTTAGTCACAACATTACTTTGATTGCAATCTTCATTGACTTCATTCATATTTGAACAATCTCTATTGCTCGCTGGAAATCAAGACTCTCGTAATTTGTGAGACAGATATATTTTGTTGTTAATCTAATTAACTGGTTGTGCGCTGCTGAATGTGTTGTGTGAGGATGCATGCAAGGGGTTCTAGGGTTGTGTTACTGGAATTATGTATTACTAGTCCATACCCCGTGGGTGGATATGCGCACATGATCTGGCAACCCGGGAGCCATTCATCCCATAACTCGCGGGCCATCCCACAGCTGGGCAGCCGTAACCATGGCGACATTCTTTTACATAAAACGCTAATAAACAGCTTACGTTTGGTGACGCGTCACGCTGTTCCGTTCACATGGTAATGGTCAATGGCTGTGTGAAAATTCAGATCAATTGCTCCAGCCACTGAGGAGAACCGGGCAGAACAGATTTTGGGCACACCACTACAGAGGTTTGTAGAATTATAGGAGGATGTATCACTCGTGCTACCAGGTGAGAGGCAGGATAGCTGATTTATAGTAATACAATCTACGCGGACGTCAGTAATTATAGGCTATATTAATTAAACAACCAGAGATGTAGTACTACTTCAATATACCATGGGCCAATATTGGCTGATACTGATATACCAATATAAACAATCATGCATCCCTATCTACTATATTGTTTAGCTCTCAGGATGTACGTATATGGCCTACATTCTCTATACTGGGGCACTGGGCCAGCTACCACACAAACTTGCACACAACTGCTATATAATTGTAAAGGGACACGTGTGCCCTGCCTTCCATAAGAAGACATTGGTTTTGGATTAGCAGTGGACATGTTCAGTATTTTCTGCAGAAGCTCAATTTTATCCTTGCAGGGTTGAGTGCAAGCAAAAGGAAACTGAAGGTGATAATGGGGGTTATTACCTTGGATTTTCTTTGCAAAGAAAAAGAGGCAAGGAAGGAATATATATATAACTCCTCTTTTTCTGGAAAACATGGAAGTACAATACTTTGAACACCTCTCAAATGAAATGGGTCGCAGTAGAATTTCTCTGGTGAGGAGTGGGGTGAGACTGGGAGATGACAGGAACGTGACTGTGCCTAATGTCAGCGTGAACGTGTGAGAATCGTTTTTGAGACATTTTTTCCCCTTCTCATTTCCCAAACCAATGCTGGAAATGAGCCATGAGCAACTGGTGCTGGTTAAACAGATGCAGTTTATTCGAGCAATAACTCATTCTGATGAGATGTTTTCATTTTCAAATGTTTGTGTCTGTGATGTATTGTGTCATACAGCAGAGCCACAGCCAGATTCGGAGCAGAAGCATTTGAGAACTGCTGCTGACTCACAGTTGGTATGATGAGGACTTGCATGTAGATTGTGAGAGCATTTGCTTGTAGATTGATTCCACACAGCGTTATGTGTAGCTTAATTACGCCCGTGGGCTATAAACGGTTACTAGTCCCCTTCAGAACATGTACGCTGACTCATAGTCTGTGTACACGGATGAATAAGCATGTGTCCGTATAATGCTATTTGCTTGTCAGTCACTATCTACAGTATAGGGCTTTGTTTGAAATGTGACAGACAATTTGTTCCACTTACTTGGATGAGCAGTTGAGAGCTGACATGGGACTGGTTTTCATGTATTTTGGCTGTAAAAACAAAACAAAATGTATGCTGTTTAATTAGTTAAGTATGGCTGGATGATATGAAGGTAGCCTACAGTATATACTCTGTGACAGTAGCAATTTGTCCACCAGTATAGATTTTACTAAACCGTTTCTACTGAGATAACTACAGTAACTAAAGTCTCCATTTTGCCACTGTCAGGTGGAAACCGTCCACCATGTCCAAAACAGTTACTTTTCAGGAAATGGAGAAAAAAAAAGAACCTGTGTTCCTATAGATCCAGTGTAGTTACTTTAATTGGTTCAATATTTATAAAACCCGCAGACACACTTAACCACTTTTACTTTCAAATATGTTCAGAAATAAAACCGTTTGGTTTAATGAATTTAGATACTGATTTGTGTGATGTTTGGACAAAATATGTAGGAGTAATATTTAAAAAAAAAAGCAAAAGTCAGCCTCCTGGTGGCGCTATAACAAGCCCATGTGAAACATTTGGGGCAGAGGTTCTGCCCCAAATGTTGCATCTGCATCCAGGGAGTGTGTGTGCACAGTTTCACGTCGATCGGGCCAACGGTGTGTTCGATTAGCTGCTCACAGACGAACGGACGGACGGGGACAATACAAATTTACACAAATCATACAAGAAATGTATTAAAAAGCTAGCTGTGTCTCAAATGGGAGAGATAGGAATATAGAGATATATAGTAGAGTTTGCAGCTTACCGTCATCCAGGTGTTGCAAAAAAGTAGTGAAAATAGCCAGTCTACAAGCTCATAATGTGTCTCATCACGACCAATCTGGGAACCCATCGGCAAAAAATGTGCCTCTGGGGGCACCGCCCGCAATAGTGTGTAAAGACCGGATGTCGGCCTGTTCACTCGTGTGGTGCGTCTTTGTTTTCATTCCTACTAACAACAAACTCTATACGTTGTAACGGTAGTTGCCGACAGATTCAGCTGCGGAGCTCTGAATCGGTCTCGAGAGATTACATCACGACTTGTTGGGAGCGTGTAGATTGGCTATTTTTGAAAATAATTTAAACATTTGAATGGAAATAGGAAAATATGAATGACAGGTTGAAAGTGGTTAAAAGGGTTGACAACACGGTCATAATATCTAGCCTTCTAACAGGCAGACATCTGTCTGTGTCTCTTTAAATCAGTGCAACAGTGACCTATATTCATCCCTTTGGCTCAGTCTGAACCTAACCGTGGACTGGCTCCATTTTCAAAGCCAGAACCAACAAAATGGTAATCTTAAAAGCATCTTAATGACTTTCAAGCTACTAGCTGTCCTAGTTTGGGCACAAAACAAAATAAAATAAATGGAAATAGCCCATGTACAAGCTTAAGCTTCAAGTAAGCTTGTAAACTGTCTAATTTCGCGCGACACCGCCGTACGACTGACTAAAAGCATCATTTATCACCACCACATAAAGTATGTTGTTTACAGACAGTGAGCTAAAACCTGAAATGTGTGCAAAAGGAAATGGATTCTCATTTTTATACATACAGTAGCAAACAATAACACACAACAGATTACAAACAGTTTTGCTGCATATGATCATTAATTTATTTTTTGCTAAATAATATCTAATTTCACATACCTTTTTTTTTACACGTCTGAAGAGTAGATGAGCCTGACATTTCAAACATTTGGAAAATAATAAAATATCATAAATTTATATATTTAGAGAGTCTATTTACGTCATAGACCGTAACGATTAAAGCTGAGTCATGTGAAGTTCAACTGGAGGTCATTTTGACGTTGTCCAGTGACTGAAAGCCGACTAATTATGTGGACCGCTTTCATCACCTTGGATGATTAAGAACACACACCTGTGACGTCTTCACATTAAATAGAGCCCTCTATTCTCCTCTATTCCAGCATTCTACATCAATACGTGTGAGCAGACTAGGTCGCACACACAGACATATCAGTTATCTAAAATTAGCATTGCACATTTCGGTCAATGTGACAGAGAGGTCCTTACTGACGAACAAAAGTAGTCACAAATACCACAGGGAGAATATAAAAAAACAAACAAAAGATACATAAAGGTGAAACAATGAAGAATAAAGGTCTGTTAAAACACAGAAAACCTACAGAACACCTACAGTATCTAGTGGACAAAACCTGTTAGGATTGGATTTTTTTTTAACCATGGTCCCCTACAAAATTGTGAAGAAATTCAATGAGGAAATGCAAGATAGAAACACAGTTTTAACCACTTAAGCCCTATATACTGCGTTGTACGAGGAATAGCTAAAATAGCCGATCTACAAGCTCACTACACGTTGCATCGCAATGTAGTGAGCTTGTAGTAGATCAACTACTTCATCTCCTTTTTTCGCCTATAATGACATGACCAAAAGAGTGACACCAGGGTTAAACATGGCTAAATCAGTGGTTCTCAAAGTGGGGTTTGGGGACTCCCAGGGGTGCTTGAGGGTGTTCCAGTAAAAATATTTTTGAAACATTTTAACAACACAAATCGTATATGGTGGTCCCTAGCACAAGATATTTTCAGATGGGTGTCCGCGGCCAAATACATATTATTTTGGGGATCCTTGACATAAAAAGGTTTGAGACTGGTCTAAACCACAGATCTAATAAAGTGTTAGAATACAAAGCTCTTAATGCACACCTCTGGCTTCACTACTTCTGAAATCATCTGAGGAATGATTTGTTGTAACGAATATTAAGAAGAAAAACAAAACGTTGCATCCATCAAATGCAACACATTTGCATTCTTTCACCACTTTTGCTATTTATTTTGAGGACTGACGACGGTTGTGTTTCTTGGTAATGGCATCACTGAAGTAAAAGGAAGAGACAGACATTTGTGTTTTTCTCTTCTGAGAAAAAGCCACATGAATAAAAGGTCAGTTACTGCCAGAGGAAACCCGAGGGAAGACACTAAAAATAAACACTCCCCAGGACCCTCCTCAAATACCACTCAGGTACTAGTAGCTGTGTGTGTGTGTGTGTGTGTGTGTGTGTGTGTGTGTGTGTGTGTGTGTGTGTGTGTGTGTGAGAGAGAGTATTTGCCTTGTGCGTCTTCATCTGTCTGTGCACCTCTTGATGGTTTCTGGGAGCCATCGAATGAGGACTATTACATGTTGACATTTCTTTGCGAAAGGTTGTCAGCACTGCAAGCACAGCGAGAAACTAAAAGTAGGTCAGCGTCTGCAGACATTCTCCTGGTGTCATCGCCCCTGCTGTTGTGTGCCTGTGTGTGTGTGTGTGTGTGTGTGTGTGTGTGTGTGTGTGTGTGTGTGTGTGTGTGTGTGTGTGTGGCCTCCACTGAACCAAAAAGAACTTTACACATTCCTCCTCAAATCTTCCATCGATTCCAAGTGTTATCTAGGACCTTGTTATCTACAGTAGGTCCCTCCCACCCTGTGACCTGTCAGGGACAGACAGTGCGACTGTATCATGCCTCACACTCACATGGTCCTGGCAGGAAGGCACTGTACCAGTAGTGGCAGCAAACACAAACCCCCTCTCGCCTCCTGCTCTGCACGCCACCAGGGTGGGAGGTGACGGGCCACAGGTTAGCACTCTCCAGGTGTGTTGTGCTCGAGGGACATGAGAAAACGTAAAGAGAGAGAACCTGGGCAAGCGGGGAAGAACGGGATTTAGGAGGACGGCATGGATGGAGTCCGAGGAAAAAGAAGGGCGAGAGAGAGACACGTGTGTCTGCTACAGAAAGTAAATGCCCCATCTCCCAACAAATACAGTGTTGAACGTCGGAAGATATACAATTCTAAGGATTTATCAGTTCAAAAACTGCTATAAGATGTCTGGAGTGTGACTTATTTTTCAGTTGCCTCCAAACAATTTTGTACCAAGTGTCATATAAATATCACAATCTCCCAAAATGTAATGCAAGACAAAATAACAATACTACACATGAGCTACATTCTCATGGTGCAATGCTTTCACAAGATTGATTGATTGATGCATTGTTAGTATTACCATTACCAATATATTGTATATAATAATACTAATGGGGGCTTCACCCACATAACAAAGAGCGCTGGTTGCCTTCCTGACCAGCAGGGGGCAGAGTCATTGAATGCAAAAGCATTGGAGTGGTCAAGCAGGACAACTGCTACATAATAGGCTCTTTATATAATTGTAGTCCCGGTTTTCCAGAAGGTATCATGACCGTTTTCCTGTTCCCACTCATCTTCCTATCATAGCTTCGTTTGACAGGCTCAGCAGCAGATTTGAAGTGGAAACACACAAAGGTGTCATATGTGTTACTGGGTCAAACCTGCTGCCAACCAATTGGCTGCCAGCCAATCAAACAAAGCTATGGGACAATGAACCGGAACAGGAAATGGGTATGCCACCTTCCGAAAACCCGGGACTACCGTTATGAACAGAGACTATATCTTCATTGCGCTTGCATCAAGCTAAGTGCACAGAAACCAAGAATCCTTAGAGAATTCCCTTCCGCTTTACTTTAGTGCTTTATGTGCTGCTTCCTGTTTGGTCCCAGCGTCGTGTCACCATTCGGGTGCACTTCCTCAGTCATCCGGTATGGGTGTGTTACAGTTCCCATGATAGATATAAACAGGTCGGTCACAGCGGTAGTACAGCTGAAACACGTCTCCGTACCCGTGCTCTCTCCACCAGGTGCACAGCTGGCGGTTCCAGCCACAGGCCAGGGCGTGGAACAGGTGAGGGTGCTCCATGCCAATCATGGTGAAGAAGTCCTGGTCCCCGAGGTGGCCCCGGAAGCGGTACTGGTCGGCCAGCTTGGCCACGTTGCCCGGCTGCAGCAGCTGGTTGTACAGCGCCGAGGCCCTCATGCCCCCCAGGTCTAGCAGCATCACCCCACTGTTGAAGCCCGGAAGGCCGTCCGGAGGAGGTTCACCTACCTTGGTGTTGGGGTTCTCCTTGCGGTACTGCCAAAAGGTGTGTCTGCGAAGGCAAACACATTTCCATCTTTATTGTGCCATTAGGGACGTTTGGTTGGTTTGGTTGGTTGGCAAACAGTTTATTAAAATGCTAATCAAAGCGATCATTCACTTGCAGTCCCTGGGTCTTTTCAAAAGAGTGGGATGTAAAAAGGTGTTAAGTAAAAGAAAAAACGAAGATTGAAATACAACCGTAGCATTTTAAAAATAAATTGGGGTGGGCTGCCACAAAATGGGTCTCAGACTTGCAGAATTTTAAAATAAAACCCTCCACACGCTGTAGGAAACTTGTAGAGCAGCGGTGAAATGTCTCATTCATGTGTGTGCTTTGGGGCTGATCTATGGTCAGCAGAGTGAAGGCCAGCTCTGTTTCAGGCCAACTCTGCTGAGCAAACAGCACTTCAGCCCAAAACAGGAAGAGAGTGGGTCCAGGAGCTGGACTCAGTGCCAAAGGCCCCGTGCCAACTCAGCACCGTGTTCTGCCAGCACACCAACTCCCAAGTAGCTTCAGATACACACATGTAATTATTCTATCAATAACACTATCACCGTTAAAGTGTGTGCGTGTGTGTGTGTGTGTGTGTGTGTGTGTGTGTGTGTGTGTGTGTGTGTGTGTGTGTGTGTGTGTGTGTGTGTGTGTGTGTGTGTGTGTGTGTGTGTGTTAGGGCTGCAACAGTTAATCAAACTCATGGATTTGATCGATTATAACAAATATTTGGTAATCAATAATCTAATAAAATAATCAATTCATAATCAATCCCTGTTTTGGGATTATAGGCAACAAGTTTTTAAAAAGTTTGTAACTAGTGAAAATAGCCAATCTACAAGCTCACAATGCATTGTGAGCTTGTAGATCGGCTTTTTTCCACTATGTTTGCATGACACCATTGTGCGACAAAGTATAAAAGAACACTTAAATTGGTTAATCAACTTGATAGAAATCTTTTTTAAGTGCTTCTTGATTATGTGATTAACGAAAAGGTTATCGATAGAATAATCGCTAAGTAAAACGATAGCTACAGCCCTAGTGTGTATGATGGATTCTATCTACCACACCTACATTGATGCTTCATTTATAGTCCATCATACAAAGGTGTTGCTCGCCAAAAGTAGGTAATCTATAGGCTAATTTGTGACACGTTGTAACACAACAAGACTGACCCTTGTGCACCTTGGTTTCAATGTGTGCGGGTCCAGGGAAAGAAGATTGTTTGACTGTTCACCCTGACCACGAGTATAAGATTAGCGTCAGATACGTGGCTAAAATGTAAATGTAGTCACTGATGCATGAGACCCCGCAACATCCTGAGCATTAATTTGAATGGACCCAGAGTTAGGTTAGGTTAGGTTCAGTTAGTTTAGGTTAGATAAAATAAGATAAACCTTAATTGATCCCTGGAGGGAAATTCCGGCGTCATAGCAACAAGGTCGAAGACTAAAACTAAAAGTCAAACAAAAAGATTATCCATTCAATCCGGGAACGCATCTGTGTCATTTTCGATTTCAGCTATAGCTATTATTTTATACTTTGGCTAGTTAAAAATAGCAGATATACAAACTATTATATGTTTTCAGAAAACTGTTAGGATTTAGAAGACATTTGTAGATGCGTAGATGCAGGAATGGGTTAACTAATTATTTAAGCGAAGATTAGATTCTGGCACTAAACGTCTGCAGTGTGGGTCTCTGAATGAATTAGGGCGAGATCACACCAAGATGAGTTGCTAAAGATACATCATGCAGATGCTTCAAAAACACCTAGGCAAAATAGCGCACTACCATAACAGTGCGCCTGTGGAGTGGGCCTGCTGCGTGGGCCTGCTGCGTCTTCAGACTTTCATCTGCACCTGCTATTGTCCCACTATTCCTCAAAACAAGAAGCTTGCGCTGAAAACTTGAGAATAATACTTATATGCAAAACAAATATTAGAAAAAGAACAGAGCACACCCCCATCTAAGACGATGTCTCAGTGGAGAAGATCAGCAAACTCAAGTACCTCTATACATATTATGTATCGTGGCGGACTTCAAATGGGCCACACACACCATGCATGTGGTGGTGAAACTGCCTCAGACAGCTGAAAAGAATTATCTGTGCGTTCTGCAAGAGTATCCTGACAAGCTAGTGTGGGAACTTGAGTGCAAAGCGATACAGAATGTTGTGCAGACAGCCCAGTACATCGTCAGAGGTGAGCTACCCTCCCTCAAGAATCTATACAAAAAGCGGTGCGTAGTCAAGGGTGATCGGGATAGTCAAGATTTAAATCTAGGCTAAATAAACATATTTTCCCCTCGCATTATGGTTCCCCCTAGTTTTATTGAATTCATTGCTATGACCACCTCTTCTTGCCCTGTGGTTTTAAACACTGTTGAGAATTTTCTTTTCTTTTTTTGCTTATCTGTACATTTTTCAGCTGTGCACTGCCGCATGGTAATTGTTTGACCATACGGGCGGGCACATTTTACTGTGTTTCTTTGCTACTGTGTTTTTGTTGTATGACTTGTTGTGAAGTGCACAGAGACCCCTTGGGGTGATGTTGCACTATAAATAAAAATGAACTGACACTGAACTGATCGGATGCCCTAGGTAGTTAGGACACTCTCCACCCCAGCCACAGTCTGCCGTTAGCGAGGCTAGGCAAGCGATAACTACTGTACATTTCAAAAGCCATACGACAGTTTGGCTTTTGAGTACAGTTTCCATCTGTCAATCATCAGGCTGCTGAATGAGCACTGTGCCCTGTCGCCATGTCAGTCTCGGCAACAATAGGCTGTGACAACAGCCGTCATCACTTTATGTAAACATGACCATGAATACACTCCATTACTGTTGCTCTGGCACTATCACTTATGTACAGTATACGTTTACAGTACATGTTTAATAATATCTGCTGCTTAGCAATGTCGCTCACCAGCAAAAGGGACAGCTATATTCTGCCCAATTTGTATTTATTTTTTGAGCACACACACCAGTTATAGTATGTCATTTCCCAGTGAAAGTGCAGGGAGACCACCTCCAACAACTGCAGATGTGCTAATTAGTAGTTATGTAGTGTCGCCTTGTTCTGTTTTGATCTGTGTAGCACTTTGGTTGACCTTGGTCGTTTTTAAAATGGCTGCATAAATACACTTTGAGTTGAGCCGAGTTATGATTGCATTAACATACTCTACCATACAAATTGGTTAAAATAACTTTTTATTCATTCAAATAAGTCCCAGATTGTAGCCTTAAAGGGGGTTCTTGTCTGTCCAGGGCAGCGTCAGTGTCCAGTGCGCTCCAGTTCTGTGTGTTAAGGAATGTGAGGTAAGAAGCTTGGTAGACAGGCTGTGTATTTGCTCAGCTGTGGTTAGCCCAAGGTAGACCAATATATTCTCCAATTCAGCTCCATAGCGTCCCCCTTTGGGGTCACAGAGCATCAACCTCCACCTTCCTCCATTATTCAGCCATTTAGATTTGGAAACAGTATGGAGTGTTTAAGGGGGCTTAATGCATACGAAGAAAAGTTAATTCCACGTAACGGGTTCAGCCCCATTTTCAAACAACTGTGATAACTCCCTCATAAGCAGCACTCCATAGTCGCAGCATTTTGCAGGAAATACACGCATTGGTCTGTGGGTCCATCGGTGGGATGGTGTAGACTCTACCTCATCCATTAACACACTACTAGTACACTGAAGCAGGGAATAAATCATTATAGTGTCATTATAGTGATTGAAGAGGCACTGTGTAAAATGGTGGCCACAGTGTTTTTTCTTTCTATCTATATAGGGTGTACACGTGATCCTGCATAGTGTATCTTTATTTGTTCAGTACAGTATGCTATGTACAGTATGCTATGCCTACATGTACACCAAAAAACAAGTTATGTCCTAGTATATACACATCTAATTAATTCTGATTCTGTGAAACGCAACATCATTATTACAGTTTCACTTAAAATGAGGAGTTTCTAAGATCTATTGTGGCAAGTTATTAACCGGGGCCCAGACGAATCTGCCAGTGCAAAAACAAATTGACAGAGATATTGTCTGGCCACGCAAGGCTAGCAAGTTATGTGTTTAGGGTGTGGAATCGGAGGGTTTGTTAAGTGAGTCGATACAGAGCACACTGGTCCTCAACACTGGAGCAGATCGAAGGTTGTGTGACACACCATGCATCTTCCACACATTCCACTATAGACGAATCCACAGAGCGCTGCCCTGTAGATGGCGCAACCATTGCTGCGGTGTCAGTCAGCTGCTGCTGCGGTTCTGTCCGTCTGTTGACGTTAGCAGAGCAGCCATAAACTACTGGCACCTGACGTAGGTTGTTTGTCCCGATTTTCTGTACATCTTTAAAGAAAAAAGAGCAACGTGAGCAGTCAGAGTAGTCAGTGACTGCAGCTGACTGAGTCTGACACCGCAGCAATGGTTGCGCCACCTACAGGACAGAGCTCCGTGGATTTGTGTATACCACACTCTTCTTGACATTGTGAACTCCATCTCTCCTGCTTCTCACATTTGAAGGACAGGCGGATAAAGCAGGTGAGCTATAGGGAGTCTTAGGTTGTGATAAAACTAGGGCTGTCAAGATAACAAATTTAAGTTGACGATTAATTGTCACTCAAATAATTGCGATTAACGATTTTATTGTGTTTTTTGGTATTGAACATTGGAACATATGAATCCTTTTAAGGCTTCGTAATAAAAAATTGCACAGGGCAGATATGACAAACAACTGAAATAAACAATACATAATTGAACAGAGCCCAAAACAGGGATTGTAAAAAATAGCAGAAATAGCAGATCTACAAGCTTACAACGCATCACGCGTTGTAAGCTTGTAGATCTGCTATTTCTGCCATTTTTAATATTTGAAAATGTGTGAAAATCTTGAAAACGATTATGACGATTATGCAAAAAATAATTGCGATTATCTCAAATAATTGCGATTAGACGATTATGTAATAATTGTGACAGGCCTAGATAAAACACGGTCTACCAAGGAGTTAACTCTACATGCTATTGCACAGAGAGAGGCATGCTATTGCCTTTGAGGCGGAGTAGGCAAAGGGAGAATAAAAACATGTGTTTGTTTTTGTTGAGCTGCATGCATGCAAGGCCAAATCTGTGCTAAACAAGCTCCTGAGACTCTTCCAGCCCAGGTGAACAGGCATGGCGTTACGAGAGAGCTCACGTCAAACTGTAGGCACTCCTGTGTATGGCAACAGCGTTCTGTAGCAACCATTAATCTTTCACGTTGCAATTCTCCACATAATCCGTGCTTTAATGTTCCTGTTCTTCACTTGAGTTTCAACTTTACAAGTTAGTGTCGAAGTAAGTGTGGAAACGAGGCCATTTGATTTTTCTTAAATAAATAAACAAAAACAACTCTAAGAGGCTAGTAGCCCCTTGTGGCTGAGATACTCCTTGTTTGAAGGAACATAGAGCCCCATGCTCTCACTAGTGCATGGGGCTAAAAGTATGTTTTTTCCTCTGAAAGAAGCACTAGAGGAATGGCCATGGGTCACCAAAATCTGTAAGTTCTTCCTGCAGTCTTCAAAACATTGGTTTGAGATATCTTGTGTGCAAACTCCAAAATTGACATTTTGCCCTGTGGCGGTGGCATTACTAGACTACATCATGAGGTCCCTCATGGTTAGGGTTAATCTACCTCGCTCAGCAAGTACTCAGCTAGTTTCATGGCAATCCGCCCATTCGATTTTGAGATATCTCGTGTGCAAATCGGACATTTTGGAAGGATTTTAACACCTATGCCTCCCAACAAAACAGTGATCAATGTGAAAAGACCAGTGCTTTTAGTGGTAATTATCAAGCTACCAGTGCAGCGACATTCGTCTATTAATAAATATATTCAAGTCATCTATCTTGGAAGAGAATTAAAAACAACAAAAGCTGTTTACTCCAGCTTAGTATTCACCCCTCAGGAAAAGTATTGAAATGCTCCTTTCAATGTGCTGGATGGCCAGAAGCCACATGCACTGAGATTTCTACCCCAGATGAACAAGAGAATGAATGGGGGGGGGGGGGTCTGAGTATGTATTTGTATACACAGATTACGCACACACACCACCACCCACACACTGGCTCTCTGGGAGTCATTGTACGAGTAAAATATTCCAGGAGAAATGTGCTTGTCTTAACAGACACACACCCCCCGACACACCCCCCCCCCCCCCCACACACACACACACACACACACACACACACACACACACACACACACACGGATGGAAGATGAATGCAGTGGTGCAGTATAGACAGTCAGCACTCTTTGTACTTGTTAAGGAATATGAATCACCACTTAAAGCACCTGGTCCAAAGTGAACGCACGGGTGAAATTTATGTGCGGCCGCTATGTTCAAAATGCCAATTCGTTATCCATGACAAGACTGTTAAGAGGGGGATGATGTGGCCTGTTATTACACATACTTTCTCACTATAATCTACCAGGACCATCAGACACTCATCTCATCATGCGGCACTTTTAGTGCTGACCTATAAATAGCAGTAATACGCTTTGCTGTGCTCTACAGTGCTCTCGGACTGCAGACCGGAGACCCTCGCGGCCCATTCGTCTCCCTTAAGTCAAATCAGACGAAGGGCCTACGTGCTCGGAGACACATACTCTATTTGCGAGTGAGGCAAGTGTAGCATTTACACAACCATTTGGCACACAAGGTCTCACGATGATGACCCCCCCCCCCCAAATAAAAAGGACAGCGCTGGAGTCCATTCCTTTGTTTCCAAAGGGATGAGACTGGCAGCCAACAAACACTGATCACTTAAGTCGCTAACTCCCTTAGGATGCGGTTTAAGACACATTCACACCGGACACAATAAATCAGTTGACACTGGAGGCGACATTTTAGCTTGAAGTGATATTTTACTCACACACACAGAGTGGCTGTCACTCTCACTCACTTGCTGCTTCCGCTGTGTGAACGCATCTTTTTACACAATCTATTACACAAATATATAGAGATTTATCACATCGTTTAGATGCAGACAGCTACAGTAGCAGATTCTCCCCAACAACATCAACATTGATTAGACCTTTCATATAATTGTATTATCCTTTGGCCAAGGAGAGTATAAAAGAGACAAACAGGAAACGGAGGGTAGAGAGAAGGTAGACATGACCGGAGTCGGATTTGAGCTCACAAGGAGTATGTGGCTGTGTCATCAGGCTCTCGTAAATATGTGAATTATGTTTTCTTTTTAAGTTTATGTTGTCATTTTACTACATTCAGCCTCCACAACTTCAATGGGGAACTCAACCAGAACATGACTGCTGCTGTAACTCAAAGTGATGTACTTGCTGTGCACTTTGACATCTATACTCAGCCTGGTGTGAGTTAACTGAATAAATGATGGCGCATACCGCTTGGTGACGATGGATGGACATTCCACACACACACACACACACACACACACACACACACACACACACACACACACACACACACACACACACACACACACACACACACACACACACACACACACACACACACACACACACACACACACACACACACACACACACCTGCAGTAACAAGTGAGAGAGGCTCTGTCTCTGCAGGTGTGGACTGTCTGTCATCATGCAGCATTGCAATGTTGGAAATGAAGCATAGCGTTAGTTCAGGCAGTGCACTGATCATTAGGGATGGGAATTGATTTAAAAAACATGTATTAGCCGATTCCACTCACTGGTCCATGTCTTTATCGATTCCCTTATCGATTCCTATTGTTTTCATTATGGAAATGGAGTAGGCCTGCACAGGCGGTCAACTGTTTTATTACCCGAGTCTGAATACGGTGTAGAAACAGTAGAAGAAATGTATGAATGTCTCCATAGTGCTTAATAACATTTTAACAAGTAAAAATAAATTACAATGCTCCAAGATTATCTTTTTCTTTTCAGCAGAATAGTCACTTAATGTCATTGATTTGCAATGAGCAACTGTCAGAAAAAAACACGCTGGCATTGATAAAAGATGTCTATTCTTGGAGTTACACAGATTCACTAACAATTATTATCGATTCCCATCGCTACAGACTGACCAGACTCATTCACCAATCACATTAAAACAACTCATTGCCATGGTCTTTTTAAGCTGAGAGCACTCACTCTGCAAATCATTCAAGCAGCTGCGCCTCTTATTACTTGTGCATGCATGCTGTGCAGGCTGTTTCCTATTTATGTGTGGTTTTGTGCTATGTTTTCATGTGTATAGAATGATGTGGGGTCTTTTATTTTATTGTAGATTCTCTTGCATGCTGCTAGGATTCATTGGGGAGCATCCTCAGCAAAGGCCCAGCCTGTGCTGCCAAATACAACTGTACAACCACGTGCTGCAATAAATCATTTGACGTGAGTGCTAATGCATATGTGAAGAACAATCATTAACCACTTAAGCCCTATATACTTAATCTTATGACATAGCTAAATTAGGGGATTCGTTGCTATTTTCACACAATAAAAAAATAGATATAATATTTTATACTTTTTATTTTGAAAGTTTGCCTAAAATAGGCACAGGATGAATGTGGTTAAGGTAATGCTGCCAAGTGTAATTTGTTGCAGCTTTGATTTCTGTTCAAAACAGCAAGCAACTGTCTCATAAATCTACTGACCTTTCAAGGAATTTGGATGTGAAATCGGGCTCGTACAAATACGTCAGCGATGTAAAATGTACATGAAACTATTTCACAGTGAATTCTTACACAAGTATTGAACATCAGGAACTGTTTAAAGGAGATGCAGTACTGCAGGCTGGATGTACAAGTGCATGTGTTTACAATTACCAGCATTCCATAACATTCCTTGTCTAACACTCGCCATCACAGCTTATACAATACTGCTGCAGCTGTTTTTATTTTGGAATTCTGAAAAGGAGAAACTTCAGCAAAGTTAGGTAACAAACAACACACTAAACATGACCTGTGTGATCAGTTCAGGCCAAAAAACAACCATTATAGCACTGGCTTTTACTATTTTCAAACCACAGCAGCTTAGTTTTCAAAACCCGTCAGTGTTCCAGACAGTTTAGCTTGATTATGCACAGTGTCACAAAATGAAAATAGCTATTTTCGATATGCAACACTGGTGCACAACTAAGTATAAAACTGGCTTTAAAGTACCATCGCAAGGTAGACTTGTGCTGTGGCTTCCAATCCATATGTCAAAAAATGTAAACGCAATGACTGCATGCAACACAATTCATATTGTAATTTCAATACGAATGTAAAAAAAAGAAATCAAACGCGCACCCCTATTAGTCATGAACTTCCTGATGTTTCCAGGAAGTTATGGAATAGTAATGTGACACTCACAAGATACTATGATGCTCATCTGCACCAATTACTGTAACAGCTGGAACACAAAATGTCAGAATGTCTTTCCATGCTCCATTTTCTGTCCCCCTGTACCAGTACAGCCAAAACCTCTCGATCCATCTGAATACATAACCTCTTAGCCAAGACGCCTGCGGTCCTCACAGTGCCTCGCTCTCTTGGCTTGACAGTTCACAGAAAGCGTTGTCGCCCTCCTCCGCTTTTCTCTGCCAACCTCTCAAGAGGTGTTGTCTCTCTCACATTCGGGAAAGAACTGCAAGAATTTAGCAGGACAGGGACACACTGTTCTGCTTTGCTCGTCCAAAATATGTTCCCCTCTTGCTCTTGTTCAGAACCGGGACACTACAGCTAGACTTCCAAAAGCTGCTTTTAAAAAACTCTTAGTGATAAAAGGGGGGGGGGGGCTCTCATGGAGGGAATGAAAAAGAAAAATGCCTGGCCCTTTTCACAGCTGATCGGCTTGGGAGAGCAGCGGAACACTAGGTATATCAAAAGGAGTGTTGCATCACTGACAGGAAATTGAGGGGATTTAACACCAAAGGAGTCGGCGGTGTATTTGCAAGGTGAATCTTTTACAAGGCACTTTCTCAGAAATATTGCTTTCTGCAATCCGTGATCAAATATAGGGAACATTCTCCCCATTCTCTCAGCTAAGTTGGAGGGAGCTACTTTAAAAGTATAATTTGTGAATGAGTGCTAGATAAAATGTAATTACCGTAGATTAGACTATAGACTAGAGTGACAATACATAATCTTTACAAACACATCTTCAGAGTTGCCTGTAGGACCGAGGAAGGCTAAAATGATTTGAAATCTGTCATTAAAATCGAATTGAACCTGGTAACTTTGTGGAGTAAGAGCTAATTATTTGAAGTGCTGTACTGTATATTTACAGTGTATTTATGACAAGGTAAGGCAAGTTTAGTCGTATAGCACATTTCAACAAGCGCTTTATACAAGAAATCAAGCATTAATGTTTTGTGTAAAGCTCCATAACAGCAGGGCTTCTCCTACCTTATAACTTATCTTGACAAATAATGGGCCTGTTTGTCTGTTTTGTCTTGTCAATAGATGACAAGAGTACAGTCGCTGGATAATGACAGCGCTGGTAGTTCAGTTCAGTCAGAGAGATGTGGGGGTGTAGGTGGGATAAAACCATATTCTGTGTGTCACAGTCACATTAATGGGATCAGTCAATATCCAGGGATATAAAGAGAACATAGATAATATATCAATTAATGAAAAAGGATGTGCAGGGATAGAATTACTCAACCACTGAGGGAAAAGCAGTATATTGCTTACCAAATCAACACGATTCAAATGATTGAATCCCACATATCATATGACACATCTGATGTCATGTTAGACCAACACCCCCATGTCATAAAAACCCCTATAGAGAACGCAAACATGCTTCATCGGGCTGTTAATTACCTAAATCACAACAGTCTGTGTTTTACAAATTACGGTGTTGCGGTTTTAAAACTAAGTCTGGTCTGTTGTGCTTTAAAACATTAACCCATTCAATATGGGAATGCATCTGTGTCATTTTAGATTTTAGCTATAACCTATCTATGAGCTTGTAGATCTGCTATTTTTTTTTTAAATCGTGAACATTTGGTGCAAATCTTTGAATATATATTTTTTAAAGCGAACATTTGTAACTTAAATCTTTGCTTCTGGGGGTCCCTGGAACTAAATATTTTGAGATGGGGGTCGGCGGCCAAATTTGGGGGTTCTTGATAAGAAAAAGTTTGAGAACCACTGATATTATAGCGAGATACGTTTTTCAGAAACCAGTTAGGATTTAGAAAACATTTGTAGATGTGCTCCCGGATTGAATGGGTTAAAAGATGCAGCTGGCTGGGGGGGAAGCACTGCAGTAAGATTGGGCATCTTCTTCAATAATGAACTTTTCCCTGCCAGAACGTGTTGTGCATAGAGGGCTCGTGGGAGGATGTGCTCTCTGTGCATAATAGTGGCTTATAGCATTGGTTCTCAAAATGGGGTCTGGGTACTCCCAGGGGTCCTTGGGGGGGTACCAGAGGGTCCCCAGCAAAATGTGTTAATATAGCGTCACAATCATTTTAACCACCTTAACCATAAGTTATACTTTGGCTATTCAAAAATAGCAGATATACAAGCTCATAGTGCGGCACCAAGTGCCGCGCTATGAGCTTGTAGATATGCTATTTTTGAAAAATCGTAAATATTTGTGCAAAATTAATCTTTAATATATATATTTTGTTAAGCGAACATGTTTAACTCAAATCTTTGCGTCTGGGGGCCACTGTCACAAAATATGAGATGGAGGTCCACGGCCAAATATGTATCAGTTTGAAGGCCCTTAACATGAAAAAGTTTGAGAAACACTAACAGTTCTGAAGAATTTTCTCTCCACCTATTTTTATTCCTATAAATAAACGTCAGCATCTGCTGTTAAGACATGGCTGTTGAACAGGAGGGAAATGACAGACTGAATCAAGATTGGCTGAAAAGGCAATATTCAGCAATATATCTGTATTTCCTCACCTTATTCTAGATGAGCTGGGAGAAAGCAAGCTGGTCCCACTACTCTGTCCTTGAGAGCTTTCTGTGGGTGTGTAGCTGCACACTTTGAAACATACTCATATAGTCTTTCTGATGCATTTTCCTTCCCATACATATTATGCATAATTGATATCCGCTGCCATTTGATATTTCTTTTATTTGCACAAGAGACTGCCCTTTCATACATGTAATGTATATTTGATATCTGATTTCATATTTTCTACTCTTTCACTCTATTGTTTATTTAAACACTTAATTCCCATATGGGTAACCAGAGTCCCTCAGGGATCAATACTAGTATCTTTTCTGTTTTCTGTTATTGTGGGGAAAGCTTTTGTTGAAAATAGCCGATCGACAAGCTCACAATGCGAGCTTGTCGATCTGCTATTTTCAACTAAACCTTTCCCCTCAATACCGATACAGGGGTTTAAGGGGTTAAAAAGCACTATGTAAGAGAACAAATACATCATGACGTTTTAAGTTCATAATTCGATATGTATAAAAGTCATTTCTTTGACCAATTACTTCCTTTCAGTAATTTCCAGAACTATCTGCAATTGTTTTATTCTTTTAGGTTTTTAAGAGTAGGAAAAGGTTTTGTCTCTACAAATGGGTAGACACACAGGGAGTCCATCGTACAATAACCTGTTGAAAAATGACAGACAGTTCCCTGGACTAGTAGCGAACAGCCTGGCAGGGCCATCTACGCCTTACGTCATTACTGGATGTGGATGCCAAGACTCAGACGTATCCCGCCTGCCATGTCGGTCTGATAGGAAAGGGAACAGAGCCCTCCTGACGTGGGCTTTCGGTGGACTACCGTAAATTTCGTCGAACTGGTGAGGCCGTTTGCGGTAAATGGCGTGAGCTCATGCTTGGCTGCAGTGTGTTTTGAGTGCATAACTGATTGAGTGCGTGTGTGTGTGTGTGTGTGTGTGTGTGTGTGTGTGTGTGTGTGTGTGTGTGTGTGTGTGTGTGTGTGTGTGTGTGTGTGTGTGTGTGTGTGTGTGTGTGTGTTTTGAGGTTGAGAACGTGCAAGGGCAAAAAGGGAGGCCATTAGCTTGGGTTTCCCTGGATGGAGGTCTTGCTGAGTGGCTACAGTTTTGGATAGAGGGCAGAGATAAGGATCTGTGTTTGTTTGGCATTCCTGGAGCCCTCTATGGCCTGCCAGAAACTGCTTTCATTAAACGACAAACTTGCAATCAGCACACACACACACAGGAAAGAAACTTTGTTTGTTTGTAAATATGTTTGTCCACTTAAACTTCCCAAACTTTACCAGTCACTTCCGCTATAATTTTCTAGATTCTAGAGGCGAGGAGTCTTTAAATGATGCTTGGTCATCTGCCAATGTCTAGATTATAGCCATACACACATTTACCACCATGTCAGAATTTAACAGCATTTGGCTGGAGTTCTAACACTATACTGTACACACATATTCTGCACGTGTACTACCCCTCTCTCACTCACACACACTTTAGTTTAGGCATTTAGCAGACGCAGAGCGACTTACAGTAATCAAGGTAAACACATACTTCAAATGCATAGAGACAGAGTAGTGCCTCAGTAATCTAGGATCATAGGTAAACCAAGAACCTAGTATCAGTCTAAACAGTATAATATACTATAGGATGCCAGGTCAACAAATGAACCTGGCATCTCTAAATAACGTGCCCCTAAATGACATTTAAACCTGTGCATAAGACGTGTCAAGGCTAGTTAAAATGCTATGGGCTAAGGTGGAGTCTGAAGAAGTGAGTCTTCAGATTATGGTAGAAAATTGGGAGTGAGTTTGCAGTTCTAACTGCAATGGTGGGTTTGTTCCTCAGTTCGGGAGCCAGAAGAGAGAAGAGTCTGGGATGTGTGGAGATTAACACACAACCCTGGCATAGATCACTTTACAACTTTTACATGAACACAGATGTTTAGATTGTTTGTTTGTACATTGTTTGTTTGTTTAAAATAAATGTTCATTCATAGCCTAGGAGTAAGAACCTTGCGCGAACAAGTGCTTGGACAATGGTCAAACTGCACTCCTTGATCATTCCTTTTTTTGGGGATTATTTTCCTTGATTATTGATGCTGCTACAATGTCGTGAGGAACCAGAACAAATTATTTTTGCTCTTATGAACCATATGCAAATGTATCAGTTTCAGGAATACATTAAATATTCGCAGTTATACATTAAATATTCGCAGATATACATGTTGGTACGTGCACACGGGTTACCATGCAATAACTGATAGTGAAGAAAAAAACTGCTACTGTGCATAAGTGGCCAACTTGGGACTCTGCGCTGATGTTTCTGACACCTGTGTAATGCCTTGAGACCACCTTGAGGCTAACACGCAACGACTTCTCCAATGCCACGGTTACTATCTCATTTGCACTAATGCAAATGTCTGTGCAATACGCTCTTCGAAAGTTAAAGCTTTATCGAACAGAAGGGCAGAGGAACATTCATCTTAACCGTGCACAGACCCCCCGCGGGGGAAAAGAACCATGCAAAACAGAAAGTGCTTTCAATGCGTGTGTAAGATTGATGATATGCAAGTCAAGCTAAATTGGATTCTTTTCTGTGGCCTTCTCTCTCGCTACTGCGGTCCAAGTATATTGTTTCATTTTCCTTCCTCTGAAGAAAAGCCTCCTGAGAGAGAGGAGTTAAAATGTAAGAACAAAGGGCTGTCAATTAAGGCTGGAAGTTCCCTCTCTGCAGACACAGGGCACATGGCCTTTGACACCTGGGCAGAGGTAGGAGGATGTGGGGAGGGAGGTCTGCCGTTCTTTGCCAGTGTTAATTAACTAGAATAAAGAGAGGTTTGGCACAAAAGGGAAGCTGTTGGTGTGGAGTTTGCCCCGTCTCGCCTGTCAACTAAAACCTCTGCAAGGCAAATCCACATCTCAGGCCTCTTTCTACCATCTCTCTGTTCACCTCTCTCCTTGTGTGTGTGTGTGTGTGTGTGTGTGTGTGTGTGTGTGTGTGTGTGTGTGTGTGTGTGTGTGTGTGTGTGTGTGTGTGTGTGTGCGTGCATGATGGCAGATGCAGAGAGGAAAGGTCTGCTGTTGTTGATCGGATTAACACAAAGCCGCCAAATACGAAAATGATTGATTTGGTGATGCATCATTCATCCAGGTGTACAAACAGCTGTTTACATTAATGCAAATTAATCCTACAAAATAGATGCTGTGCTGCTCCGCACACCACACGTGAACTACGTGGTTTGGACCGACTGACCGACCGACCGACCTTGCTATCCTTAGGACTCACTAGGGGGGTAAAATAAAAAAACATATCAAATATCAAAGCCTGGGACCAGAAAGACAGCATCGCAGATGCTCACGTAATATTAACTCCCTCCTGTGTGCATGTTTTGAATATCAGATTCAGCATAAGCAGATCCTATGTCTCAGCCACACTACCAGTTCAGTTCCCAGCCAGGGACCTGTGCTGCATCGTGTGTGTGTGTGTGTGTGTGTGTCTCTATATATGTGTGTGTGTGTGTGTGTGTGTGTGTGTGTGTGTGTGTGTGTGTGTGTGTGCAGGGTTGAGCTGTAGGGGGTACGGGGGGGTACGGCGTACCCTTAGTTCTGAGACTGTGGGGGCTGGACTCGCGAGCACACACGTCAGCCGCCCGCGAGAAGTCAATCATTAACACAACAACGCAACTTCAGGGGCGAGCCGTTTTTAACACCTTAAACAATGGCCTCAACCTGGCTGCTTTGCATAACAAGAGCTGGTAGCCTACCAGACACTCACAAATGTATCCTTATCTAGCTCTGGTCCATAGCGTTAGAAGGAGTTCTCCTTAACGCTATGGTACTTTATATTCTTTCCCCTCGTACCGCGGTAGCGCAGCCTCTCGTCTGTAGTAAAATAAAAATAAACGCTTTTGGTACTCACCAAAACAAAGACGGTTTAATGGAGTTGAAAGCCTATTCTATTAAGTGGGAACACTCTGAGCCCCCACCTCACGTATAAAATACACTTTTTGGCCAGAAAAGAAAATATTTCACCGGAAGGAAGAATCTGGTCAATAGGAAAATTCCATTGACCAGATCTGTAGAGGGCACTGTGGAGTAACCAAAAACAGGTTTTAATTCCGGTGAAATATTTTCTTTTCTGTCCAAAAAGTGTATTTTAGACGTGAGGTGGGGGCTCACAGTGTTCCTATTTAGTAAAGTAGGCTTTCAACTCCATAAAACCGTCTTTGTTTTGGTGAGTAGCAAAAGGGTATTTTTTTTTTTTTTTTACTTGTTTTAAAAAACACTGTTTTGAAAGCAATGTAAGTCTTAAAAAAAAGTAATTCAAGTAAAGACAAGTTGACTGATTATTTTAAGCACTTATGTGTGGGTGAATCTATGTAAAGGGCATTTATATAAAACTAAAAGGAAAATAAAATAATTAATTAATTGAAACAAAAATAAAAACAACAAATTAACAATGCAACAAAATAATAAGAAATATAAATACACTAATAATCACATGTTGAATACAGTATTTCAACTAGCACTGAGCTGAGTGGCTATGTGCACATGCTTGCGCACGCATGTGCCCGCGTGCCCGCGCGCGTGCACGTGACGTCATAAAATAGAGTACCCATAGTTCAAAAATCCACAGCTCACCACTGTGTGTGTGTGTGTGTGTGTGTGTGTGTGTGTGTGTGTGTGTGTGTGTGTGTGTGTGTGTGTGTGTGTGTGTGTGTGTGTGTGTGTGTGTGCATTCAATACGTGTGAGTGTGGCGTCCTGTTTTGATGCCTTGGCTGGATGGGAAAACAGACGAGTGATGTTTGTGTTATTACCTCAGAGTAGGACAGATGAATCAGTCAAGGAACAAAGCCCCTCTCTAGCTAATACACACACAAACAGGTGTACATTAGAAACTCAAAAACAACCTGAGTGGGGTTGTTTTTCTCACACACACACACACACACACACACACACACACACACACACACACACACACACACACACACACACACACACACACACACACACACACACACACACACACACACACACACACACACACACACACACACACAGCAGGAAGCAGCTGTGGAGCAGGTCAGTACTATGTGCTGTTCTCCAAAGTTCCCTTTTGGACTGCTGATGGGCGATGTGACTACAGGTGACTTGAATTGGACATTTTGCGATCAGACACTGAAACGAGATGACTGGCTGATGGGGAGAACTCCATTTGTTAACTCAAGTAAAGGAACTGTTCTCAAAATCCGACTCAATCATCATAGCCACTGTATTTGCAGAGCCGAAACTGTGCCAGTGGGGGCTGCAAATTCATCCCAATGGTGTCAAACTTACAGAGGCTGAACTCTGAATATAAACCAGTGACAATCTTCTAGAGCATTGGTTCTCAAAGTCCCTGATGCTAGATAGGAGAGTGTGGAAGGCAGCGATTCAGGAGTCCCGAGTTGGTGTTGGCTAGACCGCACTCTCGCATCACATCGGTTCTCAAAGTGGGGTCCGGGGACCCCCAGGGGATCTTGGGGGGGGGGGGGGGGGGGGGGGGGGGGTTCCAGGGGGTCCCCAGCTTAATGTGTTAATATAGCATCACAATCATTTTAACCACTTTATACATTTGGCTGTGCAAAAATAGCAGATACTGTATAGAAGCTCAAAGCGTGTCACTTGTACATCTGCTATTTTTGATCATTTTTGAAAAACCTTGTGTTGTGAAAAATGTACATTTTTACACAAATCTCCTCTTCTGGGGGTCCCTGGCACAAAACATTTTCAGATGGGGGTCCGCGGCCAAATACACATCAATTTGGGGGTCCTTGGCACGAAAACATTTGAGAGCTACTGATCTAGAGCACCCCTTTAAAAGCAACTCAGACTGCTTTTTCTCCTGCCTAATATAGCTGTAAATAAATAGAGAAGGTCTGACGTGAAGAATCACTGATTCTCGGTACTGAACTGGTACGTATCGAGCCCTCCACACTGGTACGCACATTGCTGAAGCATGACGGCTGTTTTTTTTACGCAGGATAAAAACAATGGACTGAGAATGTGTGTCTGTTTTCTTCCTCTCAAGCTGGTGCGCTACTGCAGGCTTGAGGCTGAGGGTGAGGAGGGTTGGCAGGGAGGGAGGGAGGGAGGGAGGGAGGTGAATGAGAAAGAAGGGAGTGAAGAGAGGGCAGGGGAAGGGAAAATGAGTGAAAAAACAAACAGGAATCATGGAGGGACAGAAAAAGAGCACAGTTGCCGGCTCCACATTGCCACCTAGGGGACCATAATGACTTGTAGGCAAAGTGGACTCTACAGTGTCAGCTGGACTGGTGTAGAGTTGTCAGAGATCTATGAACCAATTGCAGAGAAATAAATCCCAACGGTGTCTTAAATATAGTTGATTCAATGTCTTTAGTATTCCAGGCATTTATTTTGGTCTATCATTTGACTGGGTGTTTATTTTTGCCTGTCACAGCTCATAATGTGGAGCGAACAGGTTGTTTATCCACTCTGGCCAGCTTTAAATCAGAAACATGAATTGCTTTTGACGCCGTACTGTAGCTAAGACCCAGACATTTCCTAACATGGAGCATCATCAAACTGGCAACCGTGTTCGTCTTTCAGTAAGCTCCTTAGAAATGTGAGTGATTATACAAATATGAAACTACAGTGGAAGTGGATGACGAAGTTTGGGATTAAAACTGCTACAGTGGAAGGTGTACAAAATGATTTGCCTCTTTTCCTGAATGTCCCTCTATGGAGCCAGCCAGCCACATCTTAAACCATTCAAACCAACTGTCATTTTAGAATTTTTTGTGCTATAACCATTATTTTATACTTTGGGCTATTCAAAAATAGCAGATCTACAAGCTCATAGTGCAGCACAGAGTGCCGTGCTACGTGCTTGTAGATCTGCTATTCGTTTTTTGAAAAATCATGAAAATGTTTACAAATCTTTGTATATATAATTTTTAAAGATTTTTTTTTCAACTCAAATCTTTGCTTCAGGGGATTCTACAAATGTCTTCTAAATCCTAACAGTTAAAAAAAAAAAAGTACGTTGCAATAATATCAGTAGTTCTCAAACTTTTTCATGTCAGGGACCCCCAGAAGCAAAGATTTGAGTTAAAAATGTATATATAAAAATGTGTGTGTGTGTATATATATATATATATATATATATTCATAGATTTGCACACATTTTCACAAATTATTCTCTTCAAAAATAGCCCAAGGAAATCTAAAATGACACAGATGTGTTCCCGAATTGAACGGGTTAAATCACTGCCACCGCATGAGAAGCATGCCTGCTGAGCTCAATCATTAAAGCCGTCACTACCAACTAATCACATCACATCAAGTCATTTGTTGCCTGGGGATGAGGTGGCACTCTGAACTGTAGCCATTTAATTATGCATGATGGGTATTTATCTTGCTGTTAAAAGGGGGAAATGCAGGTCAATTTCACACTGGCTTCAGACTGTTGTTTTTGTTAAAGATGATGTGTGATATTTTTTAGGCAGTTTTTTTCCTTTTTAGTGCAGAGACAGGAAATTGAGTGATGACAGAGGGGGGAAACGACACGCAAACAGTCTCCAGAATCTAAATGGACTGGATGGATGTTGCGATTACGTGGTCAGCTACCAGCGCAACTATAATTGTGAGGCAGCACAATCATGTAAAAATGGACCCTTACATGTCCATTTGAACACACTCAAATTCTCTTAACCCATTAAGACCATTATAACCATTATTTTATACTTTGGCTATTCAAAAATAGCAGATCTACAAGCTCATAGCGCTGCACTCGGTGCCGCGCTATGAGCTTGTAGATCTGCTATTTATTTTAATATAAAAGGGACACAGACAGAGGGGTACAACGGGTACTCTGACAAAACCCCCAACACTATGACTCAGACATATTGGCCGGATCGCAGTGCGACGGAGGTATGAGGGCCCAAACTCTAGATTTGAGGGCCCGGCCCAAACCTCTAGTATATTCTAACGGCTAGTCCACACCAATGCAACTCCTTGCAACCATTATCCCCAAATGGCACCCGTCTGAAACGGGGGGGGGGGGGGGGGGGGGCGGTTAAGCATGAGTGCAAGAGAAATCGTCAAGAGAGAAACAGAATAAGAAAGTAGTGATAGACAGGTGGCCAAACGGAAAGCTAGAGAACGAGAGAGGCCCAGGACAGCTAGAGACAGAGAGAGGCTGGGATGGCTAGGAAGAGAGGGAGAGTGAATGAGAATATATGAGAGAGAGAGAATGAGCAACAGGCTTCCTGTTGTTGTGCCTCAGGAAAAACTCCACAATGACCTTCAGAATGTCACAATACTCACATGGACGTTTCCTAGAGCCAAAAAACCTCAACTCATGACCTTCCTCTCCTCTCCTTCTTTCACAGCCTACGAATAACGTCATTTATCCTTGTGAATCCCCCTGTCCCTCCACTCAGACACGGACACACACAAACGTATGCAATAACGTGCATTCACGCACACACATACACTCTTCACTGCAGTGTTTGCCTCCTATTCGGCCTAACTTCTCTTTTTGTCCTCCTTGTCCGCCCATACCCCCCCACCCCTCCTACTGGACAGACTGTCCTTGTTACTCACTCCCTGCTGTGCTCATTCTCACCTTCAAATTAAAAGGTTTTGACAGCACCTGCCCAGCATACACAAGCACACAGACGCGCACGGGCGGACACACACACACACACACACACACACACACACACACACTCGATTATGATTAATGAACGATCATAAAAAAAAAACACATATACACCAGTAGTCAAAATAGCCGATCTACAAGCTGACAATGCGTCCATCAGACTAATGGATTTAGTCAGTGGATTATATATTTTTGTATAATAGTTTGTGTTGATTCATTGATATATATAAAGAAATATATATCCCCTCAAAAATAGGCTTTTAATCTCAATTAGCCTACACGAGCAAGATTGAATTATTGGTTCTAAATATCGGTTTAGACATATTTTTGTTTAACTGCCCAGCCAAGGGTATCCTCTTCTCTGCTCAGCTTGTGGAGGGCACCATCTGACAGTGACGCCCTTGTGGTCCGTGTCGATAAAACCTTGACAGCTGCTTCGCCACATCTTTAAACAACATGAACCCTAGCGCTCTTTTACTGGACATGTCATAAAGGCAAAAATCCGGCGAGTCTCAACACCTCATGTTGTGAGCTTAATTAGATTTACTATTTTGGCTATTGACGCACAAAGAAGTATACTGTATGCGGTCTATGTGGTTAAAAGCCATGCCTTTCAATAATATCATGTGGTCAACAACATTACAAGGAGAAGGTACCCCCCAACCCACTCAAAATTAAATAGCATTTAGTTAATTGCATTCACAGTGTGTCCCATGCCTATTAGAATTAAAAACCAGCAGCCCTACTACAGCAGTACAGTTCATGACCACAGTGGAAAACCTATGATCTAGTGGTTTGAAATTCTGCTTGCGGTGAATAAATTATAAACTAAAGTACAAAGTTCCCCAGGCACTCGAGAGCATGTGTAAGTTAAGCTCAAAATCGAACTTTTTGCCCTCTGATTTAAGGACATCCACCAGCAGGTGAACGGCTCAGATACCCGGTGATTTTTTCCCCCTCGGATTATAGCCTTTAGTGAAAATGAAAGAGGTAGAAACAGCAAGGACACGGTGCTCGATTAGCCAAACCCTGGTCAATAAGACCAGGCTGCAACAAGGTATTGATGTTGAAGAACTGCCTAGAATTCAATACCAAGAGCTGTGTGCAGCATTTCAGAAGTCAAAGCAAAACATGCTCAATTTGAAGGATGAGAAGTAACTCTCATTCTGTGTTCACACTAGTGGCGACAAAGCGACAGGCTACAAGTCATTTTCAGTGGAAGCCAGTTACTTGAAGCAACAAACTGATGCCTGACACTTGAATAAAGAAGGCACTGGGGCAACTCTGATGATTGGAGCCTTTTTCTTTAATAGAACAGGGTGCAAGGCGACAACGTTTCGATGTCTATTACATCTTCGTCATGCCTGACACTTGTTGCTGCGTGGCGGGCGTGACACACTACAAAAAAGAAAAAGAAAGCCAAGCTGGCTTTATTTTCTTTCAGCACTCCAGCAGTGACCAGCGAAGAATCAATCAATCTCGTTTTTGTTTCACCATTTCCCCTCCCTCTCTCTCTCTCACACACATTTCCTGCTCCGTTCTGTTAATGGAAGAAAAACTCCTGGCCACGCTTGGTCATTTCGTACATTTGCCGCTGCCAATGCGATCGCAGTAGAGCAGACACAAATGGAATATGTCTGGAGTCTGGACATACAACTCAGAGTAACTAATAGAATAGAACAGTTCAATGCCCTGACAATGCCCTGTTCTGGGGCGGGGCGCTGTGAATGATCCAAGCACTACCGAAGAAGAGTACACCCACAGACATCATGTGATCACAACAACAAAAAAGCCTACTTTCATGTTAAAGGATTCACAAAAGTACATTTTTGGGGGGATTTCTGTTGTTTTCTAAGAGTTTTTCAAAAAACATGCCACATTCTCCAGGAAGGAGGTCACGGAGAATATTCCGTGATTTTTCAAAGGTACAGTAAAATCACCGTTTTCGCTGGCAAAGGGACGGTAGACGGATGAATTGATTAATTAATTCCGTGGCAGTGAATGAGTTAAGGAGGGCATGTAAAAAAATTAATAATGAGAACTCGCCATCAAAGTCTCCAGAAAAACGCACACCAACTAATGTAAAACGGCAGAGATTTTCCAGCGTCATGTCTCCCTTTTAGCGTAACATCACAATAACAACATAGTACCATATAGGATTAACTCACGGGCAGTGGTGTAAAGTAACTACATTTACTTAAGTACAATTTTGAGGTACTTTTACTTTACTTGAGTATTTCTAATTTTCAACACCTTTACTTCTACTCCACTACAGCTTTTATTACAAAACATACATGAACCATATTTAAACTTTGGCTACTTGAAAATATCTACATGCTCAAAACGCATGACATTTCAAAAGATATTAATACATTTTATACATATGATACCTTGTGAAACAGGACATCCTGCATAATGAGTACTTTTGCTTTAGGTACTTGAAGTATATTTTGATGCCAATACTTTTGTACTTTTACTCAAGTAAATTATTTCTACATTGACGTATTGATACTTTTACTTAAGTAAAAATAAATTGTACTTTTACTAATCATACTTTCCACCGCTGCGGGTGAATAAACAGTTGCTGCATCCCTACTTTTGTACAGAAAGACCTACCTGTAGACTGGCTGCATCTCTCGGGCGATGCCCAGGACAGCTCCGGGAGGGAAACGATCAAACTCCTCGAAGAGATCTCTGATGTTGGTCCTGTACTTCAGGTCCAGGTCCAGCTGCACTATGCGTGTCAGACCTGAAAGAAGGAAAGTAAGGTTTTAAGGACAAACACATAATACTCTTACCTTGCATAACAAGTCATTTTTTCCAGATGTGTTAAACACTTGGGTGAGTCCAATAACATGACTTTCTCTTTTTCTGATTTTGAAAAATTGAAACAGCTCGTCTTGGGCCCAAATTGAGTTGCTCTTTGGAAGAGGGCCCAGAAGACAATGTGGCCAAACTAAAGATTATGTAACTGACAAACAAAGAGGTCAAAAACTGATAAATCCTAATATATAACAAATATAACTGAAGGCCATGTCATTGCGTGTGCCAAATACGCAAACTCCGTAAAACCCAGGGGGTGGGCAATTTTATGTCCCACTTGCAAGTCACACCTGCAACATGTAAGTTAAATTTAAGTGATGCAATTAACTAATATATCTATTAATAACTAGCACATCTCCCAAGGAATCAACTCTTATAATCACTGAAAATTGAGTATTTACTTGGTCTTATTTCTCTCCATAACGCCTGATAGCTGTAGTATATAGATTAAGTGGCAACATGGGGTTTTATGCAGAGTATACTGTACATGATGCCGTTTGTATTGCTGACCACACAAAGTTAATGTCAATGGAAATGTATAAATAAATCCATACAAATCTGTGCTATAGTAATTTAACCCATTAAGACCTGAGGCCGATTCTCCAAATGTCTTCTAAATCCTAACTATATATTGCTATTGCTATATCAGTGGTTCTCAAACGTCTTCATGTCAAGGACCCCCAAAATTATATGTATTTGGCCGCGGACCCCCATCTAAAACATATGTTGTTTCAGGGACACCCAGGGGCAAAGATTTGAGTTAAAGATGTTCGCTTTCAAAAATATATATATTCAAAGATTAGCAGATCTACAAGCTTGCAGCGTGGCACAAAGGGATGCGCTGTGAGCTTGTATATCTGCAATTTTTGAATAGCCAAAGTATAAAATATGGCTAAAGTGGTTAAAATCTAAAATGACACAGACGCTTTCTCTATTTTGCTGGGTTTATGATTACCTGTGTACAGTACGTCACTGATTGGTACCTTGTTCTTTGTGAATGAATCATAACACCAGTATCCAGGAAATAAAGACCCTCATCTGTTCATTGTTCCTACTTCCTGTGTTTTGCTAGTTGGCATGGCGATGAAAGGTTCGGGAAATAGTCTGGACGCTGTACTGGTGTACCATGGACACGGCAGTAATCCTTGCACTGCTGAAAGAGTTTCTAATGCCAGTCTCAAGAGTGATGTCAAATTGATAAACAAGGTCTGTCTGTGATTTAACCACAAACAAGTACAAAGTTATTTAAGGCAGATCTACAACCTCACAATTTGTTGAAATGCGAAGCGAATAGCGAGCTTGTAGATCTGCTATTTTGAAAATATTTTTGAATTTCAGTTTTTGCATATTAAGGACACTGTGGACATTTAGTTTTTTCCTAGTTGTGCATAATAGCACCTGGATGGAGGCAGCTACATGGAGGAGTTTCATTATGGTGGACAGCATCATAGTCTGCAGATGTCTGGAGGGGCTATGACAGACACGCTGCACAGTAAAAATCCTCTGTGTTTGTTCATTTATTTCTGAGTGTAAAAATAGACCCTGCGATTATGTACTACAAACGAAGAGGAAAAAATTTGGAAGGAAGAGGTGATAAAAGTACAAACATTTCTTCTGTTGTTCCACGCTTCACAAACATGGCAGCATGTCACTCGCAAACCATCACTAGCCACTCTCCAAGCAGTATTCCATGACAGGCCAACCAGGGTATAGTGGAGCACATTGGCTGTGAGGGGCCACACACTACAGACAGGACTGTGGCCACGGCTAAGCTTGTTGAAGTGAGAAACAATATGGTCTGAGGGCCAAGAGCCCTTTGGGCCAGAGAGATATTTTGGGGCACAGGTTTTCTGTTCAAACAAGTGACGGAAAAAGAAAAAGTCAGTGTCGGCAGCGTCAGCCCGTTTTCTGTCCACTCTCCAAACAAGGAAGTGGCCCTTCACAATGCCTTCATGTGCAGCGCCAACAGAGGCCTGCTTTGAAAAGAGTCATCTGCAGAGTGGTCAGTCAGTTTGTTTGTTTTAATAGGGATTAGCCAGCGGTCGTATGGCAGGAAGAGGGTCTTCGGTTATAATAACACTGCAGTGTGGTGGGTTTGATGTTGTACTGATGACTCGACACCAGGTCCCACGGGGGTTGAAGGATCAGAAACTCTCCAATCGCTCTCTGTGACATCTGTTGTGACACCACATAATTCTGTTGGTCAAAGCTGGAATGCCCTTTACAAACGGATGCGCTGTTTCATAACAGCAGCATCCTAAAGGTTCGGGCAAAAGGGTGGTTTATGGCTGTAACGTGACCTGATTGAGTCACCAGACTGGCTGTGAAAGTCCTGGCAGAGAAAAATGAATGACAAACACTCTTCCCGTTCCTCGACAACAAAAACAACTTTGATGCTTTTGAGCAAGGCACTTGACCCCAAATGGCTCCAGGGAAGTATGTTTTTTACACAATAGCATTTTAAACTTATGGCAGAGGAAATTTGACTGGTGTTTGCAGTGTCTCAGGACAATATTACAGTCTACAGGGTAATAAGAGGGGTGTAACATAGACAGGGTGGCAAGACTAATGAGACAGACTACACAAACAAATAGATGAGAGAGAATTGACAGAGACAGTATCCTGATAATGTGTAGAAAGTGACATGGTAATTGTGAGAGAATAAATGTAATAGTGGGTAATAGTGACGGAAATGTGGTAGAAAATGACAGAGTAGCATGGTATTCCGAGACAGATACAGAGACACGCAGACAGACACAAGAACAAAGGGACAATATCCGAGAAATATGGATTTTGTGCATCAAAGACAGTCAGGATTAGAGGGAGATGTTTTCCTAGCAGTCTGGTGGGTGGGTGCTGGATATTATTAGAGGAAACACAACACACACAGTTCATTTTGTTTCAATAATACCTTCAGGTAAGGCTAACACCAAGTCAGAAATATTGGTATAATTACATAATCACATCTAGATCATCTTAAAAATATATTGAGAATTACAGAATTTAAATCACCAGTTGGAAAAATATATCTACTTCTTAATCTCTAGCAGGTTAGAGTACTGTAATGGTCTTCTCTCAGGTGAGCTATAGCTAATTGAGAATAGGGCTGTAACTATCGATGACTTTCTTTTTCTGTTTAATGTCAATTTAATAATTGAGAAATACATAGTTTATATTTTCAATATTTTATTTTATACTAATACTATACTGACCTACAGATAGACAGAACTGTAATCTGGACAGGATTAAAGATCCTGTCCAGAATAGTTTGGGGATTAAAGTGGAGGTTCTTCTTCAGGACAAAATCAGTTAAATAATTTTGCCCAATTCACCTCCAGTTGTTGTTGGACTAACCATTTAATTGGAGCAGCCACTGTTTTTACCGATAGCATTTGCTACTTTGTGGTTTGTTGGTTTTCTTACCTCACCAACTACGTATGCCATTTGCAATTATGCATCCCCAATGGCTCAAACCGGACGAAAGCTGACAAGTACCGAATAATTGTGTCTTAAGTCAATCCCACTTTTCTATGCTTCTCATGCCATAGTGGCCACAGGCCATGTGGCATGTGGAAGCAGTATTGGTGAATTAACATCGTTAGGTTGAGCTTGCCTGAGGCACTGAGCAGATCAGACTTATCCATTGTGTGGCTCAATGCCAAACATCAACAACAACAACAGAGACATTACCTAATACACAACCTTTTTTTCCCTTTCAGAGAGAAAGTGGGTCAACCTTATTAGGACCCTAAGACCTATCTTTACTTGAGCACGTGTGCGACTATATAGGGTGAAAAAAGCCCTAGGCACCCGAAGGCTTGGTCAAATTACATTGGCCAGAGCTATGAGCCAATCTGACCCAATCGATGGACTTCAGCTGCATGGACAATCATAAAGTAGCCCAGTAAATCTATTGCAATATTCATTTTAGATGATTTCAACACTCAATTACTGGAAATCTATAACTATCAGTGTGATTAGTTAGGTCTGTACGTAGATCATGTAGCTACATAATACAATAAAATATTTGTATTTCTACAATTAGTTTAACGTTTCTTTATTTCTTACTTTGATGTGATGAGATGAGAATGATGAGAATCAATCTGTAATATACAGTAAACAACACACTCACAGCCTTTGATAAAAAAAAAAAAAAAAATATATATATATATATATATATATATATATTTAGAATTTGTTTTTACCCTAGTGATATCGAAAATGGTATTGAATATCGATATTTTGCAAGGTATCGTATCGAAGTTAGAAATTCAGTATCGTGAAAACACTAAATAGAATATATTCTAAAGTAATTATTATTTATTCAAGGAAGACCTAGAGGTGGTGCGGCACACTAGCGCCCTCTATTGACGGGCCGCCACTGAGATAACAGGAAAGCAACAGTGAAAATGGGATGATCAACACAAATCTAAATGTTTCATATTGCTTATCTCAAAGTACATGATCCCATTAGTGGTTTAGTGCACTTTCTAGGACTGAACAGTGTGTAATCTCCCTGGCAGATTTAACCCATTAAGACAGAGGCCGATTATATAAATACCTTCTAAATCAGTAGTTCTCAAACCTTTTCATGCCAAGGACCCCCAAAATGATATGTACTTGGCCGCGGACCCCCATGTGAAAAGGATTTTTTGCCAGGGAAACACTTTCAAGTTTTTTTTGGGGGGGTATATCAAATATGAAGATGGTGATGGGGACCTACTGTGCCTGTAGGATTGAAAGAAAATCCATCACTCTCAGACAAAGCGCTACACGGTTAATGTAACGCTCTGGATTTTGCCATGTATCCACATCACATTACAGTGTAATAATCAAATCTGTAGTGGTAGTAAAAATGTATTACAAGGGTCCAAAATATATTTTAATAAATAGTTTTGGCCAACAGTTGTATACAGAAACATAGCTTAGATAACGTAAATGTTTTGCAGTATGGGCTGTGAGACAAATTAAACCATGGAATGTTCCCAACGGTGGCACACAGAATGAGGTGGTATTCAGAGTAGTCTGTGAATGTGCTTGACACCCTACTCTCACTTGGTTGCTGCAGTGAAGCCTAAAGAATGGACCAATTTCCGCTCCATCACATCAGCTCATGGTTAAAGATGACAATGGCGCTTTGAAAATATACAGAGTCCTGCTGACCTCAAATGCTTTCGGGAAGAGAGAATGAAATGAGCGGCTACACTGATATCCTGTATGTTTCGTCAGTCCCTTTCTGGTCAAATGTGTGGTTTGTAGGGATGCACCGATATATCGGCCACGGTTATATCGAAAGATATGCAGCCCTATGCAGTCATGGAGGATGCAGGATTGCAGCATATAATTAAAGTACTTGAACCACTATAATATACCCTCTCGCCGACACTTCATCGACACGGTAATTAATAATTTCGATGAAAGTAACATTGCAACTTAATGAACAGACCTCCCTAGGAAATTGTCACCTAATTGGCCAATACAGCCTATGTAGCTCTTCCTACAGATGGATGGACCTCCATATAACATATTCCTAGTGCGATGTTTTTCACTGTGCAGAATTCCTTTTTAAATTGGAAATGCTGCCAAATGAGCCATTCGGCTACATTTATCAGCGACATCATTACTTCTGGGCCTTTGTGGTAAGCAGTATGCACCCAGCTGAACAACAGTTTATTTTAATTCTGACTCAAGCTAAATGATTCACACACATCTTTCTTAAGACAGGGGGAAAATGAAGGCTGGTGGTGGTTGGATAATCAAGCCACAGCATGCTAATACCTCTTGGGGAGCGGCAACGGTACACAGAAGACTTTTTCTTTGGAAAAAACAATGTGTCACTAAGGGAGTTTTAATCAGTAATATACTAATTAGAAAATTAATTACAGCAGAATATTTCCATTGTGTAAGTTCATATCCACTCCATCAAGGACAGATGGTGTAACAATTGGGGCCTTTTTCAATCTGTTTTTCAATGTGAAAGTTTCCATAAGCTAGCCCCTTAGTTTTAGCCATACTAATGCTCAGAATGACAAGATTATCATTTGCATTATGTTATGGGAGTCACTCAACAAGTTACACACATGGTACTAGTGAAAGAAAATGAATACTAACAATGGCAATAGATCGAAACAAGACAAATTGCTTTCCAAAACCATCCATGACCTATTTTATTATTTACAAAACTAGATAACATTTGATTAGATGGTGGATCGCCATCAGGTCAACTCAAACACGTTTTCATTCATTCAATATACTTGACACCTGATGAATAATTTCAGGTAAGAATAAACAAAGGTTAGAGGGCTAACGTAAGTAGACCTCACCCTACTGAAACATTGGTTCATTACAAATGTATATGTTTGTGTCAGGACTATGAGTGTGCAGCATATTCCCCACTCTTCCAGTTTTTGACTTTTGCTGTAGCCCAGTTGTTCTCAACCTGTGGGTCGGGACCCCCATTGGGGTCCCCACATGATTTAGGGGGGGGGGGGGTCCCCAGGTGACAGTGTAGTGACAATTTAAGGTATTTTAAGACATTTTTAATAAGAAAAAATACCATTAATGCATCAAAAGTAATCCACAAACTATACTATAAAAACTAGTCAAACATTGGCCAAATTGTCAAATAATATAGTCAAACTAAATGTAATGCGATCAACTCCTACATTCCAAGTGCTTATCAGGGTGGTGGGTCCCCAGTTCAAATATGATTATTTTGGAGGGTCAAGGCCTGAAAAGGTTGAGAACCACTGCTGTAGCCAACACCTCACCAATCTAAGCTGTGCACCATGACTCCTCCTTTTAAGCACTTAAACCTTAGTTAGCCGGGGTCCCCAAGGGCTCTATAATTGGTCTGCTTCTTCTTTCCCCTCAGCACCAAATCTCTTCACTGAAAATAGGCGATCTACGACCTCAACGTGTCGCGATGCGTTCAGAACTTGTAGATCGGCTATTTTCACCAGATGTTCACCCCAGAAGAGGGACTGTAGTGTTCAAGTGGTAAATACATTGCTCAAATACGGCATTTTTTGGAGGTATTTATTTAAGTAGAGCGTTCTAAAAATGAACTGGAGGATGAGGAACTAGTCGACTCGACTATTCTCTTTAGCGACTACAAAAAAACTAAAAGAACAGAAAATGCTCATCCCTTTTAAGCATAGAAAAAAAACAAATATGCCACGTATGGTATGTATGCAAATAAAGTTTTGATTAGTTAGTTGTGAGGGGATATGATAGGAGTCTTACTTTCAGGCATTATGTGGTGCATGGCTACAGACAGGAAGAAGATGGCGTCACTGTAGTAGGCCCCAGAGCCTGCGCTGAAATGCTTCTGCATGGCTTCCACGATGGGGAACAGTTTTTGGGTGAGGGCCACCACATCATGGAACACCACCTATACAGTACATAAAACAGTGAGAACATGTTATGGAAAAATGTATGGTGAACCCTTTGAGGTGGTTTGTACTTGCAGAAGTTATTGTTGACCAGAAAACAGTCTAAGGCTAAAACTCTTAGAAATGCAGAATGCAGATTTAAGCCATATAATGATAAGTGTAACCAACCCGCTCACATTTGTACATTCTCAAGACTTAAATTAACAGTCAGGATTTTAAAGTGTACATTCACTGACCGTTACATCTTCATCAATTCCAAACATTTCCAAAAAACATTTATTCTAAATACGCATAGAAAACCCTAATCCAGAGTTGATTGGGTGCAGAGGAGTCTGACTGCCACACTTTAACACTGAACACCAATCAGTGGCCCTCCAGAGTAGTGGTTCTCAAAGTGGGGTCCGGGGACCCCCAGGGGTCCTTGAGGGGGTTCCAGGGGATCCCCAGCTAAACGAATGATAGTTAGGAATCAAATTGGACCATTATGGGTCTGTAACTCTGATTGTGTACTCCATTTGTACACTCTCTTGGGGCTTATAACTGACCTTATGGGGGTCAGTTATGGGGGTCTAATGCATACCAAATTGGGGATCCTTGAAGTTAAAAAGGTTTGAGAACCACTGCTCCAGAGAACTCCAGGGCTGCTCCCCCATGCACCTTCTTGTCTGCAGGTTACCATGATATCTCCTTAGCCTGGTTCCAGACGAATCTGCCATTGCAAAAAAAAAATCCCTTGGCAGATTAGGTCTGGCCCCTCTCAATAGAGATTTTATTTCTCTCCCTCCGAAGTTGTGAGGGACCAATCAGAGCCCAGTATGGAAATATGGGGCGGGTTTATCACCAGAACCATTTTTCTAATTTGCCCCTCAGAAATGCAGGTTCCACACAGAGATTCCAGACTAATATCTACGCAGTGATATTAGTCTGGCCATGCCAGGCTAATACCTCCTGGCTGTGACACCCCCTCCCCTCATCATTGCCCCCGTGCGGCCTAATCCCATGATGCACTAGTTTTGGCCTGATCATGTGGATATCTTGCCAGATTACTGAAAGAGGATTGAGAGGACAAATATAAAAAAACACCGAATTCCCTGTGAAAGCCTTCATCCTTGCAGAAAAGTCAACAAATGTGCTCAGGAACATGATTTACGTAGATTAGGCAGTCCTTTTTAGATTGGGCACAAGTGATGAGAACGTTTGGATTAATTCTGTTCAATATGTATGCCATATTTTAAAAATCACTCCCACGTGCCGCAATGGGTAATAATCATTTAATGTAATCTAAAAGATTATAGTAAGCCCCAGGCTTGTATGGAAATCAGTGCTGCCCAGGTGTACTGCCAACATTGTGGGATAATGAGAGGCAAGGTACCCTATGAGTCAAAAAAATATTCTTTTTTATAAAGAGCCAGATCAAAACTGTCAGCACTGGTAAAATGTTGCCTACATTTTGGGCATTTAGAAGATACACTTGCAGAGAGACTAACAGTAAATGTAGAAGAGACTATGCTTTAAACTTCATAAAACTAAATCACAAATAGAGCAGAATAAGGTCAAGGATACATACGGTATGCAAAAGACTTATTTGTTATTCTCTTTAACCCATTTGTAACTATACCCCTATTTGTAACTATACCTTTCAGGACGGGAACCCCTTTTGGGGTTCCCAACATACATTTGTTGTAATTTTTGAATAAATATTTGAAGTTTTTCAGAAAACTTAGGTCAGTATTTAGAAGGCATTTTTAGAATCGGCCTCAGGTCTAAATCAATAGCACTAAGTAAAATAACCAACCTTTCACTGCATAACCTGTGGCCTTAAAAAGAATTATATGCAGCCACCAATGGTCAGAATATCTTGTAATTTCCCCAAGGTGTTACAGACGAAAATGCTCACCTACCGGGAACCCAAATTCAACATTTATAAAGGATGTGTATTTCAGGATTTTACCTTGTATATTTTATAGGACATGATGCCTTTTAAGAGCTTCCCTTGAATAATTCAGAAACAAACCATGAGAAAAACAAATGTTTTCTACTTGCAACAACCTTGATACCATAAATAATGTATTGAAGTCTAATAGCAGTACAGGTTCAGACAGTACATAAGGTTTTGTTGACAAGCCACAAGAAGTAGTATATACATATTGTTTTAGCTGATACTCTTATTTAAAGTCATATGATTGCTGCAACCGTAGAAAAAGTTATTTTGGGAAAATAATTAGCCCATGATAGCTCAAGATGGGACAATAGGCTAATCATTTAAAAAAAGGCTACTCCAGGAAAGCTGGCACAAGAAAAGATGACCACCCACCATGCAGTAAAAAGCAAAAACTTCTGAGAGCATGCAATGGGCCTTATACTAACTAACACACAAATCCACTAGTATTGAGTTCTGAGACTGAGTTCTTCACAGTACAGGGCCGGTGTGCTCTGAAACAGTAAAGTTTAGACAAGACATGTTTCTCTCTATGGTACTGTTTTTACCATTTCTGTGGGCATGAGACCACAATGTCATTCTTCATTAAGTATTACAACATAATAATAATACTAATAATATGTCCACTTTTGTTGTTGTTGGGCTACAGCACAGATTTGGGAAAAAACATTTTTTGGCTACCGTTAATACCGCACCCGGAGATCAGTTTAGGGTTAAGTGTCTTGCCCAGGGAGACTTTGACAGATACACTCGGTAGGCCAGGGGAGAACCAGTGACCTTCCAATTCGCAGACAGAATACCCTGGTGTAAAGTGTAATTACAATAAAATCAAGATGTTAGTTTGGTACTGTAGAGTAGAAAAGGCTGAGACCTGATTATACTTTGCATATCTACAATATATATACTTGGGGCGGCCATAGCTGAATGGTTAGTGAACCCACCTAGGGAGCCAGAGGCCCTGGTTGCCCCAGGTTCGATTCCAGGCCAGGTCAGCATATGTGTCGATGAATGAAATTTGTCCCTGAGCAAGACTCTTAACCCCTAATTGCTCACAGGTTCTCATTGGAAACAAGACTGCAAGGACTTTCATGAACGACCTGTTGAAAGGAATTATCCTTATCCTTACAAGAGCTTGTAGTTCTGCTATTTTCGTCGAATGTTTGCCCTAGAATAGGGAAACTAGGGTTCATGTAGTTAATGAGAAGGTTTCTTGTCAAAAATCGACTTTGACAAGAGCCACCGAGGACAACAAAGGCCAGTGATTATGTTTTCACTCCTGTCCGTCAGTGTGTCTGTCCGTCTATGAACAGCTCATTTCCGGCACCGTTGTTCCGATCAGTGTGAAACTTTGCACACACACACTCCCAGTAGACCAGGAGGAACGTCTGCCTCACAATGCCTTTTTCAAATCGGCCTTGTGGTGGCGCTATAACAGGCCACTTAATGTTTTGGCCAAGTAGGTCATACAATCAAAAAGCATTTTCTTCAAAGCACACTTTTTGGCACTACTGAGATTTTGTCCAAAACTCACAAATCGATACACATTATCTCTGTGGTCACGTGATCAAGATGTATCTGTCAGAGATTTCAGATTTCATTACGATTGGCTACGATTGGCTTTCAAAGTTTGCGGGAGGTGCCCGTTTAGCACAAAATGGCACACGTCATGAATGCAGCATCCGATTGCCATGAACCTTTGCATGCACACTCCCAGTAGGCCAAGTCAGTAGAAAATTCCCCCCTCAAAACAAAAACAGGTGCTGTTTGGATCCAAGGACATATCATAAGACCAAAAAAGTGGTTAGAATTGTACTTTAGTTTTCCTTTTGATCAATAAGTCATAACCCCCAAAAATACCAAGGAACACTGCTTTGTAAAATCATGAGACCAAAAAAATAGAGGTCTGCCTTGTACTTCACTTTTTGATCAATAAGTCATAACCTCAAGTAATAACCAAGGCACACTGCTTGGCAAAAGCAGCGTGCCTTGGTATTTTGTGGGTTATGACTTATTGATCACACGGCAAAGCATAACTCTAACCTACCTTTTACCTCTCTCTCTGGTCTTACGATTTGAGAGTATTTACAGGAGTGAGAATACTACTTGCTGAATCCTTCAAGACCACTAAATGTGTGAAATCCACACCTGCATTAATAGGGGCACTGGGGACACTGGTACAGTTCTAAAATGAACTGCTTGAATGCGGAAAGTTCCAAGTGCATCAGGCCATATAATGTGTGAGTGATGTCCAGCAGTAATGACCATGGCCCATGGACAATGTCACTCAATAGACTGTCTGTCTCCACTCCCATAAGGGTCTTTGATTTTGCTACCGTCACGGAGGAGCCACCGAGGCTGTGGCTCTGGCATAATTGCCATCTTGTTTTCTTGCTCATTTGAGATGAATACTGCAATTCAAGGACTCAGTAGGGGATCAGCAGATGAGGACGTCATTATGGCTACACACTGTACCGAAATGAACCCAGGGGAATTCTAACCCATTACTGTCTTGTAGAATAGGTGAGAGAATGTTTTTCATTTTCATAATCTCATTTATGAAAGGTTATCCATGCAAAACAGAAAACAGGAACATGATGCTTCAACAACAAGCCTTGATAACACTCTCTCACACACGCACGCACACGCACACACACACACACACACACACACAGAGTATGTTTTCAAGTTATATTGTTCATCCATCCGTGCACATGCATGCTTTTTCAGCATGTATGTGAGTATATGTAATGTGTCACTCTGTGTGTGTGCGTGTGTGTGTGTGTGAGTGCATGCAAGTGCGTGAGAGACTTGAAGTGTGGCTGAATGTGTGAGTGAGTAAATATAGATGCATCTGATCTCAGTAGAGGAAAGTAAGTGCTTGTACTTGTTACAGTGTTGGTGGGGCAGCACGTTCTTTCACGGTTCATCATCGCAAAACATGTTGGGAAACACTGGCCAGGAAAGACACCACAAGAATGTGGATAACATCATGCTCACACGGAAAACCACTAGCTAATGGGCTACCAAGATAGACAATCACTCTTTCAATACACCCAACATAAAACCTTCAAGCCAAAATGACAGCATGTTATTGGGAAGAGATTGTGAGGACCCTTAGTTGCCTACGTACTCTTTCAGATGTCCTAGAAAAGTGGTTCTCAACCTTTTCAGGCCGTGACCCCCCAAAATAATCATATTTGAACTGGGGACCCCCCACCCTGGCATTACATTTAGTTTGACTCGGTTCCACAGATAAATATTGTGAAAATAGCCGATTTCCACCTCTTTCTTATATTATTTGACAATTTGGCCAATGTTTGACCATGTTTTATAGTTTGTTGATTACTTTTGATGCAGTAATGGTCTTATTTCCTTAAGTATTAAAAAGGTCTTAAAAGTCCTTACATTTACACTTGACTGTCATCTGGGGACACCCCCCAAAATCATGTGGGGGACCCACAGGTTGAGAACCACTGTCCTAGAGAGACCTTGACTTTGACTTCTGCTCTCCTCCTCGCCCAGGGAGAAACTGAACACGCTTCCTTGGATGTAAGCCGAGCCGCTCACGGCATTGTTCAATCACATGTCAAGCATGTCCCATAAAGAGAGAGACTCATTGGGCCATGGCTAGTCCAGTGCTCATTACTGTATATTGCATTACACTATATTACACAGCTCAGTTGTGCTCCTATGGGAAGGTTGGAGCAAGGTCAGCACTGGTGAGGAGGAAGGGGGTGAACGAAGAGAGAGTAATATGACCCTCTAACTCAAATCTGCCTTAAGCTAAGCTGAACAACTCTCCACTCAATCCAAAGCAGGCGGGGGGGGGTCAGCTTCAGCACGGATCCTCCCCGTGCTGCGACTTCCATACCAGATGATGAAGAAGAGACATTACTTGCAGGGAGGGAGGGAGGTGGCTCTCAGCCGAGGGAGGATTTGGGAAGTTATAAGCAAGTTCTGTTATCTTGTGCTCTGTGAGGCATATAAAAGAAAGGAAGGCAAGCCAGGACAACACAGCAAACTGACAACAAGAGAGAGCCTTGGGCACTAGGAACAACCTGGGAGGGGTTTGATTGTGGAAGACCAACACTGCCCCCATGTGTCTCAACATGGCATTCAAAATGTGCCTTTGCCATCTCTTGTTATGCATTTCTTCATGAAGCCCTGTGGTTATCTTTTATTTGTATTTTTTTTGTAGACCTTTTATTAATCCCAAGGGAGAAATTCAGTTTCAGCTTCACCCAGCTGATGGTTACTCAGATGGGCATGATGAGCGCTTGCAGTAAGGGAGGTGTTAGGGGTTAAGTAAGCTCAAAAGAGATTCAGATTATTATTTTATTTTTTGCCGATGGGTTCCCAGATTGGGGGTTAAGTGTCTTGCTCATGGACACGTAGACATAGGCAGGCAGGGAGACAAATCGGTGAACTTCTGATTACCAGATGGCCTCTCTACCCACTAAGCTAGCGGGGAAAACCCAGGTACCGTCCCTTACGTGCCATGGCACACACAGTGCGGTGTATGGGGCTCCACCTGGTGCGCGTTCTCATTTGCTAGTATTGAAGAGCAAGGAACATGCTAGCAAAACTGTAACATGAAAAGTTGTTTATTAATCTAATCTTTGACTTGGCCCACAAATTAAACCTACAGGAGCTAGTGGACCCCCAGCCTTGAGTCCTCGCATAACAAACAAACCTTCATTCATCAGCAGGGGTGCAAGTGCAATACATCAAGACATCTACCTGACATCTACATCTACCCGGAAAACCTGTTAAATGTGCTCCAGCAGACCTACCTCATACTTAAACGTTGCATCCAGGAGAAATTCCTGAAGCATCCTTTGCCCCAGTTCTTGGCTGGCTTGGTCACTCACAAAATGAAGGACGAGCACCTCTCCTTCCAGGAAGTGGCCATGTTTCACCATGGACAACATGGCCACCTTGAACTTGTCCTGCAGGCTCCTGCTCTTGTCCACCTTGGTGAACATCATGAGCGCGTGGTAGTGCCGATTGCCTACGGCCCCACCATCCTCTCTCCTGGGCCTGCTCTCCTCACTCTCCTGTCCTACGTCTCGCTCTTCCCCTCCTTCCTCCTCCTCCTCCTCCTTGGTCCTATCTTCGTGCGGCAGCCTGGTGTCCAAGGACAGGTCTGCATCGTTCCTGTTGGCGTTGTGGCTGGCCTGCGTCTGCTTGATCCGCTTAGTAGTGCTGGAGAAGTTCTGCTTCTCTGAGCCAAAGTAGTAAAAGGCTACGACAGCGAGTGCTGCAGCCAGGAGAAGCACTAGCTGATAGGACCTGAAAGTGCTGATCCTTCCCATGGTGCTGGCTACCACTCGTAGGAAGCCCATATCTCCCCACAGAAATGCTGTGATTTCCTGTTCATGGCAGGGAAAGGGCGGATTTAAATGACAGCACAGGCAACATCCCGTAGTACTTCGATGTGAGAGTTCAGGAGGAAGCTTGTCTTATCAACACACGGAGATAAGCCTGCAAGAAAGAACATGAACAGTCACTGTTAAGCGGCTTGAATTAAATAATGTTTTTTGGCAAACATGCTCATCTTTAATAGTCATAACACTGAGTTACAAAAATACCAGATCTATAAGCTCACAACACATCACATTCGTGACACGTTGTGAGCTTAAGTACAACAGCTCTACTGTTTTGTTCAGCAGTGTGCTCGCTATAGTAACATAAGATGACACAACCAATGTGTTTGAATTGGTAGAAAATGAAAATCGCACATTAATTAAACAGAACACATTTAACTGTTAATGAGTTTGTTAATAGCAGTACTTTATAGCATTGTAGAGGATTGTGGGTTTGTATGGAGCAGCTGGTTCTCAAAGTGAGGTCCAGGGACTCCTGGGGGGAGTGTTATTTTTTAATTGCTTGCCAATAAAGTATTATATAAAACGCATAAGCACTGTTTTATTTTTCGTATATTCTAAAATAGCCCATGTGAGCTTGTGGAGCTGATATTTTCGAAAAATATGGGCAAATCTTGGCAAAAGTTGACAACTCTTCTCAAACGGGGGTCAGCGGCCAACTACAGTAGGCTACATATCAATTTAGAGGTCCATGACATGAAAATGTATGGGAACCCCTGGTATAGAACAGGAGTTCCGGGACCCCTAGGCTAGGGGGTCCTCAGAGTTACTAAAGGGGGGCCACCAAATGTTTGTGTTTTTTACAAAAATAACCACTGACTTGAACCCTAGAACTTCTTTTCTGATAACATTAGCCGAAAATAGCAGATCTACAAGCTTGTAGATTGGCTATTTTCGGCAAGTGGTTAACTGTCTGAAAATACACATCAACGTGAATCCAACATACACTGATGATAGTGCTGTCAAACAAGTCTGTGAAGCCATGAAAAGGTTTAATCTGCAACATAATGTTATACAACATGTAGTGGGGGGTCCCTTCTCTCTCTCTGCTAAATTGTCCTTGGGCTGAAAAACGTTGAAGACCCCTGTTATATAGAGGATAATGATGGGAGTGGACCGTGGTGTTTTACTTACAGATCTGGTTCCAGGGTGATGATGATGACAGCTTGTTCAGAGTCAAACCAGCAGCTTGTTTGAGGAACAACACATTTCACTGGCACACCGTTATAATGCATTTCATAGCAAGTTAGTCAACAACACGCAAGTCTCAGATGAACACAGATTAACACACAGTAGGAACTGTCTGTATCCTCCAGCTACTGCGAGGCTAAAAACACACATCTCAATGTTGACAAGCTGGGCTAGCCACAATGCTAATTAACAAGCACTGGGCATCTGTCACCTCCCCCCGCCCGCTCTAAGCAACCAACGTATGGTTGTAGTACGAGTACGACAGCATGGGCGTTATGACATAATGTTATGAATGAGCAGCAGGTTATTAATAAACACTAAAACACAACATGGTTTTGAGCGGTGAAACTTGATGAGTGCTTTTCTTCGTTGACTTTTATGTCGGGTTACGCTCGCTGTGAAGCGCCTACTACGCCACCTTCTGGATATAAGCATAAATAAACATACATAAATAAATAAACAAATACATGCAACTACTACTGCTGTCAACAGAACATTAGAATTGTAACTGTTTCTTCTGCTTAACACGGGACTCCCACTTTCCAGGGTGTTTCGCCCAGGGACCGCACATATTATACCCTTGCAGTGGTGGAAAAAGTACTCAAATTCTTTACTTAAGTAAAAGTACTAATACTGCAATATAGGGAACGGGCATAGGGAGGAGTCGAGGCGGAGCCTAGCTACCAGTGACGTATTTCGGCAGCCATCTTACTTAGCCTCGTATCAATAACAACATTGACAGTTACTCACAACGTGTCCTGAACGCACAGTCTGTGTAAAGTCTACAACACATTAAAGGACAGAAGATGGACCGGGCAATGCATGACATTACCATACAGAGAGAAGCTGAACGCGGACGCAAAGGCACGCTACCTGGGAAAAATGTCATTACATCTGTGCCCCTGTAATGACAGTGCCCAGTCAGAGTCACAATCATTCATTTCATATTGGTTCACCTGAACCGAAAATAAAATATAGTCATCTTGAGTACTGATTATCTATATATTATTATTATTATTATTAGCGAAGTATTATTATTATTATTATTATTATTATTATTATTATTATTATATTGTTCATTCATTAATCATTGAGCTAGTAAGTGAATGGAACGGGACCTGTGTTGCCAGATTTCGCGAGAGAAATAAGCAACCAGGTATATGAAAACAAGCCCAAAAGAAGTGGCTTTGTGACATTGGCTACTTGAAAAAAATAGCCGATCTACAAGCTCACGTGAGCTTGTACATAGGCTATTTAAAAAAAAACTCTTGCAATAAAATAAACAATATTTGGATTTTTTTTTAAACATTCTAACAACACAAATGCTCCCTGGCACAGACAATATTCATGACAATATTTGAGAACCACTGGTTTATTTTTATTTTTTTTGGAAACAAGCCTAAATAAGCAATAACACTTTATAAATAAGCCACACAAAAAACGCAACCCGTCGCAAATACCAATTTTACAAGCAACTTAACAGAAAAAGCCAGAAAAAGTTCTGCCCAAAGTCGCTTATAATAAGCCGACATGGCAACGCTGATTCTCTCCCAGAAACGGTCTTATCAACACAACATGTTTATATTTTTTATTGTGTGCTGTCATGCTTGTTTGAACACGGGTAGAGAGCCTAAATGTGTTTGTTTCATTGTATTTAAGATATTCGATATAAATTCTTTTTTTTTTAATGCCAGATTTAGCTAATACTGCCGTAAACGTCCCATTCAAACTGCTAGCCTAGCCACTTAGCCGATGCTCTGCTCTGAGACTCTGAGCACAACAGATGTTTATATTTTTATTGTGTGCTGTCATGCTTGTTTGAGCACAGAAGCATATGTGTTAGAGATTATACAAGTTAGATATAGATAGAAGAGAGGTGGAAGATAATGTACATCGTCTACACATTGCTGCTTGCTGAACGAGCAGGACTACAGAGTGTTGTACAAGGACGTACTAGCGTGACCAGATAGATAGTAGAGAGATGGAAGATCATGTACACAGTGTCTACACTTGCTGCTTGCTGAGAACAACGAGCACAGGACTACAGAGTGATGTACCAGGATGTACCAGCGCGACCACAAAGATAGTAGAGAGATGGAAGATCATGTACACCATCTACACTTGCTGCATGCTCACTACAGAGTGATGTACGGATGTACCAGCGCGACCAAACAAGCTAAGGCTTATGGCGGCCAAAGTGGGCGGAGTTAACGGCGTGACGAAACTGTGACATCGCTACGCCCTTTCCCTATAGAAATACTCTGTTACAAGTAAAAGTCCAGAATTCAAAATGTACTTGAGTAAAGGTACAAAAGTATTGCCATCAAAATGTACATAAAGTACCAAAAGTAAAAGTACTAAAATATTTGAAAATAGCCGATCTACAATTAAGCTCACATGCGACGTGTTGTGAGCTTGTAGATCTGCTATTTTCAAATAGCCTATGTATAAAATAGGGCTAAAGTGGTTAATGTATGTTTCATGATATCATAATTTATATCTGAAAAGTAACTAAAGTTTTCAAATAAATGTAGTGTAGTAAAAGTACAATATTTGCCTCTGAAATGTAGTGGAGTAGAAGTAAAAGCACTGGAAATTGGAAATACTCAAGTAAAGTACAAATATCTAAAAATGTTACTTAAGTACAGTACTTAAGTAAATGTACTTAGTTACTTTCCACCACTGTACCCTTGTTGTTTTCCTCAGATGTTGTCAGTCACGCCACAACCTGAACCTCCATTTGTTGAGATGAATTCCCCCGCAAAGTGTGAGGAGCGCTTTAAAAATGTGCGTCACAGCACACACAGCTGAACACACAACGGTCGGAAGTACGTTGATGTTGTTGCCTTCAAAATAAATTCGTAGGGCACAAAACGAATCTTGATTGATTGATTGATTGAATACTGTATTAACAGTTGCCAGCAAAGAGTACAGTACGCTATTATTGTTTCCATAGGAGGCGAGCGGAAACAATTATCGCATACAGTACAGCGTTGGTTCTCAAAGTGGGGTCCGGGGACCCCCAGGGGTACTTGAGGGAGTTACGGGGGGTCCCCAGCTAAATGATGGATAGTGAACCAAATGGACCCATACGGGGCTGTAACTCTGAGAGTTAAATTAACATTGATTTTACAATATGAATTGGGGTCCCAGAGATAGAGATGCCAATAAATGGGGTCCGTAGCCTAATGCATGTCAAACTGGGGGTCCTTGAAATTAAAATGGTTGAGAATCACCGCTATAGAGCCGTAAAAATCTTCTCTTGTGGGGGTCCCTGCTTATCATTTCAAATGGGGGTCCATTTGTACACTCTCAGAAAATGAACACTGATGATGATACAGTGTAGATTGGGACCCCCAAGAAATCAAAATGGTTGTGTCCCTGGCATATCTTTTCAAGTGGGGGTCCCTGGGCTAATATTTGTCAATTTGGGGGTCCTTGACGCAAAAAAGTTTGAAAACCACCGGGTTAGAACTCTATCGGTTTTATTCTGAAGTCAGAAACCGGAACTCACTGTAGAGTTTGCGAATGCCCTAACGCTGGTTCCTGTTCATTGTTGCAGGCAGCTTGTTGTGTGTCGCGCGGCGGTAGAACTAGAGGTACCCTAACACGTCTCTACACCATCCACAAACATGTTGGTTTTCTCTCGTGCTTGACGACCAGCGGCATCTATTTGCTTGGAATCGTGCGTTTTTACATCACTTGAGTGTTTTTGATCCACCCTCGTGTTATTATTAGTAGATTAAAAACAAACCGTACCGCTGTTGGACAAGCTAGCTAGTTTAGCTAGCTAGCTACCTTGCTAGCTTGCTTTGCTAACAATCAGCAGCAGCACCAGCTCAGCTCAGCTCGCCAAGATGAGTGTCCACACCAACGTGATCCAGGTGACCAACGTGTCCCCCAGCACCACCTCGGAGCAGATGAGGACTCTGTTCGGGTTCCTGGGGAACATCGAGGAGCTCAAGTTGTTTCCTCCAGAGTGAGTAACTGATGTTTCTTTGCAGCCCCAGGCTTTAAACACAGGCCCTGTGTTGTATGTAATCAGGAGGAGGAGGAGGGAGGCCTGGCGCGGTCAACTCGCCCCCGGCGGCTGGAAGGAACAGATCTACAACTTTAGCTTGTAGACCTGTTATTTTTCAGCAAGCGACAACTGCACAATAGGCTTGTTTGATGTTAGTGAGACTACTCTAGGATAGATTATGCCACTATGTGATAACTAGTCCCGTTTGGAACCTCACTCTCCACCTCCACGCTCCGGAGCTATCGTGGACAGTGAGGTTCCAGACTGTGATAATGTGATAGTATACTATAAATTGTAGCTAATTTAATGTCTCCCTAAATCTATGCCGGGGAGATGCTAACTATAGAGAGGAGATGATCCCATTTTTTTCAACCTGATTTAGAAATCCTCATACTAGCCTTGGATCAAGATGGTCATATAATATGACTTGTCCCTATCCTCATACATGCATTCACTGTAACGTTACTGATGGAATGTAAAGTCGATTTGCTGATGCTAAAATGCAATGATCCTCCTCCAGACCCTAGCCTAGTAGTTTAGAAGCTAAGCCACTGACCTGAAGTGAAACGCCATATTAAAGTTCCTTGTAGCAGAAGCTAATGTGATTGAATTGTCTGTGCTTTGTCGTTTTTCACTCTTCAAATTACACCTGGCGTCGGTACAGGTAGGAAATGTACGACACACTGTCCATTTCTGTCCCCAGGTAGAGATTAGAATGTTATCTGCAAGATTTTTACTAGGGAGACAACAAACCCAACAACATTTGAGTTCCACTTCAGAGAGAAGGCATGTCGGAAACCCTTTGTTTGTATTCTTTGCACAACATGTTTGTATTTTCTTCCAGTGACTCTCCCTTGCCTGTGACTTCACGTGTCTGTTTTGTAAAGTTCCATGAGTCCGAGTCAGTGGGTGTGTCCCAGCATCTGACCAACACTGTCTTCGTGGACAGGGCCCTGATTGTCGTCCCGTTTGCTGAAGGTGGGTTTCTGTTTTCATTTTTGCCTCTCTTCCTTCTACTGTGTAGGAAAGGTGCAGCACAATGTGTAGACACATTTTGATAGGGCTACTACAGACACTGCCACTTGTGAATTAGTCTCACTGATCAAAGTTGAATGCAAATCTATCAAAGCTTCACATTGCTTGATAGTTGTAGGGATGTAATGGGGGAAATGTATGTGTTCCCATGTCATACAATTTAGCCTTTTTTGTAAACCTCTCTCTCTGTGATTTGTGTTGTGGTTTTCGTAGTGGACAAGGCATTTGCAGAGAGCCCCTTCCTTGCTGGCTGAAATGGTCCTCTGCTGCCGCCAGGAGATTAGAAAAATTAATCGCACCCAGGCTCGCAAGCCCCTTCTCACTGTTGTTATGCCGTAAAATATTAACTCTCTTTTCTCTCTCTCTCTTTGTTCAAGGCATCTTTTCATTAAAAGATTAGCCACACAATAACCTATAAAAAAGATGCAGGAATCTGGAATGAAGAAGTTTTGAAAACGAACTATTGGTTCCAAATTTGACTTGCTTAAATCAGTGGGTATGTAAGAAAATTGCAAAAGCATGTAAGTTAGATGAACTGATTGGTTATGCATGCTAGAATAGATGTGGAAGTCATTGCCAGCAGATGCTCTGGAAAGTTATCAGCAGCATACACTTTAGCTATTGATGATATCCACTCATGCTAAGCTCTCTTTTCATTTTTAGCCACAACAAATTCACCCTAGCCATATATTAACATTGTACACAGATTCAGTGCGTTTCTGTTCCCAAATTTGCGCTAACATATCAGAGGTAGAAGTAGTATTAAAAGCCTCTGCTTGATGTTGCAGTGAATTATGCTTTTTATTGCTCCTCTCCACACATAACTCTCAAAGGGTTGAGTGAATTTGACATTTAACGGTGGTGTTTCTTTTTGTTGTTGTGTTTTACAGTTCTTTTTCCTGGTTCAGCCAGCCCTATATACCAGGCCCTGCTGAAAATGCCACCAACAGTTTTGTCTTCTGCAGCCTTATCCTGTTTCTCAAGTGTTGTCTGTTGTGTACGAGTGTATGGTTGTTAATGTTTGTTTGTGTTGTGTGTATGTATGTGTGTGTGTGTCTCTCTCTCTCTCTCCATGGAAATATAAATTGTTAGATTTGAAATTAGACTATTTTCAGATTGCTCAACCATGGATCATCATCTCCATAAGATTTTCCCTTTTCATTTGTACTGTTCTGTGTTTTATTTCTCAGCATTGGCCACATTGTTCACGATTCTATCAAGGCTTTTGCTGGCAATAGCCCTTACTTGATATGATCTCTTCAATGCTATGTATCCTTGATTTTGTTTCCTGTTTGTAGCAAGTTACTGTTGCCCCCTAATGTAACCGTGCTATAACATGGATAGCACTACTATATTGTGGCTAATGTAAGTGCTGTGGTGAGCTCCTACAAATGTAGCCCCCGGCAAAAGCCCAGAAATGGGAATTTACTTTTTCTGTATGGTAATGGTAAGTGATGCACCATAAGTGATTTAAATGTACCCTACTTGTCTACTCCCAAATTATGAACTTTGTTTTTTGTATCTCGATGTTTTTTGTGTGCTTTATAGCGAAGCAGCCGACGCGAGTCGCTTGTTCATAAAACATCTAATGAAAGTTGAGAGCACACCCCACTGGACAACCGGCTGTGCTTGCTTACGTTTGGTTCATGACTTAAAAAACAAGTACAGGTGATAAAATCTTGGCAGTGTGTATTGTGACTTATGAAAATCATAGCTGCTACTTTCTGAAATTATTACTATTTTGGAAGAAGGAGAAAAAAAGGTTAGGGAGCAACATTTACAGACAAGACAAAAAGTGGAATGTATTTTCTTTTGTTGCATCTCTCTTTTTCTCTCTGGTGGTAAGAGTAGTTAAACTCAGGTGGCCTGTCTGTACAGTAAGTCTTGTCTGAGTGTTGTGTATAAGGGTTTTAGATATGAACTGATTATTTGTTCTCTTTCTCCAGGAGTTATTCCTGATGAGACTAAAGCTCTGTCGCTGCTAGCTCCAGCCAATGCTGTGGCAGGAATGATGCCAGGTGGAGGCCTTCTTCCAACGCCAAATCCTATGGCATCGGTGAGTGTTTTCTTGACTGTCTACTACTTAAGCCTTATGTACTTTGTTGCACAACGAATGGCTAAAATAGTCAATTAACAAGCTCACAACATTTGCATCATGACATGTTGTGAGCTTGGGGTCGTGTCCCTATTTTGGGTTATGAGCATTGAATGCCTTTACCACTACCTTTCCATTATAAATTAACGACAAAGCAGTGCTAGCCCTTTACTTTCTTTGCTCACTGGCCTTAGCGTGGACAGTTAACCTTTGCCTTCATTCAATCAAGAATCTTATAAGTGACTGCCTGATGTTCCAGATGGGAGGGACGCCTTTTGGAGGTCCCAACATGGAACAAATGGCTGCCATGGGAATGCAAGGACATAACATGAACCCCCAGGTAAGGACTTTAATTAAATGCATTCACTAGAGTATGTATTTGTTAAATCTTGTTTCAAATCAAAAATATATCGGTAATCGACACATCTCTCCTCAGGCATTTTCAGCCGACTTCCTGAAGCTCATGCAATCCATGGATCCATCCATGAAGTAAGAAAACCAGTTCTCCAGTATTTGAAGAACAGAACTCTTTGCATAAGGAGATAGACTGCACTCAAGCTATCTGTGATTGAATAATTGTATCCATTGATGTCCTTGCAGGTTGAATCCCATGGCAGGTGGACTAAACATGAACCCAGGAATAAAAGCTGATTCTTCGAACAAGGAGATTGAGGAGGCCATGAAGAGAGTCCGTGAGGCGCAGTCACTCATCTCTGCAGCTATTGAACCAGGGAGTAAGTACACCCTGTTTTTTTTGCTGGTGTATTGATTTGCTGAACCAAGCATGAGTTATCCAAATTGGACATCTGTCTGTTCTGCTGGTTAGGGAGACAACTTGTCCATCCTGTGTTGATATATCCTTGATATTATATCCAATAGAGCACCGAAGTCTGACGTCATTTACACATCCTAGGTTTGTCTACCTGGTTCGCGGTTTTCCACCCCCATTCTGAATCCCCATAGACGTATTTAATATCGCGTCAAATAAGAACTGTGTTCCAAAAATAAACAAATGACCCTGGTGGTTTTACTCTTATGGATATGAAGCATCAACTGACGGTGAGAAAACGCTAATGTTACTTCCGCCGAATTAGTTAAATTTTCGCCAGAAACCGACTGTATCAAATATAAGTGACTGACTATCATAAACGATACAGAACCTCCTCCCTGACAATATCGCCGAGACAGTTTGTTTATTTTTGGACTACAATTCTTATGAGACGATTCTATGATGACCCAATGTTATTCTCCATAGCGAAATTACTTTACGAACCTGGGGATGAACGAGTGACGTCAGGACTTCTGTACTCTATTGTATATCTTACTTTTTTACATTTCTTTGCAGACAAGAAGGATGATAAGCGCAAACATTCCCGCTCCCGGTCCAGGTCGAGGCGCAGGAGGTCCAGGTCTCGCTCCAAACACAGGTAAACAAGTTTAAATGTTAGTTTAAATGTACAGAACACGCTGCAACACAATCTTGTTCTTAGCACTGGAGGTTTAAATTATTTTGGTTATTTAATTCAGAGCAGGAGAGCCATTGTTTAGATGTGTATTCAGTAGTCTCTTAGCAACAAGAGCCACAAGCAAGCAATTTGTCCAAGCATCTACTCACTTTAACCCTGGCATGGTTAAGTGGTTAACATTGCTAGCTAGGTAGGTATTCGTTAAATAAAGAGGTGCCCACGGGATTATGGGAGGTGACGATGGCTGACAGACAGGTCAAATCTTTTGCCTAACAACAGCAGTGAAAGGAATAATGTATGCAAGATTCTGGTGTGAGCAACCTGTACATGAATATTCAGTAAAGTGGCCTTTTGAAAATAGAGTGGCTAATAAAAGAGTTGAACACAGGGTGCTAAGTGCTGCTCACTGGGAAGTGCTTTCTCTTGGCTAACGACATCAACAATGCGAGGAATGTCGTCCACAAATGTCTGGAGGGAACACAATGTGTGAAAATGTGGTCACGGTGCTATGTCTAATGGGCATTGAATATCAGTAGGGTTGAATATCAGTTCCATATCGGTATGCAGCCTATGTGTCCAGAATTCTTTGCCCACTTTTCAACCTGGCGTCCTTATTTTGGGCACGTCATTGTACCCGAAAAAGTTCAAAAGTTTTCTTCTACAAGCTCAAGTCGCATTGCGAATACATGGTGAGCTTGTAGATCTGCTTTGATCAGATTTTTTTTGAATAGGGCTTCCTAAGTGGTTAAATAAAGTAATCCCCATCATAGATCAAAGTTATTGGTGTACATTTTTATTATTATTTATATAAGTTAAAAAAAAACAAATTATTAATTAGAACATGCATTGCCTGCACTTGTTAACAAAATATTGTCAAAACATCTGTAATCGGTGGTCTAGGACCTTCCCAAAGTTGGGATCAGCTTGACTTACTTACTTATCCTTGTGTGTACAGGCGGTCAAAGAGCAGGTCCCGCCGAAGGTCCCACTCCAGGAGCAGGAGAAGGTCCAAGAGCCCGCGGGGGGGAGGGAGGAGGAGGTCTCACTCCAGAGAGAGACCCCGCCGCAGCAGATCCAGGTCAGTGACCCTTCCTCCGTTGTCCTGCTTCTAGCAGTGAAACCATTACTTGACACAATTCAGCGATTTCAAGATGTTTGTATGCCTGGGTTTAAATAACTTATGCATTATGCTGTATGTCTGTATAATCTGATGGCCAGTCATCATTTTTGTCATTTTTAGACATGGAAACATATTTAGCTGACCACATGTTTTCCAACACCTGCTACTATTGCACATAACTTATACCTAAGCATCTCCACTGGAGCAGTAAATTGCCTTTGCCTCAGTGTGATCTCAAATGCAGCTTATTCATTTACTGTAAACATTTTCCCACAGCCATTTTGGGGGGAGGGGGGTTTGATGAGTACTTTTCTGCTCACAAACCCGTCCATATAACTATTAGGCGACAGCACTTGAGATACTGTGTTTTACTTTCCCATGCTCATCTCTTCTACTGTGTAGGGACAGGCGGAAGGAGGAGAAGTCAAAGAAACGCTCGAAAACACCCCCCAAGAGTTACAGCAGTGCCCGGAGGTCTCGAAGCATCAGCCGGTAAAACGCTGTCTTAATGATTAATGCACAATACCCCACGGAAGCCACGAAAATACATCACGTTTGTCAAAAGGGTTGTCGGAGTATAAATTCGCACAAAGTGATAGATAAATGTAAAGTAACTAAGTACTTTTACATTTTAATGCATTTAGAGTATTTTATAGGGTGGTAAAACATTACCACCGCTGTGTAAATGTGATCATGTCATGACTGGAAAAAAGAGGAAACGTGACTAATCACAATGTGTTTTCTCATTTTTTAAATGCGCTCTAAACAGGAGACGCAGGCGAAGCCGCACTGCATCGCGCTCCCCGAAGAGGAAGCCGTCCAGATCTCCCTCTCCTAGACGGTGAGAACAGGACACTCACCTCCTTCCTTTATAGTTCCCAGGAATAGAAGGGAGACATGTTTGTTGTACATTACCTTATTTTACTCAACTCTATTGAATTCTATAATTAATTATTCTTAATGGAGGTTGGGTTTTTATTATAAAAACAGCAATGTGTTAAGAACAAGTAAATAATAACGCAAGGAAAGCCATTAAGTTGATTCTAATCGTTTTTCTTCACATCTAAAGTCACAAGAAGGAGAAGAAGAAGGACAAGGAGAGAGAGAAAGAACGCGATAGAGACAGGAAGGAGGACAGGGACCGCAGCAGGGATGAACGAGAACGCTCCACCAGTAAGAAGAAGAAAGAGAAGGAGAGAGACCGCGACCGCAAGTCTGACAGCGAGAAAGGAGACGTGAAGGTCGGTTGGTTTTTATTTTCACCGATTTTGTCCTGTTATTTTCCACTGTTTTACGGAGTGCCGTTTAGTCTGCACATTTATTCCTTCATATATTGTAGTATTCTTGACGTTAATTGTGATGACGTGAGCACATTTATTCCTTCATATATTGTAGTATTCTTGACGTTAATTGTGATGACGTGAGCTTGTGACTAAATAACTACATTGGAACAGTTTTGGACATACAAGTTTTCGTCCATCAGCGACGACATCTGCAGTTACCAACACTAACCATCTAATCTGTCGCTGTAGGTGACCAGGGACTATGATGAAGAGGAGCAGGGCTATGACAGCGAAAAGGAGCGAGCGGCGGAGGAGGAGGACGACGACGAGCAGAAGAGCGACTCTGGGGACTCTGCCTCGTCCGCGCAAAACCAGGACGAGTCGGAGAGGCCTGAGGTAGACATCCCCAAGAAGTCTAAGCTGAACGGTTCAGACGACCACCACCAAGAGGACATGGAGATGAGCGACTGACTGACAACGAATACATAGTACTCAACACAAGCTACACTGTCCTTTTGTCGTTTTTAAGATTTAACGTTAGGCTACATCAGTGGTTCTCACCAAAACGTTTTAATTTCAAAGACCCCCATAACTCTGAGAGAGTACCAATGGAATTTGGTTCCGTTTGTACTCTCTCAGAGTTGACCTGTAAGGGTCCATTTGGAACCCCCTCAAGGAACCCTGAGGGTCCCTGGACCCCACTTTGAGAACCATTGGGCTACATGCTTCCTGTAGTGCCTGGTCCCAGAAAGTCAGAATTTAAAATTGTGAATGATTTGTAGTCTTAACTGAAGGAGGGGGGTGTACAGTATTCTTTTTTGCATTTTAAACTTTCTATCCCTGTCTTTCCCCCTCTGTTTCTCATAAGCCTGAGTTCTACTTAGTTGTGTGTGGGTAATGTGCACCAAAAATTGCCGATCTACAAGCTGTCAGCGTGTCACGCTGCAAGCTTGTAGGTGCTTACACAGGCGCACAACTAGGTGTAAATCAGGCATTACAGAGAAATGGCACTGTTTGGGGGATAGTCAAATTACCTCTGTATCGGACAGAGAATCTAGCAAGCATGTGTAGGAAAGGACAGTAAACATTTTTTTAAGGAAAAGGGGTTAACGAGTTAGGAGAGAAAAAAAAGAACATCTGGAAAAAACTGTTTTTCATGGTATTAAATTGTCCCATTGTTGTACTTTACATTGAAGAGCGTGTTGAATGTTTTCTTTGTAACAACCGGTTTCCTTTGAATATTTTAGTCATCCTGACATTAGAAGTTTGTTGTTCTGCCTTTGAAATGGTGTATATTATATTTTAAGCATTTCAGCGGCCAGGTTTTGGATCCAAATTGTACATTCAGACTGTTAACTACATAACGCCTAATTTATACTTTGTCACACGATGGTGTCGCTCGCTGAAAATAATGTGATACTGTCATGCAACATAGCATAATGGGTTATCAATGAGCACCATTTTGCATTTGGTGCGGTTCAGCTTTTGTTTTTCTGGTTTCTGCTCTGTTTGGGGGCTTGTTGTTCAATTGGTATGGAACTGTAACCTTTTCATTTCAGTCCTGCTGTAACTCTCCAGCCCTTCTCATATTCCTGTAGATTGAATCAAGTGTTAGTGGATTACAACATGTTTTACAAAGGAAAGTCTATAATAAAATGGGTCAAATGAGCTTTGCTTTGTGTGATTGTTCTACACAATTCCACTGACTGACGACATTTAATTATGCCACAGATCATTCCGCTAGGCTAGGGCTTATCAATTATCATCACTGTAAATTGCACTCCAGCATTTTATCAAATCTAACGTAACTACTTAAAACAAAGTTTGAAAGCTTAATGGTCCTGCAACTTTGACAGATCTGTATGTGGGACTGTTGTTCAAATCTTGCCTGTAAATCCCTGGAAGAGGGTGAGGAACCGGTCTTGGGGTGTTGTCTTCCTGGGACGGCCACTCCGGTCAGGCTTTGACTTCACCAGTCTCACGGAACTTGGTCCAAAATGGTACCAGGGCTGGCATCAAATGATGCTACCACTCTGGGAAACTGAACACCAGCTTCCACTTGCACTATTGCACAGGCCTTATCCTGAAGGGAAACATGGCATCTTTCCATGGAGGTATACACAAACTCGACAAAGTTGCAGGACCCATGCTCTGTGTCTCACACCTGTGATTGGCACACCTGCCAGTAGGTCAAAAATTAAAGGATTACCAACAGAAACATTGGAAGACTTTGGGGGCCTGACTACACGTTTAGCTGTGTTGCTCATTCCACAATCCTTACAAGTTATACCTCGTAAATGTGACTAATCAATGATATACAATACCAATTGGTATTATTGAAGGGGAGAAACGGCCTCTCTCCCAGTCTTGTGATTGATATTCATCAGTAATGTAAAAAGAAACCTAGTATTTAACTTGCTGATTTTAATCCATAAAATCCAAGTAAGATCCAATATCAATTTAGGTATGTGGGTTTTTTATTTTAGTACATTTTTATATGAAAATAGTGTGGCAGGCTTATACAAGGGTTCTTGCTGTACAACTGGCATGATGTCGATGCATGAAAACAGAATACATGTAAATGTCCAAGCAGTTCAAGTCATAACCTGTAGTGTAGATCGTACACAGGAGAGGAGGAACACTTCCGTTGGTTGCACTAACAAGTAGAGAAGATTTTAAAGGAAAATAAAAAAAAGCTACTGTATTTGGCTACTTTCGATGTTCAATATGGATACCAATAAGCACATTGTTCCACACTGTGAAGGTCTGGCACCAAGAAGAAACAGCACCACATCTGAGTAGTCCACATTTATTTCCCCCTAACTGACAGCCAGGTTTAGTGACGTTCAGCATAATACCTTTTTAGATCAAAGCGAATAAATAAATAATGAGCACATGGTGTAGCCCAGGTTTGCCAATAATAACGAAGCAATCTTAAGCGATATAAAGAAGCTCTACCTGCAAGAACAGCACTTTGCAGCATTCTACAGAATGAGTGTGCTTTTGTGCTCTGTTTCCCTGTGGAAATGAATGGTTGTTCCATACATCTGAGGGGGAGGGGGGTGTACAGGCTACTAAATGAGGTGGAAAAACTGTTTGAGAAATTAGGTTATTATTATTATTATTTCTTTTTAGTTTGTTTTACCAGCACATAACTATGTACAAAATGGCTACTGCCACCATGATACCAATCCAGTGACCTGTTGGATCAACTCCCACACAGCTTTTCTTACAGAGGACACCATAGTCCCATCAACACAAAGAGAATAAGAAAAATCAAAAGACAAACAAAATTAAAACGGATAAAAACTCATAAAACCGATGTATTTACACATTGCGCAAAAGGGAGGGAAAAGCCTGTTTTTTGTTAACGTGTAAAAATGGCAAAACATTTTACTTTAGCATCCATTCATTCACTTACTCACTAACCCCTACAGACACCTTGCGTTAGGTTTCATTTAGATGGATTGTACAGTTTCTTACATGGTTTACAAAGGTAGGATAAGAAAAAAAAAGGCTTAGACATATTAACTTATAATGCCACACGATGTCAAACGATGAGAAGACCTTCTTGCGGTACCATTCAGATCCGTAGTGTTTCTATTGTGGCTTCCATGAAAACTTGAGGTTACTTTCATGACCCTGGTTCTCTGATAATATGAGTTTTCAAATGCAGCACTTAGTGATGGTTTATCAAGTGGCAGCACAGGTCCCACCCGTTCTGCCTACGTCAGCTCCAATACTGGGTTGCTGTAGTGAATCTAGTCAGTGCCTAGAAGTGCGGTGTTGCTACCAAGTTCAGGATAGTACTCATTACACATAGAAAACACAAGTATTTGTTTTACTTGTTGATTTTAAAGAGGATTGACCATTAGGCGTTGTCAATCTCTATGGAATCCCTTTTTAACCACTTTAACCCTGGCGTCCCTGTTTTGGGAAAAAAAGAAAAAGAAAACATTTTCAAACATAGTGAAAATAGCAGATCTACAAGTTTGTAGATCTGCTATTTTCGCTATTTGTCGTACGATGAAGTAAATATCGTAAGGGTAAGGGTTCAAGTGGTTAACATCCCAGACACGGTAACTTTACAGTGCTTTACTACACGTCAGCTCAACACAATCCCTTTATAAACATACATACATACTTACAGACGTTAACAGCCACAGAAATCCATTCTCTTTCCATTTAAAACCCTCACGCTTTCCTCTCGTTCCTCTGTTCGTTCATAACCCGTGTTAACTTCAATGCCCTTTCAAAAGGTGAGATCTTCAGAATCCAAGTTGCCCAATGGATGTAGTTATCCGCCCCGCCCTGCCTCGGGATTGAGAGAAATCCAAAGTGAAAGCGTATTATTGAATATGCAATATTACGCAGCTCCAAAAACACCTTGTATACAATATAAAATGACAAAGTTTCAGCCCCAGTGGGACTTCATGCCGTGTTAAACATCGTCATTTTGCATTAGATACAATTTGTTTCGGAGCATAGCAGCAGCTTGCCTTTAGCCAGAGTTTAAAGGTCAGGGAAGCGGCTGGGGTCCTCTTTGTATTCGTTGGGGATGGTGAAAATGGACTGGTCAAACTCGTCGTAGCGGAACTCTTGAAATGTCACCGTGGCCGTGATTGTAGGAAACACTGGGATGTCTGCAGGGGGCGAGGAAAAGCATCAGAAACATTGAAAAAGGTTTAGACAATAATCGACATTTACATACCCATCACTTTTTGGCGAAGAGATTTGGTTTGTAGAGAGCATGTAATGATGATGTCCATGTGTACTCAAACAAGCATGCAGAGTAGCTGGCTACTTACCGAGTTTGACAGGAAAGCCAGGGGGCAGCTTCATCTGCACAAACTCCCTGAGTTTGTTAAAGTGCTTGAAGGGTGCGATCACCTCCAGAACGTTTAATAACCTGAGCAGGAACACATCCAACAGGGAATACACAAATTAATGTTATACTGGCTATGTCTCTGCAGGAAGGAACAACTGTTCCAAAAAGATTTAAAAAAGCAAACCCAAATTTATATGGCTTGCCTTGTATTTGTAATATTCTTTAAAAGAAAAATAGCAGATCTACAATGCGTCGCATTGCAACGTTTTGTGATGTTGTAGAGCTTGTATTTTCATTATTCATTGTATATAGTGGTTAAGGTTATCTTCTAAGACAGGAAGTAGAATAAAATATATATTTTGAATGCTTAACGTTCAAGTGGTAAATGGTAAAATGGTAAATGGTGCATTTATATAGCGCTTCTATCCGAAGCGCTTTACATTGATAGTGCCATTAACCCATTCACACACACATTCATACACCGATGGTGGAGGAAACCATGCAAGGCACCAACCTGCTCATCGGGAGCAATTAGGGGTTCAGCGTCTTGCTCAAGGACACTTCGACACTAACTCTAGGGGAGCGCCCCAGCCCGGGATCGAACTGGGAACCTTGCGGTTTTCCAGCTCACACTACCCGGCCACTCTACCCCTGAGCCACTGCCGCCCCACAGTGCATGTTATCACTGTTGTGTGCATGGAAGATATAATACAAAAAACAATTCAAAGGTACCCCAACCTTCCCAATAAACAACATGACAACAGAGACAGTGGAAGCTAAGATTCTGTCCGTCTCTGTCAAAGAATCTATGAACTTTACTTAAGCAAAGAAATATAGAAAACAGTACACTCACGATTCAATGCCCAGAGGGAAGTCTTGACTCATGGCTACGGTGGCCTTGAAGTTCTTCTTGCTCTCTTTGCATACCAGCTCTCTCCCTAGATGAGGTGCTCTGTCAAAAAACACACAATTCAATCCATTAAATTCCTCATTTTTGACAAGAGAAATAACAAAAACATTTCATGCTTTTATCCTGCAACAGCAGACATTTTTAACATACAATTGAGGGCTTTTTCTTTTTTTAAGTGGCATTAGTCATTTTTATTCATTTCAAAGTCTAGGAAATGGTACTGGTGCAGTTATTTCAGCTAAACAGTAAATAGAAAAAAGGATTGCGCATGGATGGCACAATAAAGTATTATAGGATGTAGATGGCTTATGACTGAAAACATAAGTATAATAATTAGGACTTGTATTGTGTTCTGGTCAGAAAGTGCATTTGGACAGGTTTGTTCCAGAACAAGAAACGAAAAAAGAGAAAGTAGTACAAAGGTAACTTAAGCCCTTAGTCCCTATACACCTGGAGCGAGGCAAAAAACCACAGCGATAATGCGCGCGTTTATTTCACATCAAACTATTAATTTGGTGATGCCTCATTCATATTAGGTGGATGATTGCATTCACAGTGAAAAATAGATACGTCGCTTTATATTCCGAGTTCTGTGTGGATATACTCATAACATAAACAGCAGTTTAAATTAATGTGAATTAATCGCACAAAATAAAACACTCCCAGTGGCAGCATTTTCTCATTTTATAAATACACTGAATGATAAACAATTCATTATGTTCATTTATATTTGTATTATTATATGAATGAAGACACATACTTTCCATTCTCAGCAGAGATGTATTCTTCCCAGGAGATGGTGTTGGGTGATGGCGCTGTTAGCGATTGCCTCCTCACAGGCTGAAAAGCAAAGGGTACAAAAGATTATATTTAATCATATCATGGTTTAAAAAAAGTTATGATTATGTAGATTGAGCTATTTTTGAAGACAGGGCTTTAGTAGTTAAGAGTCATCTCTTGATTGACTTTTGTCATTTTGCCTCTGTGACAGGATGCACAACATATGTCTTACCACTAGATGGCTCTAACACACCACTGAAGTAAATGACCTGATTAATGCTCACACAAAAGGACTTCACCAGTGTTGACTCATAATTCTGTATACTAATGACCATCCGTGGAAGTAAAGTCTGGAAGCCTTTCAGCAGGGCATGGCTTTTACCCTGACCTAACTCACATTCACTCTGCCTGCCATGCCAGTGTCTCTGTCCTTGAACCCAGGTTCTACCCACCAGAGACAGTGAAACAATGACTACAGTAAAGCAGATGGAAGGGCCAACAGAACTCAGGGCAGACGTGACAGTGATTTATAATTAGCGCTCTCAAGCTTAATACTATAGCCGTGGAACGGTTTTGTCTAACCTCAATTACAGGTTTCTTGTCTTCTAACCCTTATTTACCCGGGCAACTTGACTAATAACACTTTATTTATAGCGACGCCCCGGGGTAACAATTGCACTCGTTCCCACACGTCCGGGAGCTGCCCTTTACCGCCGCAGTTTTGCACCGTTTTCCACCGGAGCAGCTGGGGGTTTAAGTGCCTTGATCAAGGGCACTTTGACAATAGTTGTTGAGGGGAGGTGAGAGTTTTACTCGTTACCCCCGACATTGATCTCCCCAGCTCATCACAGCTTTTTAACTAAATAGCCCACAGTTAAAAACCCATTTCCTAGTCAACACTGACCTCATTTTCTGCATAATAAAGAATTGTATGCAAAAATGTGGATTGAGAACTTTACTCTATAACACTCAGTCACCTACGGTACATAATTAGACAGAACGTTTCAACGGGCCGAACATTATCTCCATTCGGATGGAAAGGCAGCTAGGCCTGTGCCGTTAGCTTCCCTTACAGCAGTAATTCTCAACCTTTTCCATTTCAGGGACTAGGGATGGGACGATATGACATTTTTGTGACAAAATTATTTATTATTTTTGTCACAATTAAATAATTTTGTCACAATTATTGTGGCAAATATTATTGCATTTAACAATAATCAAAATATGCTTAAAACGCCACTTTTGTTCACCACTTCAACCCCCCAGCATCCTTAAACGCACTGTGAGCTTGTAGATTGGCTATTTTTGGCGAATTGATTTGTGTAGAGTGAAATAAGAGTGTACCAAATGTGTTCTTTACAGGTCCGTTTTATCAAGTATAGAGGGATTAAGTGGTACTGAATTTGCAGCTCAACAAAAGCTAATTCATCGTAGTCTAAGTATGACGGAGGACAATTTCACGATAAATTTAAATCTCTGCGATACGATTATTGTGAGCGTTCTTCTTTTATCACGATAAACGATAATAACGATTATCGTCCCATCCCTATCAGGGACCCCAGTTTAATATGCATGTTGCCACAGGCCCCTCATTGGATAAAATATTCTATCCCTGCTGGGACCCCATCTGCACTGTAAAATCCTCAGTGTTCATTTAACTCTGAGTGTACAAATTGAACCAACTATGGTTACAGACCCATAAGCATCCATTTGGACCACCTGGTGCTCCCCAGACACTCCGTTGAAAAACCAGTGCCTTACAGTACTGTGCCCGTCACACAATGTGTTGATGTTTTCACTCTGACGCCCCGTGGTTTCATAAGCGCCAGCTCTCACGCTGTGTGCATGTGTGTGTGACAGCTCTGTCCTCTGTTGTGATTGGGGACAGAGTATACACAGCCTGGGGAGGGGGGGGGGGGCTGATCTCCTGGAATGCCAGCCGTGGCCGTCTGGCAGCCGTGTGCCCTCCCGCCCCCCCTGCTCCACCTCCCTATCCCATCCATGGGTTTTAGCCCTCCTCTATCTGATCAATAGTGCCGGGTTCTGTCATAAAGCCCCCCGGGCTTCCCTTGTGTCCACAGATGCAGGGCTGACCTGCTAAAACCCCCTGGGCTGTCCGAGGGGGGCTCGGCTACTATCACTGTCGTAAACAGACCTACGTCACAGGGAACCAGCCTGCCTAGCTATTTTCCTCGATCCGACTTCCCTGTATCGTTTCCAGTAGCACTGCCACGTCAGCCCTCGGTTATACAAAACAAGTGCGCAGTCACACACACCATTTTACAGACATAAATTAGCTTATTTTTAAAAGCTTATTTTCTAAAACAGTAACTCGATGGGTATTGACTCAAGTGTACATGGCCTGTGAAGAGTCTGACACAAAACAGAGGACACATTGATGAAACAAAGCCCAACGCCGAACAACAGGGACTTGACAATAGGAGCGATCAGTTAGAGGGCATCTATTGAGTGTTGTGCGGCTTTGTCTTCAGTGTGTGACTGGCTTTATGTGCAGTGTTTTGACAAGGGCTTGTTGAGCGAACTCTGGAACATACTAGAGGCGAGTGATGGTGAGTAGGGTTGTGAATATAGCTGTGTGAGTATAGGTGTAGGTCGCCAATGTCACCAGCAGGGGGCGACGTTAGGCCTCAGAATACATGCTTAACAGGTGCGGTTTGTGGACACGGGTGGGGTAATTCTGTTCCCGCAGCACAGACAAAACAAGGTGACTGGGTCCAGGTTTTCATTCTAGAGTTATGTCCGAAACAAACAAGACTTCAAAGAACCTACAGACAGGAGTCAGACTGAGGAATTTCTCCATAAACCATGCAGAGATGGATTACTTAGAACGTTAAAGAGTCTGGAGTTGACGGTGTAGGAGAAGTCCATACCGTTCTTGCAGGGTTTGTCAGAGTACAGTAGGGGCTAACCTTAACTTAAAGGGTCACTTTGCAGGAAGATGTGAAAATCTGACTTAGCACTTCCCAGTGTGATCTGTGTGGCTAAAAGGCAGTTGAAAAACCACACCAGCCTGCGTAAAACACATTTGGTTGTTTTTTATGATGTCAATTATACCCATCCTGTATACAACAGTACAATAGGATTCTGTTTAAAATGGCTTGCCCTTTAAGCCATTAAAACCTGGAATAAACTGAATTATACGTGGTCGGCGACCAAGTATAATTCATGTGTAACCCAGGCATGCAAACAGCCCCGAGGTGAAAAAGGTGACAACATGTTGGGGTTTTTTTCGGGTCAGGTGTCACACAATTGCCCTATTTGGCTTCAAAACGGCTATTGTAGCTGAAAAGCTACAAGTTTGCATGTCTGGTAACCACAACAAAAGGGTGTGCAGAACAGAGGGTCAGATTTGGATAGATGGATAGATAAAATAATGTGGTTCTCTCTCATCATCCCTGTGTTCCAAAAATAACTATCAAAATGATCACTTTGCGCAAAATCATCCCTTTACATATAAACAAAACCAGAGCTATACTCATCTTTAGCTAAATTGTATTGTGTATTGCACTTTACATTTTTGTTGTATTTTATTCTTGTGATCATGTGTACTACTTCCATATCAATAGTGTATTGTGGTTTTATGATAATGAAAGCTGTATGTTTTAATTACACTGTGCCATGTAAAGCCCAACTAGGGACAAGAGTTGAACATTAGCAATAGCTATAAACTCTATGCAGATCAGTTTCATGCTCTGTATAGAAACTATGTTAAACAGCATCGTCCCTATTAAATAAAATCTAAATAATATATATATTTTCATTTTTAATTTCAAATCAACTCCATCCATCACCTCAAAGTTCTGCTCGATGAGGTTGGCTCCTTTGCTCAGGCTCTCCATGATGGCTTTGTTCCTCAAGATGTCCTCCTCGCTCAGGTGCTCCCTCCTCTTCCTGGACTCCAGCACCAGGCCGTTTACCGAGTAGAAATCTGCCAAGAAGTTTCCCACGCGCTCCTGGAGAGATGAAGACACAGCAATGTCAAACCCAAACAAAAACAGACACACAGAGACACATAGAAACACACACACACGCTGAGTGATAGAATTTTAATACATCTCAAAGCGCAGAAAAAGAAAGAGACGAGGGGGGCGATGATATCAGACATGAACCATATATTTCATCTTACGACAAATATCTAGAAAGCTACATGCTCACAACGTGTCACGATGCTATGCCCAAAATAGGGACACCAGGGTTAATGTGGTCACCGGTAATACATTTGCCTCCATTGCCCACATCTAATACAGTTTGTGCTTTTTCAGCCACAGAGACCATCACCTGTAGCCGTCTGGTGGGCTTGTGTCTACACAGCTGGGATGTTTAACTCTCTGTGCCTCCTTTTGAACTTTGTGGGGGGTTTTAAGACGTTGGATACAGTTCAGGAAATACGATCGCAGATGCGGACATTCTGTACCGTATTACAATGTCTTGAATAACAGAACGACCATTGTTACCGGAGTCGGACAAGGGTCACTGAGAAGAGGAGCCTGATGTATTTGATTATTAAGTGGGGAGAGAGGGGAAAAGGCAGAGTTCCCATTCGTACCAGTGAGGGGTAATTGTGATAAAACTTTCCTGAAAGAGAGGAGATACCATTTAAAATGTTGATTCCCATATTGTATAATCATATATAGCAAGAAAGAATTATAGCTGTTTGTAGAACACTTTCAAGCACTGTTTTGAAAAACAGATACAAACTCAGCAATAAGAACAGTGCATTGTATGAGTTGTAAATTGTTATTTATATTGATATATTAAGTATAGCCATATTAGAGTGGGTACAAACCGTCTTGTCCTCTCTGAACAGCCAGCCAGTCTGAGCCCTTGAGAAAGTGATGGACTTGGTGGAAAGTGTGGCAGAGTAGACATCACTACTCATCAGGATGTCCACTTCCTCTTCTGTTTCCATCTCAGACTCCTGAAAGTACAGGCCAGAGATGGTCAGCTACCGGAGCATGAAAAAAATGGAGATCCCGCACATTGTCTTCACTTACAGCAAACAAGTTGTTTATTACAGTCTAAACGACCTTCATCAGGTATCTCCTTACAACGTTTCGGTCTAAACAACCTTCATCAGGTATCATCAGGTATCTTGTCAGGTATATTGTGATTTGATGGAGCATCAAATCACAAGCTGACAAGAAACAAGCTGACAAACACACTTATTGAATCTTTAAGGAACACTGACATTTTGACATTCAGCAGGTTATTTCTGGGCCTTGAATATGTTGCATTGTACATAGTGTTAGAAAAGTCAAAATGGAATGGCAGCATGTAGATCCCCATTGGTTTGCACAGAGGAATGCCAACACAAATAACAACTACTGAATATGTTAGGGGAATGGTAGGGACTTACATACACTGTGTCATATACTGTGTCAAGTGTCTGGGTGAATACAAACAGAGTATTGTTGCAGTATGAGCATGACACTTCTGGAACCTCCCATGTAGAGGTTTTCTTTGCTGTGCATCCACGCAGCCATGCGTCTCTCACAGACCTCATAGTGAATTGTGTAGGTATCTCAGAACTCATGGTGAATTGCGTAGGTCAGGGTTTTTCAACGGGGGTCCGGGACCCCTAGGGGGTCCTCAAAGGTTCTGCATGGGGGGCCGCCAAATCTTTGTATGATAGGGACTTAATTTTGTAACTTTTAAATTAACCACTTGAACCCTCACATCCCTATTCTGGGGGGAACATTAGCCAAAAATACCAGACAAAAGAGCAGACCAAGTACAGAGCCAAAGGTCAAGTTTACAAAGTATTGAGTATTTAAATCGTTAAATGTCTGAAAACACACATTTAGCATGAATCCAATATGTAGTGGGGGTCCCTGCTTCATCTATCCCTCAGCTAAGGGGTCCTTGGCCTGAAATTCTTTTTTACACTGTAGGTATTTCAGACCTAATGGTATATTGTGTAGGTATCTCACAGACCTCATGGTGTATTCTCTGGTAGACCTTCTGCTCATTGTCCAGCACCACAAAGGACTCGGAGGGGATGGCGTCACCGGTGAAGATAAAGCTGAGATCACCGCGCTGGCACTTCATGTCTGTGAAGTCTATCAGGGTGGTGTCCAGCCTGTAGAGACACACACAGGTTTGTTTTACCATCTTTGTGGGGACATCAAAACAAATATTTCATTAAAAAATGCACATTTTACTCAAGCTTCTGACCAAACTGATCCTAACCACAACCATATTATAACGTGTATATGTACGTTTATATTAGGGCTGTCAAACTAATCCTTTAAAGCTAATCCTTCTTTTTTTAATTGCCACACATTTTGTTTTACACGCAATAAAGCAAAAAGCATAACAATAATTTGACCCAAAACAAATTAACCATTGATTGAGTGTCCGACACGCAGGGCGCATGAAACAGTCTCTAGTACTGCAGGAACTCACTATTGGGTCTCAAGTCCGTGAGCATGTGCCCTGCAGTGGTCAGGAAACACAGACTCTTAACTTGTATTTGTTAGCTTGTGGAATAAAACTATAGCCAGGGCAGTTCAGTATGTGCTTACTTGTGTTGCACAAAAATAAGACACAGCCATGGGAGCTGCTAAACACAAATGCTCGCCAAATGCCCTATTGTGGAACGTGTATGTGCAATGGATGGAGCATAGATGCTATTAGTTAAATGTTGAACTTTCCCGTTATTTCAGGTTAAATTCCTATTGTATCTGCTTGTTGTTTTCAATTGATAATGATAATTGAAAAATACTTAGCATAGTGTGTTACACTAGTCCTAACTAACTTGGATAGACCATGAAATTCCATGGTCATTGATATGTAACAGTACCATTATTGTTGTAATCCCATCCCGTAATCCCATCCCGTTTTGCTTTTATGACTATTTTATGCCTACTTTCATCTTCTTAATTAGGGGATCTAAGTACTAGCATTTCACTACCTGCAATGCCGCCGCTGCTAAAATTGAAAGTCCCTGTGACAAAAATAAAACTATCCATTTTCTTAAACATAATAACTGGGCCAATGGGGCCAGGAATAATGTCCCACAAGGCTGTGTTTTATTTTTATTGTACCATCCTTGTTGGGACCAAAAGTCCACACAAGGATAGTAAAACAAAATCACAAACTAAAATCATGCACATACTACACACAGATATAGGTCACGGTCTCTGTTATGAACGTAAAGTGGTTATATATCTCCCATGGCAACAATTAACGCACATTATTCATTTAAGCCCCACATTATGTATTCACATTCCCTGCGATGAAAGAGGATCCCCCCTTTCACTTTTGTTTATGCTTGTACACACACACACACACACACACACACACACACACACACACACACACACACACACACACACACACACACACACACACACACACACACACACACACACACACAGTTGAGGGAGAGGGCATTAAGAACAGTGAAAGAGGAGAAACGACAGTTATGGGAAACTGAGAGACGGAACAGGAGGGGAGGCGGAGGGAGGAGGAAGTGATAATGAAAGATAAGGTACAAGAGCAACACAAACATCAAAAAGGACCAACTCAAGGCTACGTTCTCTCCGAAGGGGCCAATGGTTCTCAAAGTGGGGTCCGGGGACCCCCAGGGGCCCTTGAGGGGGGTTCCAGGGGGTCGCCAGCAAAATTAGTTAATGTTGTATCTAAATCAGTTTAACTCTATATATATACATAGGATATTAGAAAATAGCCGATCTACAAGCTCACAACGCATCACCACATTGTGAGCTTGTAGATCTGCTATTTTTATTTGATGACCAGTCACACACAAAGGAGGCTGATGAGGTTCTCACACACCACCGCAAGAATGTCAATGAAGATACAGTACGTCTCTAGCTGTCTCCCTCTCTCTACATTTATCTATTCCCTATGCGTCTCTCACTCCCTCGCTCAAACCAGGATAATAAAACAACATTTTGAATACCAAATTTCACAGCCCAGGAAAAATACTGGAGAATAATGATGAGAAATTCACCAACTACACTACACTCGCACAGGCACATTCACATAGATTTAGTTCGATACCATGCACATGTGGCTTTGGTGAACTAAAGAGTGTGTGTGTGTGTGTGTGTGTGTGTGTGTGTGTGTGTGTGTGTGTGTGTGTGTGTGTGTGTGTGTGTGTGTGTGTGTGTGTGTGTGTGTGTGTGTGTGTGTGTGGTAAGAGAACGGGCGCCTGTAGAAGAGAGTGTGTGATGTGCACCTAGCAACAGCTCTAGAGCTATTTAATGGGTGAGCAGCATAACATGATGTGTGTATGTATAGACAGTGTGCCACAGCTGTAGTGCATGAGGTAAACCTCAACACTTAATTTGAACTTTCCACAGCTCGCCGTATCGGCGCTGTGCAGCTCGCCACATATTACCATTAACAAGGGCCAGGGAAAACACGCCAGTTTGGATTCCACACAGGATAGTTGTGATGCCCGGTAGCTGTAATTGATAGTGACGTCTTATGGCGCGCAGGCCCATTATAGGAGGGAGCAGGGAAGCAAGGTGGATGCTATGCTACAGGGACTCTCCCTCTGAGAGGCTGGCTCTCTCATTTTGGAGAGGAACCGGGGAAGTAATAGATGTGCAAACAGATGCCTTGCCGCTCGGCGAAGCAGGTTGTGAGGGCTGATTTCACAGATTTTACTCTATTTAGTCAAACTAAGCTGTCGTCGCGGGCGCAATAGGCCATAGTAGAGAGAGCGAGTGGCGTGCCGAAAGAGACAACAGACAATACACCCAGTGTCCCTATTCCGGGGCAAACGTTTGCCGAAAACAATTGATGTACAAGCTTGCGACGCGTTGTAAGCTTGTAGATCCGCTATTTCTTTGCAAAGAGATTTGGTATAGAGGGGAAAAGGATAGGCCTCTGGTGCACCCCGGTCGGTCAACTAAGTATAAGGTTTAAGTGGTTAAGAGTTAGAGAGTAAGGCAAACACAGAGTATGGAGCGCACACCTGTGTTGATGAGGTGCTGGCCACGGCAGATAATAATGTTGAAAAGGATGAGGCCGCACAACTCTTAGCCACGATGCAGAAAGTTTAATGAAATGAAACGTTGGTTTTCTTATAAAAACTTTCTTATAAAACTAATACAGGCTTGTAATGTGATAATATTGGTGAAGCTTTTTCCACCATACTGATACTTCAGGGCATTATTCAAGAGAAATACCAATACTGCAATAATGGATGAACAGAGTTGCTTCTTAAGAGCTTTCTTCACATGAAATTAAATACAGGAGTCAGCCTGTGTAATGGGAGAGGTGGATACAATATCCTGTGGCACTCAGGACAAACTGTAGTAGTTCAAATGCAAAAGCTTTTTGACACATTGTAAAACGTCTCTCATCAGGAAAACCCTGGTGAATCAGTGAGTAAGAGTGCATACCACATAGGTAAATAAGGTTGCTCACAACTGACCCTTCGAATACAACCCAAGGCTCTATACTGCACGTTAGCTCACACCTCTCTCTACCTTTCCTGTCTCTGGTCACTGTCCTATCTTAATAAAGTATAATGCTTAAAATAAAAATCTCTCTCATCACTTGTTTGAGCAGACACTCATTCATAATTTACAATGAATGCAGCTGGTTGTGGTCCAGGGTCTTGCTCGAGGACACGATGTCTGTCAATGGCTGCACACTGGCTGTTGAAGCGATTGAACGTGAGAGCTTGCGGGTACAGAATGGTCTCTCTTACCGCTGTACTTTCCTGTCGCTCTATGTACAGTATATGGTCTTGAAAAACATTAGGATCAGGCTTTTCTTAACCACTTAAGCCATGTATACTTCTTGTACAACAAATAGCAAACATAGCCAATCTGACCCGTTGTGAGCTTGTGGATCGGATATTTTCACTATTTATTCTTTCATTAAGAAAACAATACATCTAACTGTATCTGTATGAGCTCTTGTTTTATTGGATCTTGTTTATTTGATACACTTATTAGTTTTAGCTCTTGCTCATTTGATCTTCCTATTCGTCTCATCTGTTTAATTATTATTATTATTAGTTTTCTTGCCTACCTATGTTGAATGCACTTATTCTAAGTCGCTTTGGATAAAAGCGTCTGCTAACGCGTCTGCTAAATGACTGTAATGTATCAAACATATCAGACAGGGGGGGGGGGTATCGAAAGCAGATGCATGGATCCCCCCCACCCCTCCCCACCAAGTCGAATTGTCTACTTGACTCACCTGATGTTGAGGCCTTGCTTGTAGATCTTACATGCGTCTGATGGCAGGATTCTGGAGAGCAACGGCACTGCAACACAAGGAAGAATGTTGTTGCTACCTTGTATCTCCAAATTTCATTGTCATACTTTTTAGGAAGTTTTTTTCCCCGTAAATTAACATGCTACTGTACTTCGTCATACTACAGTGTCGCACATAAGTTTCAAAAAATAGCCGATCTACAAGCTCTCAATGCGTTGTGAGCTTGTAGATCTGCTTTTTTTTTGCCATATTTGATTTTCTTTTAAGTGAAAGTGAAAGTGGTTAAGTGTGTCAGTGGGTCTCATAAATATTTAACCAATGACAAGAGCTTGTGACTAATGAATACTGTAACTACCTTGGATCCATTGGAATACAGGTTATTTTTCCCATTTCCTGAAAAGTCACTGTTCTGGACATAGGAGGTTTCCGCTCGACAGCCACGAGCAGTGAAAACACAGCATGGGGATTGTCTAAATTTAGCAAGGCCATTTAATAATAAAAAATTACCAACCACTTCAAAGCTGCTAGAAAGTTCAACCCCGCAGAGGCCCATATAACCAGCAATAACTTGTAGCTCTGTCGCTACTGTAAATATTTAATGGCCCCTCACACAACCCCTGTTGGGTTAAGAAAGTCATTACTTAGGGGGAAAAAATAAACTGTTTCTTTGGCCCATTGCCTACATTACACAAATCTCAAGACACACACACACACACACACACACACACACACAAAAAAGAGAGTATTTTAGAATAATTTATTAAATCATTCCATTAAGGACAGCATTATAAGAAGAAAAGTCTGTTTTACTTTAAGTCCAAAAAAAATCCAAAGAATCTTGAGGCTTAGGTTTAGGGACAGGAAGCCTCCCCAGAATTACTAACAGCCACTAGCAGAATGCGTCTGAGCTCCTACTAACTTTGACTGTTCTACTGACTAGCTGATACCAGGCAGGGAACAAACAATCATTTGAAAGTTGTATTTGCCTTCGATAAAAGTCTGTCTGCTCTGCTGAATAATGAAACCAGCTTTAACCACTTCCCTATATACTGCACTTCGTACGATAAATAGCAAAGCATATCTACAATCTCAGAATGCCTCGGATCGCGCATGGTGAGCTTATAGATCTGCTATTTTTGCTATTTTTCAAAACCTTTGGAAAAATCCTGAAATTGTGCCCAAAACAGGGACACCAAGGTTAATGTGGTTAATTATGGGATGTAATCGCCGGCTGTGGCTAGTGAGCAAAGGTCAGCTTCCTGCTCTGTCCCTCATGCAGGTAGGGTCACCTACAGTCCATGCCTTATGCATCTGGCCAGTATCTGTATACATCCGCTCACTGCAGATACAACCGTCTTATACCCATGCAGTCCTTACAAATGCAACATCAATAAATCATGATACTCTACTGGCACTTCCAGCCACCAGGAAGGACTATGGGACCCATAGTCTATGGGACCAGGACTGTGACTATAGGTCCTTCTATGGCTGTGGCGAAAATGCTAATAAACAGCTTAAAAGTGAAAAATGGACTTCCTCACTGACACTCCCTGGCTGCATATGCCAGTGGCCAATGCCCGCGTGCAAAATGGAGGAGGACTGACTGGTTGAGTTTTGTTCATTTTATAGACTAGTAAGATAGTAACGAAGATAGATTCCGTAAAATTGTGAAAACAACTGTGCATAAAACAACAAGGGAACAAGTGGCATGCTTCATCAAATTATTTTCAGTGCTTCCCATGGCCCCTTGGCCATTTCATTTTATTTCTTCCCTAAGCCAATATGATTACAATACTATATAACCCCTCTGTGGCTCTGTGTGGTTGAACAAATGTGCCGTTACACAACCTCCCAACATGCCTTTACTATCATGTGTCCATTATGTACACTTACAAAACGTGTCAATAATTAACAACAGACATGTGCACAGCACTCAGTCCCATGCAGTGCCAACAAGCGTTTAGGTCCATAAACAGCCCTCTGATTACAATGGCTGTAGAAACGACTGAATTCAGTTTAGTCTGCGTGGGATACCATGAATGGTGACAGACGGTAGGCATTTGTCTGGACACATTGACCACCACAAGCATGTGTGACCGGTAGTAATTCCTTGAGGTGATATACTCATAGCCACCAGGGGGAGTGCCTTTCAACATGTAGCCAGTGGCCTTTCCCACGATGGTTGCCCCGACAGCACAGTGTAAACAATTTGTCATCATCACTGTACTCTTGACTTACCAGATGATCCACTAACACCAGCGCATAGCTAGACAATCCGACAGTACACCACTTTACTACAGTCTACAGTTCAGTTCAGGGTAAACTCTCATCTAAGTCATACTGTACACGTTATTATTTGGTGGGGAGGATGTGTCTAATCGAAATTGTGTTTGTGAGAGCATTTTTCTTCCAAAATTCCCAAGTAGGCCAACAGTAAACAAAACCTGACTCACCCCAGCTTTGGAAGTCCCAGTGAAGCTCCAAGTAGAAGTCCCCAAGCTGCAATAGAAAAATAAGACAACACAAAGTGAACTCCCTCATAAGTCCAAATAAAGAGATATAGAGTAACGCATCATTAATCCATTATAAAACCGGGAAAGAATCCGTGTCATTTTAGATTCAAACCACTTTAACCATTATTTTATACTTTGGCTATTCAAAAATTATGAAAATCTTTGAATATATATATATTTTAAAGCGAACATTTTTAACTCAAATCTTTGCTTCTGGGGGTCCCTGGAACAAGCTATTTTGAGATGACGGTCCGCGGCCAACTACATATAATACTGATACAGCAACATAGGTTTTTCTTAAAACTGTTTAGATTTAGAAGACATTTGTAGAATGGGCCTCAGGTCTTAATGGGTTAACTAGAAATAATGCACTCAGTAGAGTGCAAAGGGGGACAGGAGGCATATCCTACCTCCCTCCGTCTGTCTGTCTGTCTATCTGGGCCATGTGTTGACAGTGTTCTGGGGTTGTGCTGTGCACCACACGTGTATGACAGTGCACACAGGGCAATCGGGGGAAGGGATACAAAAAAGCACTGTCATTACAAGATTGCGGTGAAACCAGAGTGACAGGTAGTATGGATGGACACATCTTCAGACAGTGAACAGTAAGGCTTTAAGACCCATTAAGACCTGAGGCCCATTCTACAAATGCCTTCTAAATCACTAGTTCTCAAACGTTTTCGTGCCAAGGACCCCCAATATGATACACGTTTGGCCGCTGACCCCCCATCTGAAAATGTTTTGTGCCAGGGACCCCCAGAAGAGAGGATTTCCCTTTCAAGATTTTTCAAAAATGTTCAAAAGTAGCAGATGTACAACTCACAGCGTGCACAAAGTACCGCGCTGTGAGCTTGTAAATCTGCTGTTTTTGAGTACCGCTGTTGTAAACCACTGTTCTAATTCATAAGAGTGAAACTTATGTTGTTGCTATACTGTATATAATGTATAGCTAACCTCTAAAATGACACAGACGCTTTCCCGGTTTTAATAGGTTAAGCAATATGGTCAACCAACCCCTCATTGCTTTAGTCTATGGGTCAGCCAAGTAACCAAATCTTATACAAGCCATTGCCAGTTTTGTCTTAAAAGACAAATGAAACCAAGTTAATATGAACCTGCTAGTCCATCCACAACAAAGCAGGCAAAATGACTGAGACTTAATTTCATTCATCCCACTTTAGTCCCGTTGATTAATCCCAGTTTGTGGCACATTTTCAGTGCAGCTGTAAACTATATGAGTGGGTTGTCCTGATCTCATAAGCACTGCCGGCGTCCTCAATCCCTCTTTGGCAGATGATGTAATGCTAGTAGGGCATCATCATTTGTTTATTGTCAGAGTTGTATAATCCCCAAGATGATGATGATAATGATGATGCTGATGATGCAGTGAAAAAAATGAAAGAAATCAATGTGACATTGAGGCTGGCGCTGCATTACTTTGGGAAGGCTCAGAATACATCTGATCTATTGAAGCTGTGCAGGCCGATTGACAAGCCATGAGTCCAGTGGTGTAAAGTATCTAAGTGTTTGTACTCAAGTACAAATGTGAGGTATTTTTTACTTACTGGAGTATTTCCAATTTTCTGTACTTTTACTTCTACTTCACAACATCTTGGAGGCAAATATTGTACTTTTACTCCAGTACAGTTATTTGAAAAAGTTTCTCTTAGACCTGTAATTTGACATTAATTTGATATATTTTTGTACAAAAAAAAATATTTTGACAACAACATGCCCCAAATAGGGATGCCAGATTTAAAGTGGTTAAACAGGCACAATAATGTTATCAACTGAATTTGAAATGAACTGAAATTTGAAATTATTTTTGTTTTCAAGGTTAAAGGTCAAAGATGATCCGATTTCTGTCAACCATGTCCCTAGCCAGGGGAGCTTAGTCTGGTATAATGGTCATCATTTTAACTGTGAAAAACACTTTTCTTTTTACAGGCAGGATGGTCTACTCTTTTCCATGATTTTTTTTCATTTTCAGTATAGATCGATTGCTTGCTTGATTGATTTTATTAGGATTCATATATTTCTCTGGGTAATGATTTTATCTGTAAACAATTAGCTTTTTTCCCCTGTAATATTTAATGCACTTGGCAAATAAAGTGATTCATTCTCTGAAACTAAAATATAAACCGAGTAAACAAGAGGATTATATATGAATAAAGCTTATTGTTACTGTAGTCTCTCTGTTACTTGCTTGTTCTCTCGCTCTCCCAGAGGACAAGGCAGGTGCAGCTGACCTGGCAGCGCTCTGCCCTCGAGTAGCCAGGTGATTATGACCACAGAGTGCCCGCCAGACTTCACACCACACAGCCACAACAGCACTGGAAGGCTCCTTGTAAGTGCGTTGTGGTTTGTGCGTATGTATGTAGATGATGTAATGTAAGCCTGTTGGACCCGCTAAGTAAGTTCAAACACCAAATTACATCATACAAGTGAGTTCTAATTCTAGGGTTAAGATATAACTTTCGTTTCAAACTAACAAGTTGCAATATTAGAGTAAGTATTGACGTTACACCCAACTTACGATCCATCATAGCTAATGCTTTTTGCAGTTAGTTTTTTTTTGCATTCTATGCTTTATTCCAGATAGGTCAGAATGGAGTGTCAGGAAACAGAGGGCAGAGAGAGGAGAGACATGCAACATAAGACGGGTCGGATTCTAACCCGGGTCCTTGCGCTCACTAAAGCCCAGTTCACACCAATGATTTGGGGTTGCAACTTGTAACCACTTGAAACCACTTGCAATCACTTGCAACATAGTCCCAAAACTGCACCGACCTGCAATTTCTCTTTGCAACATAGTGCAACGGTTTAGTTGCATCGTGAATCATTGGTGTGGACTGGGCTTAAGAGCATTATGATCTGTGTGTGCACCAATTGGCTGAGCCATCAGGCAGCCCAAGGCTGCAGGAGTGTATGTGCTTGTACAGTGTATGCGCACCCAGGTGGTTATATGTCTTTGCACATTTGTAGCCGTGCATTTCTCTTCAAGTGGAAGAACCTGACCTACCCCAGTGCAAACAAGCAACAGAATGTCTTCTTTCCAGACAGCTAATGCTCCCTTCCCTCTTCTGAAGTGCTCCCTTTCTCACCTCCCCCTCTTTTCTAAGCTCTTCAGCACTGCCCCCCCCCTCTCTCTCTCTCTCTCTCCATCCCTTTCCTCTCCTCACTTCTCCTCAGCCCCAGTTAAAAACTAAGGGCAACCTGTGCCTTCTCAACTTAGCCCCTAAGGCATTGGAATAGTTTGCCATTTTTATTAGGTCTTCCCCCTCTCTCCACTGACTCTTTTAAATTCCGTATTAAGATGCACCTTTTTTCATTGCCGATTGAGTGTTAAGGGCCTTCCACACAAAGTACTATAACTATAGCTTTCATATAACTTTCTACCTTTCACTTGAGTTGATTTTCAGACTTTCAGTTACCGTTATCGTTATAGTTATAGTGCTTGGTGTGGACAGCCCTCTATTGCACTGTTTCCCAACCTGGGGTCGGGGGCCTGCTTGGGAGAGGGGGAAGGGGGGAGATGAAATCATAACTTGCTTTCATCCAACTTTCTCAATGTGATCGACCCAACTTGTGATACAGTACATGTTATTCTGTAACTTTAACATAGTCAACTCCCGCATGTTACATCATCATTGCGAAGTAAAGTAATAACATTGTTAAAGAAATGTACCTACTTTCAACCTGACTTCTCTATTTTGGGCATGTCAATATATTGTCAAACATGGTCAACATTAGCAGATCTACAAGCTCGCAACACGTTGTGAGCTGTTTAGATTTACCATTTTAGCTATTTGTTGTATGATAAGTATAGGGCTTAAGCAGTTAACATGTCTGAAATGGTAGAGAGAGAGGAGGGGTGAGTGCATATTTTAAAAACGTCATCGTCTTTGCTGAAGTTATTCATCAACAACATTTGTTGTTTTTAAATGTGCTTTACAAATAAACTTCACTTGACTTCCTCACTATCCATCTTTCCTTCATTCTGTCCCCTCCCTTCTCTTTTTCATCCTCTACCTTGGACATTTTGTTAAATTTCAGCCATTTGCCAGACTTTGCATGACAGGCAATGAGTCAGCAGGACAGGAGCATCAGTATCTCTCTCAAGGACACATTGTTGATGAGTTTGAACCCGAGACCTTCAGGTTACCGACCCATTAGGCCAACACGGCGTGCATGATATCTCCCACAATGCTTCCTGCCTCCCTCCTCTACGCCCCACCTCCTTCTTTCATTTCACCATATCTCCCTCAGATGCGTAATTTATGCTCCGTCATATGGCGGTGTGGCGCCGAAAATAGCCACTGTGCAAGTTCACAACGCGCCGCAACCGCAAAGCAGCGTGAGCTTGCCAAACGGCTATTTTTGCCGCATGAAACTGCCGTACTACGAAGCATAAGTCAGCCTTAAACTCCCCGATGCTCCCTTCATGTGTCTGACAGGAGGCTGTGAAGGCAGGCGGGTGGGAGATAGAATGGGTGGGTGGGTGCTGGTCATACACTGAACATGAAGGTCGCTGCCTGTCTGGTTGTGTTGTGATGACGGTAATTAGAGAGAGACACTGACCTACTGACACTGAGAGGGAAAGGGTGGTGTTTGTATTGTGTCTGAAAGAGAACCGGACAGACATACAAGACTCTGTGTGTGTGTGTGTGTGTGTGTGTGTGTGTGTGTGTGTGTGTGTGTGTGTGTGTGTGTGTGTGTGTGTGTGTGTGTGTGTGTGTTCGTTCCGCTGGCAGATCAGGCTCTGGGACAAAGTCTGCCCAGGAGGACTGCTGACTACACTTCACATAGAGGCGAGGAGAGGAGAGGAGAGATGACAGGACACGAACAATAAAAGGATTAGAGCAGACGATTGGAAAAAGGAGCTGGATGGAAGGGCTGTGGGATAGAATGTCAGGAAGAGCATCATTTGAAATGAGGATCAGAGAGCAGATGATGGAGGGGAGGACAGTGTACCTCTTTAAGAGCCTTCAGCAGCTTAGGTCTTTTGTCCTCCACACTCTCTCTGGACTGCTGCTTCAGCTTCCTCAGCAGCGCTGTGACTGAAGGGAGAACAGAAAAGAAAAGGGGGGGGAGAGGAGGAGGAAAGGTTAGGTGCATGCAACTTTAAAGCTACAATGACGATCCGTACATTTTCATGTACTTTGTCTCCCTTCAATGACGGAGAGCTAATTGCAACGACGTCCGAACTACCAATACATCTGGCAGCGAGTGGAGTGTTCAATACGGTGCACCATTGGCTTGAAATAACTTTACCGACATTGTCAATGTCTCACCAGGGAGGGAGACCACCTCCAACCACTGAAGATGTGCTATGGTTTATATTCTATGGACATACTCTACTCTACTAATACTGATTGGTTAAAACCATATCGTATTCAATAAAATAAGTGCCGGATTGCAGCTTTAAGAAGAGGTGGCAGCATGTGTGTAACGTGTGTGTGTGTGTGTGTGTGTGTGTGTGTGTGTGTGTGTGTGTGTGTGTGTGTGTGTGTGTGTGTGTGTGTGTGTCTGAAGTTGAGTTGAGTAGGTTCAACTTCAGTCAGTTCAGTGAGTTATAACACCTACGGCAAAACATCAGCCTACGCAAAATCTGAGGCGTGCACTCCAACACACAATCCACACCCAGTGACAGGCGGCAGAGGCTCAGTGCTACACTGGCTTCCTATAGGCAGACAGGAGACTCTACACTACAGTAGGTGGTTAAACGGAGTGATCCCACCTCACCGCCTGCGGGGATCAGCATATTCCAGGAAGTTCAAAGGGAATGAGTCCAGGAGAGGAACGTATGAAAACTTCACTGCTAATGAGGTGCGTCTATAAGCTCCTTAATGACCTGGGGGAGGCAAATACCCACACAGGAGACTTTTACCCATGACTGTCCAGATTAACAGAGCTTTCACAGAGCCTCACGTGACATGCCATTGGCTCGCTGTGTGTCCCTTTGCTTTGCTCACTTAGTTTCAAAACAAGTTCTGATATTTAAAGAAAAAACAACAACTGAGCCACACCCGACTGGCCAGCATTTACTGGAACGTTGGGAAGCATTTTACAAAGGGGCGGGACCGCCAGTTGTACATCATAGATAGCCAACTGTGCTGCTTTCAAAGAGGCAGAGGATTTCACGACAAACGTGACAATTATAGACCAATGGAAAAACATTGAAAATATATTGGGCTTTTATGTCACCAACACATTCCAACAATGGAGTTAGACTCAAAGGAAATGTGGACATGTGATGTGGTTGCGAAATCCATTTCTCTCTCTTTCTCTCTCCGTCTCTCTCTCTCACACACAGCCTGGTGGCAGTGTGCACTAACATGTTGATCATATGGTATATCCAGTGTGCACTGTGCACCACAGGGCTCAGGGGATCTCAAAGAGACTGGGGGGTTACTGCTGGTGCCGGTGTTAAAAGTAGGCCAAATGAGAGCACACACACACACACACACACACACACACACACACACACACACACACACACACACACACACACACACACACACACACACACACACACACACACACACACACACACACACACACACACACACACACACACACACACACACACACACACACACACACACTCTGAGGGTGTCTCTGAAGCCTGGCTGGCTAATGAATGTGGACAATCTCTGGAGAGGGGCTCCCCCTGATCCACAGCCTTCCTCTGCAGGTCAGGGAAGGGAGACAGCTTCACCATCTGCCAATGGACCACCCAGCACACACCCGCCTCTTATCATGAGTTCACCTGATAGTGATGGGGGTTTATTTGTGCCTTAACCCTAGAACACTAACGTCGGGTGATTTTCACCCACACAATTATGGTTATGTGATTTTCATTGGGTTGCTGATGTCTGAGGTGGATGGGTCCTTGGGTACCTTCAGGCTGCTCAGCGACATCATCAAAGCTTGTTTACCTGCCCCCATCCCTGGTTTTGGGTGATTTTTGGGTGATTTTCACCCGACGTTAGTGATAGAGAGTACAAAGAATCGGGCGGGCTCTCCCACAGTTGTCAGTCATGTAGGGAGACTGTGCCTTCACTGTTCCAGGAATGACTCACATGACTCACATGTTCCAGGAATGGGTGGACCAAAGAAGAAGTTCCCAGCTCGATTAGTACATTTTTTAGCGGTGCCAACTGCTCTACACTTGACTTTGTCCGTATGTCCGTCCGTCCGTATGAGCCCGGGATGAGCACGGAAAAGAAGAAACACATACAAACACACACGCACACACACACACACACACACACACACACACACACACACACACACACACACACACACACACACACACGGACTTGGAGATTGCCTATGCCATCTCTCCTCTCATTGGCCACACGTGCCACTGGTTATCAAAGAGGGGTCCAGGGACCCCCAGCGTATGTTATGTCCGTCCGCCCGTTTAAGCACGGGATGAGCACGGGATTTTAAACAGCTATAACTCCAGTTTGCAGCATGCCACCAAGTCCAAATATAGTATGTGGACTTAGACCACCAATAGGGACGAGCATGAATTGCTGAAGCCCCGCCCCCTCTGTCCAGGGACCCCCAGCGTATGTTATGTCCGTCCGCCCGGTTAAGCACGGGATGAGCACGGGATTTTAAACAGCTATAACTCCAGTTTGCAGCATGCCACCAAGTCCAAATATGGTATGTGGACTTAGACCACCAATAGGGACGAGCATGAATTGCTGAAGCCCCGCCCCCTCTGTCCAGGGACCCCCAGCGTATGTTATGTCCGTCCGCCCGGTTAAGCACGGGATGAGCACGGGATTTTAAACAGCTATAACTCCAGTTTGCAGCATGCCACCAAGTCCAAATATGGTATGTGGACTTAGACCACCAATAGGGACGAGCATGAATTGCTGAAGCCCCGCCCCCTCTATACACAAAAATATACCCAACTTTCGTAATGGTGTGATTATATTCAACGTTAGTGTTCTAGGGTTAAATTAAGTGGCAGCTCTTAGCCATTCACATCCATGCACTAATGGGTAAAGACAGGCAGGGCATTGAGCACGTCTACAATGGCACACAGCTCAGCCACTTAACAATTACGCCTGGGGCCACTTGATAACTGCTGCTGGCCACTTTCCAGGGAATAGTGGTTAGTAAATATTGACACAGGTAAGCAGCAGCAATTGTGAAACAATGAAGTTGTTGGGCAGGTAGTTCTTCATTTTTTATCAAAGCATTCAAAATGAAGAGTAATATTCAGAAAGATTAAACAACATGTGGCTAGTTATGCCACAGTTTGCGATTTTCTATTCATCATCAGACAGGCTTGAGTTTGAACTTCGGTTCCATTCTGAGGAAAAATAATGTCCTCACTGCACTGCCATATCTGCCTTGTCTTTAACCACTTTAACCCTCTATTATTAGTGAAACGGGCCTGAGTTGCAACTGTACTTGGACCGTTTGTTCCCGTCTACTGCACAAAATCTAATCTAGATCTTCAAGCTCGCAGTCCAACGCGTTGCGAGCTCGTACTGTAGGTCTGGTATTGTTGGCGAATGTTCCCACCCCAGAATAGGGATGCTGGGGTTCAAGTGGTTAAGAGGAAAATGTCCCAATCCTAGTCAAAACTTGACCAGGCCCTTGAAAAAAAACTACTTTTGAACGGTTACTTCACTTCAGGAATAGGTTTGCAAAATGTTGGGAATATTCAAAGGCGCAAAAGTTTCATGGGAATTAAAGGGAATACAGTAAATGGGAATTAATGTGAATATACTGTATCAGGATGAACAAGAATACAAGAATGCTGAAATGCATGCAATACTAATTCAGGCTAGAGTTTCATCATGCCCCTTTAACCCATTAAATCCAGGAATGCATCTCTGTCATTTTAGATTTCTTTGGCTATTCAAAAAGTAGATAAACAAGCTCGTAGATCTGCTATTTTTGAAAAATCGTGAAAATTTGTGCAAATCTTTAAATATGTATATTTTTTAAAGCGGACATTTGTAACTCAAATCTTTGCTTCTGGGGGTCCCTGGAACAAAATATTTTACAAATGTTCGCGTTAAACAAATATATATATTCAAATTTTTGCACACATTTTCATGATTTTTCAGAAATAGCAGATCCACAAGCTCATGGCGCGGCACCGAGTGCTGTGCCATGAGCTTGTAAATCTGCTATTTTTGAATAACCAAAGAAATCTAAAATGACAGAGACATTCCCGGATTGAATGGGTTAAAGATGCAGCTCAACACAGTGGTGCAGACAGTGTAGTAGTGTGGTCTCCATAGCACTGCATAGTGAGCAAGATGCTGAGAATCATCTGTACATGAGATGGAAGAGTGCTCTGCACATGTGATGGGAGAATGCACTGTTCATGAGGAGGGCTGGAATTCAATGCTGGGATGCTAGCAAATCATCTGTAAATGAGATGGAGCAGTGCACAGCACATTACATGCACAGTGTATGGTTGCAATTCAACTGGATTGCCATTAAATGGTGATATTTTAACCAAAACATGCCACATTGCTTTATTATTATGCATGTTCCCCCCAAAATAAGTTCAAAATTATAAAAGGAAGATTTTTCATTTGAAACTGGGCAAAATGTCCAGGAATTTAACATTTACCGTTTTGGAATGTGTGAAAAATTCAAATGTCATAAAAAGATCATTACACAACAAGCTTAGCCTGGAATCCAGACTGATTTGCTACCTTCTGTGTATTTGTTTTTCTCACTTAGCTACTCGGAAGCCAAGTGAGAAAAAAAAAAGGAACGTAGCAATCAGTCTGGATCCCAAGCTACAACAATCTTTCAACACATTACCAACACATGTAAGCAAGCCTACTTAGAGTTTACAGGAGACTCATATTTTCCAGACTGAAGGCATGGAAAGCAGACAGTGGGCATCTTGTGCGGCACCAGACTAAGTCCTTCTGCATGAAAGAATCTACTGGCAGTATGAGAAATGGCTCTTTCTTTTGGGGCAAGAGAGCTAAGAGATTGCTATTATTTGCTAATCAAGCAAAAAACATATAGTCTTAGCTAGGTTACAATGTATTGATACTAGTGTGATACCTGATACGAGTCTATGATCTGGGATTTTGGATATTGTAATATCATAATATGGCTTAAGTAATGTCTTTTCCTGTTTTAATGACTAAAGCCTCATTTTATACTACCACGCTACCATGGGGCCACGGTCTTGTGGCCCCATACATCAGGTCATTTTATAATTGTGGCCCCCTGCCTAAGCTTAGTTGAATACCCCTTGGCTAGTTAGTCCTGGTCTTGTGCAAAGCAGTTTATAAGTACCACCTGCTTAAATTCAGGCTGCCTCACACTCACAGTTAATATTTTGAGCACCAAGCAGCCATGGGCCTTGTCCCATATTTGAAAACTGAGCACCAAGCACATATCTGTCTGAAGCCCACATGGAAAAACACGTCCCTGCCTAATATACGCCAACAGAACTGTGACGGCCTCAAAATGTGCACTGCTCTCTTAAAGTCAACAGCCCAGCTGTGTTTGGAGGGAGAAGGCAAGTGGGGACAATAAATGGCTCTTCCTGAACAAAACATATGACAGCGTCTAGTTCCAAGCCACATTCTGTCTTCTTGTGCAGACGTTCAGTCATTAACAGTGACAAACAGTGAGAAACAGAGTTTAGCGCACGTGTGGGCTGACAATAACAACTCGGCTGAACCACTTCCAAGCCAGCGTCCTTATTTTGGGCATGTTGTTATAGGCGAAAAACTTCCACAATGTCACAAACTAGATAAATAAAAAGGTTCAACATCTTAAAAAATACATTTATAACGAAAATTGCCGATCAACAAGCTTACAATGAGTTGCATCAAGTTTTGAGCTTGTAGAGCAACTATTTTATCGGACGTATACAGAGCCAAAGTGGTTAAGTCTTTTGGCGAAACTGCTAATCAATACTTTCAATACTTTTATTTACTCTAGAACGAAGCAAGACAAGAATTCACATCCCATACGTCCCTCTTAGACTCTTGAAAAATGCTGAGTTGCATGCTTACTGCGTGGCAGTGCTCTGCTCTGCTAGGCTAACCCCACAAGCAACTATGTTGATTGCGCTGAATAGGGGGAAATAGGCAGGCACAGTTTCCTCTCAGCAGAGAGCCTTCTCCTCCCGTGCCATCACGACAGTCAGGTAAAACTAAATCAAGGTCAGGCCAGGTAAAATCATTTAAACATTGAGCAAGATCAGCTGTTTCTCAGTCAAATGCCAAGAAGCGCACCAGTGTTGCAGTAGAATGAGGAGCCAAGAGAGACAAACGGAGCCTTGGCAACCACCTCAAGTGATACGTTCTTGCAAAGACGGAATTTGCCAAGGGTCATTCTGTAAATAAAAATGGACTGGAGTCCTAACAGAATAGCTGTTTACTGACAAATTACCATTTTAGCAATATCTGGACAATTTAAACTGTATATGTTGATAGTGGAACCATAAATGCAGGGAAACTCTGTTCGTCTTGTCATTGTTCCATGCACTGGACCCAGGGGATGCAAGAAACGGATAAGCCATAACCACTTAAGCCCTATTTTATGCTCTGTCGTACAACGGTGTCATGCAGTGAAAATAGGCGATCTACAAGGTCACAACGTGTCGCGTTGTGAGCTTGTAGCTGCAATTTTTTAAAACATGCCCGAAATAAGTACGACAGCTTTTAAAGTGCTTAATGTATAGTACGCCCGGCTTCCCAGACAAACCATAAATGTCCCAGCCAGCCACTGGAAGAGAAGACCATACCAAGGGGTTTATGGTGTAAAAGGCGGCATGTTCCCTGAGTGTGAGAACATAAGAGTCAGCTGCCAGAACAGAACTCCAAGCTAACTCTGGCATTCTGGTCCACACTATTTCACCAGGCGAGAGCACAGTGATCCTCCTGAGAAGGAAAGGCTGCCTCTATCTATTTGTACAAATAGAGGAAGTAGCCTCTAATAGGTTCAGAGTGAATTTTATGATTCATATACATTATGTGAGATAGCTATGATACTCATTCTGTGTGTTCAAAAGCCTTTTCTTGAGAACAGCGGTAAATGGCAGCAGTTTTTTTTTTACAGAGGTTCAGGATAAACTTCATCTTCATGCTTCTATGCTCAAGTGACCAACATCTCAGCAACATCCACCTTCAGTATCTATTAATTCACGAAACCTGTGTCTGTCTGTGTTTGTCTGTCTGTCTGTGGGTATAACTTGGATGCTATCCAACCGAACGGTCACAATTTGGTTAGACCCACAGTTTCCAAGAACCGAAAAACCACAAATCTCTGTATCTGTCTGTCCGCAGGTCTGCAAAGTACGCACCACATCTCTGTGTGTTTGGAAGGGGTATGGGCACCGGCTTCACTAAATGGCTAACCCGACCCGCCGGCTTATTGCCACTGCGCCAATTTGCCAATATAAGAGGTGGCGTGTGAGAAAATGTGAGATAAGCCTGATTCCAACATGTACAACGACTACATCAGGTAAAAGAGTATTGCACAAACAGGTGGGCATGTATTCCTGACTTGCATCTTTCCCGACTTGCGTGGCACCCTAGTAGGCCGACGCCATTGTTCAAAGTGAAGCATCTCACTGGTCGAAAACAATCGTTAGAGGGGGTTATAAGAGCTTTAGGAAAAAAATACTTCTTATGATCACTATCCAGTCACAAAGAAATGTATAAGTATATTTTTTCTTCTTCTTTTTTTCCTTTTTTAACCACTAAACAACCATTTAGAAGAATGGATGCCAGTTTCTTCAAAAGGCCATTTTGGAATAAAACTCCCTCAATCACACAATTCCCTCAATTCTGAAAGTTTGAAATAGCGGTTCTAGCAGGAGTACTGTATGACTATGGGAGGAAACCGGGCGAGAGAGGGGCTTGTCTAGCACCGGCCTATGAGGAGAGAGAAACATCTAATGAATTGCCTTTCATCGCAGCACAAAAGCCCAGAGTGCATTGAGGAATGTCCCCTCTCTCTCTCAGTCTGTCCACTTGACAAAGGGGGGCAACCTTGCCTCATGCCCCCACCGAGAGGCAGTGCCATGGAGGAATGCATGGACACATATGTTTCTCCCTGCTAACTGTTCTCACACAAGCAGTACATCAAACTGAACTGGCCCCTTGTATCCAATTGAGGCCACATTGTTTGTTCACTAAGCTTTCGTGTGGACTTCCTCAAACCTTTTCATGGCAAGGACCGCCAAACTGATATGTATTTTGCCCCCAACTGAAAATATTTTGTGTTAAGGACCCCCTATTAGAGAAGATTTGTCAACCTTTGTCAACATTTGAAAATAGCATATCTACAAGCTCACAATAGCCAGAAAATAAAATGAGGCTTAAGTGTTTTAAACAGTTTCCCATTTTGCTGGGGGCCCCCTGAAGGACCCCACTTTGAGAACCAGGGTTCTAAGTACATTTCAGTGGGTAAAGTTTCAGTCAATCACTGATGCTTACTCATCTGTCTGTCTCCGTAGCTGATTGCTTCGGCGAGGGGACTCCATCCCTGAGCGTTCTTCACCTTCACTGGAGCATTGTGGGCCAGTAGCAAATGGGCACACTCTGTGAGGGAGAGGGAAACACAAATAAACAGGGTCAAGTACAAGTAATTCATTAACCACTTAAGCCATTAAGACCTGAGGCCAATTCAAAAAATAACAGTTTTCTGAACAATTTTGCTATATCAGTGGTGCTCAAACCCCCAAAGAACCCCCAAAATGATATGACCATCTACATTTTTTTTCCCAGGGACCACCAGAACCAAAGATTTGAGTTAAAAATGTTCGCTTAAAAAAAAATATATATATATATATATATATATATATATATATATATATATTATATATACATATATATATATACATATACATATACATATATATATATATATATATATATATATGTATAGATAATATATACACACACACAAATAACCAATCTACAAGATCACAACGTGTCTCATCACGGCGCGCTGCCAAGTCAAGTCAAAAGTATTTATATAGCACATTTCATATGACAGACTCAATGTGCTTCAAAACAAACACCAGAATAGGCAAAGATCAACCACGACAAAACATAAAAATAGGAGCAAATTAAATAGGTTAAACATGAATTAGAGTAAAGCAACAGTACGGTACATGTAAAAGGAAGATAACCACACACACTTTAAACCTAGCTAAAAGCTTGTTTAAAGAGATGTGTTTTAATAATTAGTCTGCTTTTAAACAGTCACCATGGTGACAGAACTTAAGACCCCATAACCTATTTGTAACCTGGTTGTGAGCTTGTAGATCTGCTATATTTGCTTTTTTTGACAATAATGACATGCCCAATTTAAGGATGCCAAGTTGAAGTTGTTACAGAGCTAGGGAGAGTGGACATGGGGACAGCACCAGCCCTGAGACTTCTCACTTCTTAGCTAATTGACAAGTCATCCATCAATGGCTTATTCGATTTACACAACATGCATCCGTCAAGCCTGTCTGTTATGCTGAGGACACTGGAAAACACAGGGGAAAGTGGAGCCACCAAAATACTGACCAAAGTTGGTTGACTTCAACATCCCATAATGGAAATTTGGTTATTATGGGACATTCAGTTAAAATAACTAGAATAATGACCCGTACTTCATGCAACAGTGTATAGGGGTGTAACAGATAATCAAACTAATCGATTTAATTGATTATGAAAATATATTTTTTCATTTTAATACAAAATAATACATTTTGGGGGGGATTTTTTTATTAGCAAAAATAGTTGATCTACAAGCTCACAACACATCATGTTGTGATACATTGTGAGCTTGTACATCAGCTATTATTTGCTTTTTCCTTTTAGTCCATTACAAAAAGGGTCCCTGTTTAATATTTTAAAATATTAAACGAATGATTAAATGTGCCTCTCGATTATTCAAAGAAAATAATGGAGAGCAGCAGCCCTAAAAGTGTGTCACAGAACACAAGCCTACAGAATATCATGAAAAAGTATTTCTGTCGCTCTTCATACTAGAGCCAGGGGCCTCAAAACGAGTTTGAAACCAGTCAACATCCCATGTTTCCCTGGGGTTACTTCCTGTCAGCCCAACATTGCCATGGTAACACAAGCATTGAATTCAAACTTCAGCTTGGTTCAGCTCTCCTGTAAAACAGAGGGAAAAAAGGCCCCAGGAGCTAATTTTAACTCCAACTTGACACTGCGTTTAAGAACAAAAAAAGAAAACAAGCTCTAATTTTGCATTCCAACTCTCTCAAGGGAACACAGCAAAAATGAAAGGTCTGTACTACGTTAGCGTTGTACTCATCTGTTCTGCACAGAGCCTACTCCTCCCTCAGTCACAACTCACAACGGTTGCTTTTGATGCACTCTGTTTCTCAACCCGAGGTCCATGGACCACTAGTGGGCCATGGCATAATTATAGGTGGTTCTTGGGAAAATGTTTTAAAATGTTGAAAAATATAAATGTGCTGGGGTGGGAAATGGGTAATATCAGTGAACAAACTGTATAAAGAGAAAGGCTGTAAAAAACAATGAAGACACAAATCTATCTCTAAATTTCACTTCTGATGTGCATTTTCTGTAATAAAACTGTGTGCTCTACAGACACACACACACACACACACACACACACACACACACACACACACACACACACACACACACACACACACACACACACACACACACACACACACACACACACAGAGTACATGCTGTACCTTTGTTAAATGTAACAAAAATGAGTTTACATTATATTTCCTAAGTCCTTGTAATGTAAGAATTGTGTTGAACCAATAGGTGTTGTGTGGGGGAGCAAATGCCTCCGTTAAGGGTTTGATTTACTTTCTTGCATGCGGCGTCGCACACCAAAAATAGCCAACTTTAATAGTTTTTGTTTAATAAAAATGACTGTGCTATGCCTTCTTATAATATATACTATACATAATATATAGTTGTGGGGAGGTGGGGTGAGGTGGTCCTTGAGGACTGTTCGTATCTGTATCCTTAAGCACATGAACCGTATCATCCCTATTCTGGGCATGTCATAATATATGTGAGAATTCTGTGAAAATAGGCGAACAATACGTGAAAGCAGTATAGTATATAGGGTATAAGAAGTGGTTAATATACTAACCTGCTTACTGAAACACAAACCCTGCATACTAAAAAGCAAACAAAGCTTCCATAAAAATAAAGTTTTGTTCTGATGTCTATGGCAAAGTGGTGAAGATTCCTTTGAAAGTAGAGAAAACTACACAAACCTCACCACAGTGTTTGTCACTTGATGTTGATACACTGTCTCCCTTTCCTGTTCTTTATGTCAACAAAGAAGAAGAAAATACAAAGTGGTTTGCCCACTGTCCAAAAATAATAATATAATGAAATAAAAAATCAAGTGTATGAGACCACAACATATTTCCACTGGGATTGTGTAGAATAGCACAGCAGGTACAGTTTGGTTTCCCAACAAAGGGAAAACTTTCCTGTAGAACTGGAATTGAATCTAGAGTTTGTCTATAATATAGACAAATAAGTTATGTTTTATCCCTATTCTGGGCATGTCATTATAATAACATTATAATGACATGCCCAGAATAGGGATACAAATAAAACAAATGTAGGAAATAGTATTAGGAAATCAGTGCGCACAAAGTATAGTACATTTAAAAAATAATGAATAACGTTTTTGTACTGTATATGTGTAGCAGTAGTGGCACTACTGCCTGATGACCAAAAGCCTATAATCTCCCCCGGCCAAGGGGGAACTCCCCTTTAGGCTAGCGGTTAAGATGTTACAATGGTGCCCTGACCCGGAACGGGTTTCCCCGTGGGGGAGGTCAAAAGGGGGGTGAGTGTAGTAGTAGTGACTCAGAGCCTCTGCCTGAATTCCACTTTAGGGGAGCGTTGCATATGCAATAATAATAACAATAATATGTAGTTGTCACAAAATCCCAAGGCACACCTGGACTTGGATCACGGCACACCAGTATGCCTCTGCACACCGATTGGGAACCAGTATTCTAAGTGTATTTAGACTAAATAATAAAACAGTTCAAAACCTTAATAGACCTACTCTTTTTCCACACTGAAAAGTCAATAAGGGAATCGATTAATAATCTGACCGAAAAGCAGAATTAGGGCTGCAACTATCGATTATTTTCTTAGCGATTATTCTATCAAAAAGAAAATCTATTCATCTTTTTTCTCCCCAATGTAGTAATTTCTGTGTGTTATAACTTGTTACTGCTGTTGTATCCTACTGGCTCACATGCCAGCGAGGAGCCCCCATCGGAGGAAGTTTGGGGCCGCCTCACTGGCACCCGAGCGCAAAGTGTGGGATTTCTGTGTTTATTTTATTTTATTTATATAAACAAATCAATTTCACTATTTATATATATTTTTACCGGTGCCAACCGCTCTATACGTGGCTTTGTCCGTATGTCCGTCCGTCCGTCCGTCGTATGAGCCTGGGATGAGCACGGCAAAGAAGAAACACATACAAACACACGCGCACACACAGACACACACACACGCACGTGGACACTGCCTATGTCATCTCTCCTCTCATTGCCCACACGTAGCACTGGTTATCAAAGAGGGGTCCAGGGACCCCCAACGTATGTTATGTCCGAGCACGGGATGAGCACGGGATTTTAAACAGCTATAACTCCAGTTGGCAGCATGCCACCAACTCACACATTTGGTATGTGGACTTAGACCACCAATAGGGACGGGCATGAATTGCTGACGTTCTCAAAGAGGGGTCCAGGGACCCCCAGCGTCTGTTATGTCCCTCCGCCCGTATGAGCACGGGATGAGCACGGGATTTTAAACAGCTACAACTCCACTTTGCAGCATGCCACCAACTCCAACTTTGCAATGTGGACTTAGACCACCAATAGGGACGAGCATGAATTGCTGAAGTTCTCAATGAGGGCTCCAGGGACCCCCTGCCCCCGTATGAGCACGGGATGAGCACGGGATTTTAAACAGCTATAACTCCAGTTTGCAGCATGCCACCAAGTCCACATTTGGTATGTGGACTTAGACCACCAATAGGCACGAGCATGCATTGATGACGTTATGAAAGAGGGGTCCAGGGACCCCCAGCGCCCGTATGAGCACGGGATGAGCATGGGATTTTACAGAGCTATAACTCCACTTTGCAGCATGCCAGCAAGTCCACATTTGGTATGTGGACTTAGACCACCAATAGGGACCAGCATGAATTGCTCAAGCCCCGCCCCCTCTGTCTTCCCATTGGCTGGCCTTCAAACAGCCATAACTCAAGTTCGCAGCATGCTATGGAGTACAAATTTTGTACATGGACTAAAGCCAGCAATAGGGACTAACTGTCATTACTTAAGCCCCGCCCCCTCTGTCTGCCCATTGGCTGGGCTTTAAACAGCCATCATTCCAGTTTGCAGCATGCTACCAAGTACAAATTTGGTAAGTGGACTCAGATCACCAATAGGGACGAACTGAAATGAGTTAAGGCCCGCCCCAAGGCACCGCTTCCTTCACACAGGGTGTGCTTTTTTTTATTCTTTGAAACCTTTCGTCTATAATGACAAGCTCAAAATAGGGGTCAATTAATTATCCCTATTTTTCAATCGATTATTTTAGTAAATTATTGATATTTTTTTATAAATCGATTAAATAGATTAGTTCAATTAACTGTTGCACCCCTAGCAGAAGCGACAATCAGCCTTGGTATCAATACATTCTTATCAATCCCTACTTGTTCCTGAAGTCAGATCAGCAGTGAATACAATACATGATCCTTCTTCCTGCTGGACAAGCTTATCAGCAAACCGCTATGTGGAGCCTGCTGTTCCTGCTCGGCTGCCAATGCCTGTGATGACCTTCCATATGAAGCTCTATCTCAGCACCGGGAGGAAGTAGTCACACTCCTACTGTGCCCAACACACTTGTCAGTATGTTTTGGCAGCAGTTCACATGCAAATAATACTAGGCCTAGACTGGTGTTAACTCATCCAGGAACCGAAAAAGACAAAGAACCACTTAAAAGAGAAAACTTGTTATTCAATATATTGCAGGGTAGGGCTGCAAGCCTGCAACTATCGATTATTGTCTTAGCAATAATTCTATTGATTACTTTTTTGATTAATCAAAAAAAAATGTCTTTATTATTTGTAAGCTTATTTTATACACAATTTTATACACAACTGTGTTGTGCAAAAGTAGCAGATTTTTTTTTTTTTTATGTTTTCGCCTCTAATAGCATGCCCAAAATAGGGATTTTTTTAATAATGAATTTTTTAATTCATTATTTTATTAAATTATCTACTGTTGCACCCCTATCATTGAGTTCATATTTCCAGTGCAAAAGCAGTTGAGGAACAGTGGCGTGCATAAGCAGTTGAGGAACAGTGGCGTGCAGACTGCAGACTAAGTGAAAGTGGTAGACATTGATCCGTTGAGTGGATAACTAGGGCAGCCACTTGATGGGCCAGGATCACAGCCTTGATCATCACGGCCTGTTTGGTGAGGCGTTTCAATAGATGACTCTTGTCATTTAAGCTAACAAAAGCCATATACAATTTAGGCATTCAGTGTATGAGTGGCTCGGGTGGATTGCTGAACAATATGGTCCTTTATCTCCAGCTCACTGGGTCAGCCCTATTAAGTTGTGTGGATAAATTCAATACAAAAACCACTGTGTCTCAAGTTCAGACTTGAAAAAAAAACATCAGTGGCAGTACTACTATTCCAAAAACAAACGTGAAACAAGAGCGGCGTTCTCATACAGAGTCGAAATCACAGACGTTATGGTATCTACTGTATGCATACAGAGACACTAGCTGTTAACCGTGATAATGCTGCAAAAAAGACCCACTGCTTGCTTTCACAAACTAGCATCCATCTCTATAACTTAGAGTGGACAGTCCACTCCAACTTTTTCTAACCAATTTAGTCATTATGCCAATTGATTCCACCCAACACAAACTTTTGTGTATTGTCACTGCTGTTGTATCTTACCGACTCACCTGCCAGTGAGGAGCCCCCCCACCTGGAGGACCGGTGGGGGGGCGCCCCAGCCCATAGGAGTACCTGCAGTGACACCCTCCCCCGGACACGGGCCAATTGTTGCTCAACAAAGCCTGATGCACCATGGTGGATTCGAACCCACAACCCCCGCAGTGGTGGGCAGATACTTTACCACTGCGTCACCCGAGCGCCCTCCGTCCACTCCAGTTCTTTATTCAGACTGACAGGTTCAGAGATGGCTCGCAACTCAGGGTGTTTAAGCAGGGAAAGCACTGATGGGATTCAATTGTAGACCAGCAGCAAAGTGTGAATGTATGTCCAGGAGCACTGGTCTTAATGATGAAATCGTTATGCTACAATTAATCAACATAAGAGGGCATAAAGAACGTATTGCCTGTGTAGCTAAGAGCACATCCCTCACACAGCTAGAATGTCACACTCTGATCTACATGCTCACCCGTGTCTATGTTTTATTAATGTCTACTAGGCAGAGGTCTCATGCATTCTTTATAACAATGCGAGAATATATTTTCAAACGCTTCCTAATTAAAACATATCATCCACACAACACCGAGCAGGAGCTGTATCCCGTGAGTGTAATTAAGGACTAATAAAAAGATATGATTAGCGTTAGCGATGGTGAGCACCGAGAGCAGTTACGCTTGCAATGAATTACTAGTCTAACACCAACATTATCATGTAAGTGGTTCAATGGAGAGAGCAGTGGAGGTCTGTCTTATCGCCAAAATGGGAAGCAAATATGGAAAGGGGGGGGGGGGGGGGTGATTCAATTGTGTTTAACACCGGTGAGCAGCCATTGAAAGCCACATATAAATGTCAAGCTTCAATTTCAGGCCAAGTGACCTTTTTCACAGCAGACATTTGCCATGATGCCATATAAGTACATGTGTACTGTACATGGAACAGAATTACTGTTATTAACTTCAGCTGCATTCACCTACCTACTTGAATTGGACTGCATGTTAAATGTTGAGTGGCGTATTGTGCACTAATTCAACTAACCACTTAAGCCCCATATTTCATTTGCTGCATGATAAATAATGAAAATAGCCAATCTTCAAGCTCACAATGCATTGCGACAAATTGTGAGCTTGCATCTGCTATTTTTGCTTTTGTAATTTTTGAAAATGTCCCTAAAATTGGGACGCCAGGGTTAGGAACTGTGTCCACCAAGGCGTTTTCAATGGGAACACTGCTGACGGCAGCAGCGAGACGAGGCTGAGTGTCTATTCTGCATGTTCATGTCTGGCATTTTTATCTGGTTCGCCCAGAGTGTAAATATTTTCAACTCTAGGCGTTTGGACGAGAGCGCCTTGTGTTTTCAGCTGGGAAACACATGGCCTTAATGTGGTTAAATAAAGCTGAGCAGGTGCTTGACAGGGTTTGTTTCAGCTATGTACATCGAGCAAACTAAATATATAAAGAAAGCTATGCATTTTACAATATATTGGCCAACAATGCATTCACAGGCGAGGGTTCAGTGACATGATTCAAGGACATGTGGCTGCTGGTATACACTGGCTATTGTGGGGATTTGATTTAATTTGTGCCTTTTGCTTACAGGACAGCCGCTCTAAAAAAAAAACTCAGGCTACCCTGCCACAGGAAAGGGAAATGGGTATGGTGCTAGGCAAGAGCTAGGTCTAAACAATCAATTGAAATTTTAACATGTGCGAAATCTCAACCATGCAATGCTGTGATTTCAGTTACATTATTTCATTCTCTTTTATATGCCAATAGCCTACAGTATTGGACAAGTATGCCTCTGCTGGAGAGCTACAATCACATGCATATGATTTTTATAAATCGGCAAAATAGATAAGGCTGATTAACCACACAAAATAGCTAAAATAACCTCTCTACAACTGAGTTGTAGATTGGCTTTTTTGGAGTTTTTGAAAATCTATTTCATTAGTTATGTAATCTATCAATCAGAAATAAATAGAAGCCATTTTGAACAGGCAGAAACTAGAAAAGCAGGTATCAAAATAAAGAAATGTATTTATTTAATTTAAACTTTTTGCAGTAATTGAGGATGATTACACAGGCACAGTTTTTCCCTTTTCTCCTCTGTAAATATAGCTATTTGCATTTGTTGATGACATGTATTAATGTGTCAATATTCTATGTTCTGTTGATGAATTGAATACATAGGACCACAAACAAGTCCCCAGGACCTTTTTCTGTTGTCCTTTTAGCCTAAATGTTTTACTGTACCTCTGTGCGTTTAAAATTGTTTGACTAATAAAGTATTCAATCAATCAATTTGGTGCCTTCAAATAATGACACACAAAAATCTAGTGGACAACAAGAGTCATTAATAAGGCAACACAATGATGCAACCTTGATAATTAATGTATTGTAAGTGACTCACAAGAAATAACTAAGATGATCTCATTTCAAAACAGGTAAATACACGGTTTATTCAGCATTTACCCCATGAGAGTAGCTCACAGAGACACTAGGAAATAACTCAACAATGTTATGGATTATTTAGCTAAATGTACAGTGCCCTCGTCAATAAAGACAGCTACATGGAGCTGCTGTGTTATTTTAAAAAAGAAAATTCGGTTGCAGTTCAAATCGCAAATTTTGTTGAAATAAATCTTTAACAATTTAAGCAGCCCTATTTTATACTTTGTCGTACGATGGTTTCATGCAAAAATAGCCAATCTACAAGTTTACAACGTGTATCATTGTTGTGAGCTTGTAGATGTGCCATTTTCGTCTTTTTTGAAACCTTTGACATTTTCAGAACATTGCAGACTCCCCATTGACTTAAAGCAGTGGCTCTCAACCTGTGTGTCGGGACCCCCAGGGGTGATCCCACATGATTTTTGGGGGGGGTCCCCAGATGACAGTGAGTGAAGTGACAATGTAAGGACTTTTAAGACCTTTTTAATACCAAAAAAACATTGGTCAAATAATATAAGAAAGAGGCAAAACTTTTGAAAATAGCCGATCTACAAGCTCACAACACCTTGCAAAGCGAGGCATTGTGAGCTTGCAGATCTGTTATTTTCACAATATTTATCTGTGGAACAGAGTCAAAACAAAATGTAATGCCTCAACTCCTACATTCCAAGTGCTTATCAGGGAGGGGGGTCACCAGTTCAAATAGGATTATTTTGGGGGTCACTGGGTTGAGAAGCACTGACTTAAAGGACAGCCAATGAGGAGAAAGTGTCAGAAAAAAATCACTACTGCGCAGCTTGCTACACAAGCTGGTGAAAATGTTGAATGCCAAAAATAGGGACGCTCAAATGGGTTAAAAGACTTACATAGCAACATTTTTGGCCAGTGGTCCCCAAATAGTTCAGCCCTCATAGAAGCAAGAAAAAGCCTTACAAATGAGTCCAATTGCTAGTTGAAGCTTACAGTGGATGATGCGTTTGTGTTTTTTTAAGTATATCATGCACAGCATACATCTGCTGATATGCTCAAGCACCTTATATCTTATCTCAGGTACTATGTGTAAATACATAGATAATGTGTTTGTTTTCTTTGATTGATCTCCTTACAGTACACCCCCCTTCTTCTTCTTCCCTTTTTTCTTCTATGGAAATAAATAACCCTAATTTATTTTTCTTTTGAACATGTTCAAAATAGAGACGCCATGGTTAAAGAGGTTAATGTAGAGCAGGGATTCTCAATCACTTTCATGTCAAGTACCCCCAAATTGATATGTACGTATTTGCCCACGGACCCTCATTTGAAAACATTTTGTGTAAAGGGACCCCCATAAGAGAAGAAAATAGTCTATTTACAGACTCACACCACGTCCTATCGTAACACGTTGTGAGCTTGTAGATAGGCTATTTTCAAAATTAAAATTAAATGGAGCTTAAAGGATTAAACTGTTCCTCATTTTGCTGTGGACCCCCTGGAACCCCCTCAAGGACCCCTGGGGGTCCCAGGACCCCACTCTGAGACCCGGAATGATGAAGAGGAAGCGTTTGCCCGCTGCTCCAGCTCCACGGGCAGATAAGTGCAACAGCATTCTGCTGCCTGACCCATATTTCACCCGACTGATTTCTGTGATTGTGTAATAATCACTGCAACATTTAGCAGATATATATGTTACATCATCTGCAGGCTGAATATCTGGGGCATGATGTGTCCATAGCTACAGACCAGGCTGACATGTGGTTCAGTCCAGGTTCAAGTCAAGTCATCTTTATTTATATAAACATTATATATTTATAATAGCACATTTAACCCATTGAGACCTGAGGCAGATTCTACAAATGTCTTAAAAACATACGTTGCTATATCAGTGGTGCTCAAACTCTTTCATGTCAAGGGCCCCCAAAATGATATGTATTAGGCCGCGGACCCCCCATCTCAAAAGATTTTGTGTAAGGGACCCCCAGAAGCAAAGATTTGAGTTAAAATGTTCGCTTAAAAATATACATATATTCAAAGATTTGCGCACATTTTCAAGATTTAAAAAAAATAGCAGATCTACAAGCTCATAGCTCATACCGTGAGCTTGTATATCTGCTATTTTTGAATAGTCAAAGTATTAAATAATGGTTGAAGTGGTTACACAGATGCTTTCCCGGTTTTAATGGGTTAAAAACAACAGAAGTTGACCTCAAATGCTTTCCAATGTAGGATGACAAGACAGAAATGCAAGATATGCATAATAAATCATAGTCCGCTCCACCAAAACAAGACTAATGTAAAACACATAAATTACAGTACAATAGATAATATAAAATAAAACTAAATACAATAAATACAAAAGACAGAAAGAGGGGCAGTGTTTCCCCTAGGATGAAGTTGTAGCAGAGGTGGTGAATATTTCTCTTGATCGCTAAAAAAGGTATCTGGTGGTTATCACAGGAATAATCTGAATTACGTTTCAGTTACTAAAATGCCTCTTTTTTTGGTTGTCCCTGGCAAATATAACTAAACTAAACAACAACTGTGGGGCGTTCATTTGAATTAAAAATCGAACTACCCCCAATACTACATAATCTATAACTCATTAGCCAAGATTCGATTTCAATTCCATATGACTTTCTGTTGTGAGAGCATTGATAAAACTAAATCCATGTGGGTCTCTGTGCTGAATATAATGTGCAGTGGCTGCATGAGGGCTCCTGACCAAGACAAATGCATCTATGACAGGGCAGGGAGTGAGGGACGGAGGGAAAGTAGAAGAGAGGGATGGAGGAGCGCTGTGCTAATCTAATGCCCTCACGCTACACTACGTGCATTGGCTGCAGATGGGCCACTTGTCAGAGGCTCCGCAGGCTGTTAAAGGGATATTTCACTTTCAAAAAAACTTTTGGTCATTTTATGGTCTACTCAGGCTTTAGTGAGCCCTCCAGACCGTTTTTAAGTTGCTTTATTCAGTATTTAGATATTTGATATTCATTTTACCAGCCACGCCCCCTTCCTATACAAACCCATTATAACTTAAAACTAAAAATGTAATCTGTTTAACCATCAAAAACACCCGTCCTTGGTTCTGGTGACTCACCCTGCCCTCCTAATGCGTGAGGGGGCCGTGTTTTTTTGATTACTTTTTTCATTTATTTTTAATATTTTTTTTTGGAAAATGAAAAAATTAAATACAAAAAATATATATTAAAAATAAATGAAAAAAGTAATAAAAAAAACACGGCCCCCTCACACATTAGGAGGGCAGGGTGAGTCACCAGAACCAAGGACGGGTGTTTTTGATGGTTAAAAAGGTTAAAAATTGAGTTTTAAGTTATAATGGGTTTGTATAGGAAGGGGGCGTGGCTGGTAAAATGAATATCAAATATCTAAATACTGAATAAAGTAACTTAACAATGGTCTGGAGGGCTCACTAAAGCCTGAGTAGACTATAAAATGACCAAAAGTTTTTTTGAAAGTGAAATATCCCTTTAAGTTCAGCCAACCTCCGGTCCAACTGACGCTGGGCACATCCGCAAATGGGTTCTCTCTCATTCACTTCCCTGCTATATACATCAGTCTCCGCCTCTCTGACACCAAATCACAAGATAGGGATACGGGGAAATGCTTTAATCTTCTGGGAAATACTGCAGCACATAAATACTAAGAATATAATAAGTCTGTTTAATCTGTGCTATTGTTATCTTTCACACCAAAGTCACAGTGCAAAACTTGTACATAAAAACTTTTGGGGGAAAAAAGTCCCTGACGTACCGAATGCATGTTGCCAAAACTTATTAGGAAACATCTTCCAAGTAGCTCTCACTTCACTAGTTTCTATTTCTATTCAGAGATTTTAGCTTAGCTCAAGACAGTCACCCTCTTCTCTGCTTTTTCTAGTGCCAATCTGATGGTAGATTAGCACTGGTTGTATGAAACTTTGCCCTAAGGCACACTGGTTTCAATCACTCGCCTTCTTCCATCTCTCAAATCCCATCTTAGATAATAATTTACGATTGTATCTGCAAGACCGCATTCTCTATACTGTACATGTGTGCACCGGTGGAAATATGACAGTGATACAAAACAGCCTCCAGAAGACAATTGGTCTCATCTTGTACCTCTTGGCAGCAATGGTGACAATGGCTCAAAACTGCGTGTCAGATATGGTGTCGAGTATTGACTGCAAAAAAACACTAATTGCATGGTTGCCACTGTGCTCTGACTGTCCAGTGCATTAGTCTTTGAGCTGCAAATTCAGAAATTCCCAAGCTTCTGCTCAATCCTCAGCGGAAAGAATGTGCCACATACTGTACAGCACTCCTGCAGAACAGCATTCATTAAGACGTGAAAGAAGGGAAAATCAGAAGTCAGAGTACCCGCTCATCATCACAAACTAGGGAGATGCATCACTGTTGGGCTGCTGTACGACTGTACACACAGCCACAGCTTGCCATTCCCCTCCCATCACAATAGCACTGCCACACCCAAACTATGACCTCATGCTTTAGTCGCGAGTGTTGTCTGGCCAGGGCATCCCTGGAGGACGAGGCAACGACATCAGCCACACAGCAAGGCGAAGTCATTAGTACAATCAATTCCACAGAGTCCCATCGGCCACTGGCCTTCCTCACTCTTATAACACAGTTGGCGATAAGCAGTGACAGGGCCAATATACTCCTGCAGCGAGGATTGGATTTTGTGACTACGAAATCAATTGGAGCACTCGAAATTCATGCCCCAGTGACAGGAGCTAAACAAATGCGAGTCGGGTAGCAGAGGTAACCCTATGCTTGAAGCATTCACTGAAAGCCCTCTGCAAAAGAAAAGGCATTAATTTTTCAATAGCATGTTCTGAAGACTCCCGGTGAAATTAAATGTAGGCATCGACTCACAAAGGACCAGCAGCACCATTAATATTTTATGTACAGGCATGCTTTCAGTTGAGCTCATGCAACTCAAGTGAAAGCAGACTACAGGGGCTTGAAAGTGGTCGTAACACGTTCATCCTGTGTTCTAGACTGTGTGTTATTCTAAGATGTGTTGCATAATACAGTACACAACTGCATTGTGTAAAAAAACAACATCACTTTTCGCCATGTCACTTTTTCAAGATTAATGGGTCTTCCACTAAAGGACTTTCACCTCCTTGTACACTCAGATAATAACTGACAGAAACTGTGCTACTGCGTGCACATTGTGGAAGTTGGAAATTACCCCTCTTACCTCAACTAATTATCTTCTTCGCCAGCCTCAATCTGTTACAGTTTCTGAGCCAACAGTGCTGCATCAATTTCATGCAATATAATCATCGTCTAATAATCCCATACTAATCAAGAGGCGGTGTATCCATCTCCTCCACTCTGGAGGCATCAGATGGACTGATGTGATGTCCATAAAAAAAAAAGTTTTCCTAGGCTGAGATCCGTAAACTTAATCTCTCAGTGTATTTATAAATGCATGAGCATCTTGTCTTTTGGGATTTTTGCTGTGATCTGTGACAAAATGTCTGGTGGTGTTACTTTGTCAACAAAATACACAGATCAAAACAACAAAGAAGGCAGACAATTAGACAAACAGAGTACATTGAGACATACATACATAAAAAAGACAAATGCACTGACAAACGCACACTAGAGATATATTAATCTCTGACAAAGACAGACAAGGAAAGACAGATACTGTAGGTTTACACTTAACAGACAAACGAAAGCAAACAGAGGCAAACAACACCCAATTATCTATAACCTTGCCCACCTACACTGAAGTAAGGCCGGGAATAACAGATTGACAGGCAGACAAAAGGCAAATACACACACATAGACATCTGTAATCATTACCCACCTTTGTGGCCCATCATGACGGCGAGATGCAACGGTGTGTTCCCTGTGGGGAAAAATAAAGATAAAATGATTAGAGGCTGCCCTTGACACTCACAATAGGAATCTAAAATAATATCTGTGACAGACGCTGCTGTATTTCAGGGCACCACAATCTAACACCACTGTCATAAATTGAAACGGCATAATCCTTCAAACGGTGATGTGAAAGGCATGGGGAGAGAGAAGGAGAGAGACGGGGCTATTAAACAACTACATTCCAAAAGTCATACATTCAGCAAGAATCGGCATGGCTTGCTGAGAGGTACCAAAAAACGCCAAAATGTTTCAAACATTTGGCATTTGGCAGATGCTACAAAATGTAGATTTGGGGAAGTACAAAGCTGTCGGTAATAACACAACCTCTCCTCTTTCCAAGTGGCAAAAATGCCACGTTAGCCTTAGGAGAATCCCTCCACAGGAAGCTGATATCTCCCACATCAGCGCTACCCAGCCATGCCTCTCCTTCCACCACTCAGATCTCTGGTGGAGCACACATGCGTCCAGATCCACACAGAACTGCCCTGTTTGAAACCCTGATGTGGGTGACAATACAACCCCGTCTGGGATTTAGCTTGCAGTTTCACTGGATGTTGTGATGAACTGCATGAAGAGGGCATTGGCTACGGTACAACAAGGCACAATCCGTTTCATGCCACAAAAATGTGGAGTAGGCCTGTGGTGGTCAGCTTAACCACTTGAACCCTAGCATCCCTATTCTAGGGGGGGAACATTCGCCGAAAATAGCAGATATACAAGTTGTGAGCTAAGCTTGTTGATCGGAATTTTCAGCAAATAGATTTGGTGTGTAGAGGGGATAAAAGAGTGCACCAAGTACAGAGCCATCTCAGGTCAAGTATAGAAGTATAAATGTGGTTTTAAAGAGGCTGTCCAGTAAATGAAAGGTCACCAATTTGATTCTCCACACAAATGGAACAAACTTCAGGACTCTCTGAAACTGGTGTGATTGGTCTCAATAGAGAGACCAAGAGACATAAAAGGGTGCTTCTTGAGGACACACTACATAGTGACTGCACCCATTTCATGTAACACTATGTTTATTTGCATCTGTGACATTGTAATGTGATTGAAATGTTTTTTATTGTTTCTCATTATATATGTATTTGATATGTTGTTATCAGGGCGTCCTTGAAAAAGAGAGCTTGCTCTCAATGGGCTTCCCTGAATAAATAAAGGAAAAAGAAAGAAGAATACCCAATGAATGTCCATTAACTCAGGTATCCTGTCAGTGACGTCGAGCAAGACCGTAACCCCTTTCTGCTTACACATGATTCATGATAGAAATAGTACAGTACAGTACAGTGAATATGAGCACTGGCTAAGATACATTGTTGTTGACAATACTGTACACTTAGTAAAATGTGAGTTAAGTAAGCCAACTCATCTGCTAAATATGTATTAACTCTAGTTATATAACAAGAACAGGCTGCAATTATTGTAGCCTGTTCTTGTTTTCTTAGCAGTGCAATTACTCGACCACTTAGTCTGTTGTTGGTTAACTAGGGTTGATTCAGCACTCCGACCTTGGCACTTTGTGAGTCTGTCTGGATAAGAGTGTACTCGTACTGTACCTAAATTGTACAATGAATCCATTCCAATCCAGCAGCAGCCTGCATCTACAAAAAGGTGAACTTCTAAGGAATACATAATGGCTTCAACAACTCCAGTACAGCCCCCTCATCAAGGTTGAACAAAGTTAGAAAATTAGAAGCTCAAGTTCCAAGACTTCCGACACAATGTTATGAAAACGAGTGTGCTGAAGAAACCAGACCGCATCACAGATTCGATTTCAAAGCCTCACTCACAGTTTGCTACACATCCAAGACAACGTACACACACACACACACACACACACACACACACACACACACACACACACACACACACACACACACACACACACACACACACACACACACACACACACACACACACACACACACACACACACACACACACACACAGGGAAGAGTATAGGCCTTCTGTGATGTTGAACAGCTGTACAGTGCTGAACAAATCAACCTTGTTCAAAGAGCATATTTCCAACAACATCATTGAGGACAAATCTGGCACAGGAGCCAACATAAGGACCCACAACTTGGCAGTAAAAGCCTACCGGTATGCCACTGGTTCTCTGTGTGGGGTCCGGGGACCCCCAAAGAGTCCTTGGGGGAGTTCCAGACGTTCTGCAGCTAAATTATTGATAGGTAGTAGCAACTAATTGGACACTTATGGGCCTGTAACTCAGAGAGTACAAATGGAACTGTGAAAGTCCCTTTGTACACTCTCAGAGTTAAATTAACACTGAGAATTTACTATGTAGATTGGGGTCCCAGAGATGATATACAGAGAGTGTGTGTGTGTGTGTGTGTGTGTGTGTGTGTGTGTGTGTGTGTGTGTGTGTGTGTGTGTGTGTGTGTGTGTGTGTGTGTGTGTGTGTGTGTATCTCAACTAGTGGTCCTTGAAATGAAAAGGGTTGAGAACCACTGTTCTAAGCTGTTGGCCCAAGCAGGAATAACAAGCTAACCCTAGTAGAAGTTCATGTGTGTGTTCAGGTTGAGGGGGTCTTTACATGATTTGGGGGGGGTCCCCAGATGACAGTGAAAATTGAAAAATTAAGGACTTTTAAGACCTTACTTATACTTGAATAAATAATGAAAAAAGACCATGACTGCATCAAAGGTAATCAACAAACTGTACTTTAAAAACTGGTAAAGCTTGTAGATCTGCTATTTTCACAATATTTATCTGTGGAACCGAAAATGTAATGCCTCAACTCTTTCATTCCAAGTGCTTATCAGGGTGGGGGGTCCCCAGTTCAACAATGATTATTTTGGGGGGTCACGGCCTGAAAAGGTTGAGAACTTAAGCACTGTTCTAAGGTGTTGGCCCAAGCAGGAATAGCTTAAAGCTAACCCTAGTAGAGATTCATGTATTTGGTTCTGCTCTCCTTAAAACAGGTGGAGATAGGTTATATAGGTGGTATATAGGTTAGGATATAGGTTAGGAGGAGTTCTGTCCACTTAAGAGCTTCATGACTACTAGACAGCTACTTAACTCACCATGGACGTCTTTCTGTGCGATGTTCTGGGTCCGGATGAGGGAGGACAGCCGTCGCACGTCTCCCTTGAACACGCACTCGTGAACCGGGAACTCTTCCCCGGTTCTGATGATGATGGGGTTCTTGTTATTGTCGGCATCGACGACGACGTCGACCACGTCGACCGACGATGACAGCGTGTTCGCTGTGTTTGCATTGATCTGCGACTGTTGTTGTTGTTGTGTAGACGGAGATCTGATCAACTTGTGATTGCTGAAGATCTTACTCGCTCTGCTCTTGTTGTTCGCCTTGGTGGCGGTGCTGTTAGTGAACGTCCCGCCGGTCGCAGCCTCCTCGTCCGGCTCCAGTAAATCCTCCTCCTTGCTGGGTTTGTGGTCCTTGCTGCGCAGGGAGCGGATCTTCTCTCCGGTCATTTTATAAACACTCAGTCAGTGGGAGCAGAGGGTGGTGGAGTCGACGGTGACCCTCCACAGATATGCGATTATCCACTGGTACTTCTTCCACACACAGACACTGTAAACAGCACAACATGAAAACAATAACCTCCCCCCTCCACCGCCGCGCACACAACAACAACACAAGTTGGCAGTTGTTGGGGGGACAGACACTCGGCAGGTCCTCCTAAACAAACACGGTGGTGTCGCTGGCTGACAGGCTGCACGACACCAGCGGCTCCAGCATCATTTGACTCTACGGAAGACTCGTCTCGTATGTCGTCTTCTTCCGCCGACAACATCGCGAGAGTTCGCAGGGGTTACCATCGGTCATGTTCATTACGGTACGATACATCCATACTGCGCTGTCCTGCTGCGCACTAATTAACATCTGACTGAGTAGGCCTACTCATGTGTGTAGCAGCTCATCAATAACACACACGTGAATACAAATAACACCAGTAGCCTGCTACATTACTCTGTAAGACATAATATTGGTAAAGACTAAGTATAATAGCACTTTACAGTAACATAGTTCATTGGCACTAATACGTGGACTAATACGGTCTAGTCACTAGACTCTAGTGCAGTGGTTTTCAAAGTGGGGTCCGAGTACCCCTAGGGGTCCTTGAGGGGGTCTGCAGGGCGTCCCCACTCTTATTACAAAACAAATAGGTGACTACCCGTGTTCTAATAATGTCACCACTCACCACCACTATGAATATATTTCTCATGTACAATCATGACATTTTGTTGTAACTACAACTTTGCCAACATGCATGAATAACTATAATACTACTGATGCCTAATTATTTTTTTCC